>NC_140932.1:88703354-89068354 GCF_014529385.1 Adiantum capillus-veneris
GCTTAAATTTTGGAGATGAGCATATTGTTCTTCGGCCAGGATGCATTGAGTTTTTAAAGGCTCTACTTAGCAATTTCAGTGTAGGGATCTGGTCAGCTGCTAATGACATGCATGTTGTGGACATCATCAAGATTTTAGAAAAGGAAGCTACAAAAAAAAATCCATTCTTTATGATCTAGGGGCAAAGCCAATGTCAACCATGCATAGAATCACGGATCACTCGCTTAGATAATCGAGGAGTAGAAGCACTTTTCAAACCGTTGGCTATTGCATCGTCAAAATTTGGGATTGATGCAAGAAGATTGCGTCTTGTAGATGATGAACCATTAAAGGGATGCGTGTATCCTGTATTGAATTGTATTTTTCCACCATCATTTAATGTTGTTGATGAGGAGGATAATATCCTCCTTGGGGAGCTACTACCATATATTAAAGCTCTCAATCATGTTAATGTCATTCCCACAATTACAACGTCTCATTTATATGGACAAGCACCCATAGTGCGAGGTCATGAGCTTTATAACCGTATACACAAGGTTGTTGCAGAGTGGGAGGAGAGAAATCCTAATTTTTCTAGGAAAAACCTACTCCACAGGCAGGCTACTAGAAGTTTCTCGTCCTGTTCACGATGAGAAAGTTGCAACATCTAGCACTAGTAGAATGTCCACTCAAAGTCAAGACAAGAAACTTTCAGCACGTGATCAAGAAAAAGTAAGGGTCTTAAAAAATATTAAATCATTATCAGCCTTGAAAGATACAGAAGCAATTATGCTTGAACAAAAACTGGGATACAAGGAGCCTGTGATCAAAGTACATGAAGCCAAGAATTAAATAAAGAATCTAAAAATTTAGTATGATCTCAAATAGCCCTATAACAAAAAATGATGGAGCAATGTTTAATAGCATTTTGTTATTTACAAAGATCTTTCTGTACTCAGAGACTTTGTTAAAGTGCTTAGGGTTTCAAGATATATGAATATGTAAATTACTAATAGTTTTTTAATTTGTCTTTCAACGCTATAAGTAAATTTTGAGTTTCGTGTGCCAAATGCTCTTTTTTCTAATTATAGTTTTTTGCTTTAAAATTTGAGTTCATTGTGCCATCAAGGACAATCTACATGGTCATAAGGTCAAATCTTGCTCTATGACCTTAGGGGACTTTTTCTTTATGGTTTCAATACTCTATGACTCTAATGACATAGGGTCATAGGTTGGCATGTGTTCTTGCATTATACTTACTAAGTATAACCACAAATTAGCACCCTATGTCCCTAAGGTCTTCACACACTTAAAATCTCTATATTAACCTTTTCTTTAATCATTTTGGGGCTTCAAAGAAAAAATGTTTTGCTATTAGATGATCACAAAATAGAGGAGCTCCCTCTCATATTACATCAAATATCACATTCAAACCAAGAGCAATGATTTCATTATCTACTAGCATCTTTCAAATAGGAGAAACAAATGCTTATCTTGGATTTACAAGCTGTGCTTCTTACAACATTTGAGCTTCACTCAAGGACAACATGGACCAAGTACATGTTTATTGTAGAAGATAACAATGAGGTGTATGCGGTGTGTCCAGATGCAAAGTATTTCTTAAGATTTTTCTTTGAGTTCTTTGAGGTTTGGATTTGGAGTTGCCGTTGTTTACAAAAAGCTCAGCACATAATCAAGACATGTTTTCCTACACAAAATCACAAATTCAAGATGATTATGGATAACAAGTGTGCTACCAAAATTCAAATTTCATGATCGATTACAAAAGAGCCTATCACAAAAATCTTTCGATCATATGGAAGCTATTTGATTATTTAGATGGGGGCAGCACTATAATATTTGATGATAGTCCATACCGAGTGATGTGGAACATGCAAGGAACTTTTATGATTTTTCCAAAGTTTTGGAACCGAACTACTCAATTGCTTTAAAGTTTTTTAAAATATGAAATTGTTCCATGGTTATGTGGATGGTTGTATGCTAAAGACAAGAGAGAATATACCAAGAGAAATTTTGTAATGATCCATTCGGATCCTGAGACTTACTATGTAACGCAATGTTATATGTCTGAAAGGATTCAAAATCTCAAGAGAAGGAGGCCACCTTAAGTGTACTAGCTAAGTATTCTAAATAGCATCTACCAAGTATTTGGCATTGTGTAATTTTCAAATTTTAAACTTGATGGAAAGTTGTGGAATAGCTTGAAAAATCTTTAAAATATTTTTCTATGAAGTGCATCCTATTGTGAGGAGACTTCTCTCATTCAAGTTTTTTGGTTTCATTGATTGATGCTTCTATGGTATTGTTAAATTTTTCTTCTTAGTAATTGTCTTTATTAATAAGTGATGCAAACAATCAGAATGTTCTTGACATTTGGTAGTATTACAAAATAGTGTTTTTTAAACACCCTCAATCTTGGAGATATCATACTCTTTCTAGTTAGCACTTTGTTGTACATGCGATGAAGACCATCATTTTTATAAAACTCTCAAGTTGTTGGTGGTAATCTTTGTGTCTCTACTTTACACTATTTTGTCATAATCAATGTATATGATTCTTATTATTCACATCAAATGGTGTTTTTAAACACCTCCTTTTTTTTAGACACCATCTCTAAAACCTTTGAATGAAGTTTTAAAGCATGTACTTGATGTAAAAAATCTTCATCTTAAGATAGATTCTTTGGTATAAACTTATATTAAGAGTTTTTATATTATATTTTTATGTTAAGTAACAAATTCAAAGTTAGAATCAGGATATTTATCTATGTAAGTGCCTCATTTAAATTTGTATAGTTAAATAAAATACCAAATGGAACTATAGGTGCAATAGATGACATATTATGGTCTTAGGGCCATAGGATACTCTATATTATTGTTTACATCTTTTAATTGTTTGTTAACATAGATCATAGAGGGGTTTTCTCACTACCGTAGAGGATATCCTATGGCGTTGGGGCCCCAAGGTCTCAATATTGAGCATAGATGATTTCTTACTAGCATAGAGGGTACCTTGTGGCCCTAGGTCCAAAGGGTGCAAACATAGAGCATAGAGGATTTCTTACTAGCAAAGAGGGCACCCTATGGCCTAAGGCCATATGGTGACAACATATAGAACATAGAGTCTCTTACTAGCATACAAGACACATCTTGTGCCCTTGGGACATAGAGTGCCAACATAGAGCATAGAGGGGTTTCTTACTAGCATAAAAGACATCTTGTGGCCCTAAGACAACCTACAACCTTAGGGCCATAGGGTGGCACAGAAGTAAAGTCCCATATGGATTTGAAGCCATGGATCTCTTTATATGTTGAGACCTGCTAACAATCCTAATCCTATGGCCTTGAGGTTATAAAGAGACATATTTTGTATTATCTTAAACTCATAGATATATCTACAAAGAGCACTACATGGCCTTAAGGTGATATGTGAAATATATGGCATCTTATGGTCTTACAGCCATAGGATACTCTATATTATTGTTTAGACTTTTTAACTGTGAAATATTAGTTTGAATGTTGTTTAA
This sequence comes from Adiantum capillus-veneris, assembly GCF_014529385.1. NCBI lineage: Eukaryota > Viridiplantae > Streptophyta > Polypodiopsida > Polypodiales > Pteridaceae > Adiantum > Adiantum capillus-veneris. Next base: position 88,706,881 of record NC_140932.1, read on the forward strand.
ATTATTGTGTATTTAAAACTTGATAGCATGCTACAAAACCATCACCAAGTATTTTGTTATACGTGGATTAAGGTCATCAAATTTATGACAAGAGAGTTAAATAATATTTGTCTTTACATGTTATCTTTTTAATCAATCAATCTATATGTTGCTTAAAAATCATATCAATTGGTTTTTTTGACACGTCATTTTTAGAGAAGCTATTTCTAGAAGCATTTGTTGAAGTTTGAAAAGCATCGATGTCATACAAATCCTTTCTCAAAGAACTATATTGGAGGTTTATTTATAAATTTTATAGTAGAGAATTTAAATTGAGGCATACAATCATGATAATTTATCTAAATTAAAGGCAACTAGAGCTCGGAAATTGGTAAATAACACAATCCTAGCATACACGTTTAGAATTTGGAAAGCGGGATTTTGCCAAATTATCTAAAATTGTGTTTTTGGTCCTTATGTTGTCAAACATGTGCATGTAAATGCAACTTACACCTTGCGTGGACTGGATGGGACAGAAATAAAAATTTCCATTGTAGGAAAAAGAAATAAATTATTCAAAAGAAGAGGGGATGTTGATCCATTTGATGCACAACCAAATGAAGAAGATGATGAATCCAACTATATGAAAAATCAGGATGAAAGTGAAAATACAACGTCTGACCATGAGTTTTAATGCTTTACAAATGTTGTTGTGCCACATACCGGAGGATGTGCAGGTTTAGAGGGGGTGGATGCCATGCCGCGGCACGTACATAGTGTGAAATAAAAACATTCACCTCACTCTTGACACTTCTCGATGTATGCAAATCAAAGAAATCATGTCCATATTGTGATATATGTTGAAGTGGCTATTGGAGTCGCTATCATGTACATACCTATCCGGGGAGTCGTGGCCCTGGATGTGGCGCATTTGCGTGCTTTTCCACTTGATAAGATGCTTAGTTTCATTTGAAAATGTACATAGTCCAAGTGTTTCATGGTGGCACACTCATCTCGCCTATAAAGACTGATGCGAACAAAATTAACGACCAAAAATAGCAGCTAACAGGCGTTGTTACAAAATTGCATGGAAAGTGATCCAAAATGGTATATTGATGAAAAATGATGCATATCTATGCCTTTTATGCTCATGCAGTGATCCCATAAATTTAGGGATTTTTCTGACTCCGTCTGGGATTTTTTGCATCAAAAATGAGTTGAAAATGACCTAGTTTTGGTCCAAAGTGGCAAAATGGCCCAAACATTGAAACATTAGCTCATATTTTTGTGGGTAAGAGAGAGAGGGCTGTTTTTTACATAAAAAACCTATCATGGTTTCCCAATCTATGTGTGTTGCAGTCCCGCCTCTTCGCTATCTTGAATCTATGCTTGTGAGGGAGTGAATTAGGGTTTCCCCTTATGAAAATGGTGTGTGGGCTTCAACTTAGAAGATCTCAAATCTCTGCAAAATCAGAAAATCATCACCGTGAAGGTGTAATCCCGTGCATTATGTTTGGTGCTACAACTATGTAATTGGGGGCAAGGCTACATGATCATACAATGAAAGAGGTTTGGGTTTTTATTGAGATTTGTGCTTGTATGAGCATTGAGATTTCATGGATGAAACTTTAGTGTTTTTAAATGGTCTTTTTAAGTGAAATTGAATGTGATTTGGTGATCCTCTCATCATAATCTCAACTACAAAAACAAGCAATTGCCAAGTATGATAGGAAACAAGGTTTGTTACTTTGTTGTCACGAATACTCTTAGATTTTTAGTCACCCTTGGAAAATCATCACCGTGAAGGTGTAATCCCGTGCATTCTGTTTGGTGCTACAACTATGTAATTGGGGGCAAGGCTACATGATACCATGAAAGAGGTTTGGGTTTTTATTGAGATTTGTGCTTGTATGAGCATTGAGATTTCATGGATGAAACTTTAGTGTTTTTAAATGGTCTTTTTAAGTGAAATTGAATGTGATTTGGTGATCCTCTCATCATAATCTCAACTACAAATTAAAACAAGCAATTGCCAAGTATGATAGGAAACAGGGTTTGTGACTTTGTTGTCACGAATACTCTTAGATTTTTAGTCACCCTTGGAAAAAGGGCTGGTGATTCTCCACAAACTCTTTTTCAAAAAATGTTTGTGATTCTCATCACGAACTCTCACAGCCAGAGGTTTTGCACCTTCTTAGCTAAACCGCACACTTTTCGACAACGTATTTGATTTATAGATTTCTTGAATAGTAAAAGTGAGTACAGACTGGCAGGTCAGTCATAAATGGCCAAATCTCATAAAAGAGCACTTGAATAATAAATTATACATAAAATATAATATCCTTTCGATATCCTTTTGCATAACTCTTAGCGTTTTCCACCTGTCAGCTCCACTAAACAAAAAATGTAAATTCCATTACAGAGTCATTCATGGATATGCTTAGTCCAGAGGATGATGTGTGTCAGTTAGAGCTAGGAATTTCTCTTGCCACACATGGTTCAGGACAGACAAATTCTATTGGTGCGCATGTGACATCCGATGGACTAAAGGTTGGATTCCAGGGATGGGAGTTCAGGTAGTTTCCATGAGTGGAGTTCTAAGCCAAATTTTACTGAAATGGTTAGGTTGGCCGAGATTTCCAGGATTGCATCAGCATTTGGGAGTCTCATGGTATGAGATACTAATCTCAAGACCCGAGATTTCATTTGCGATAGGTGCATTTGTAGTGGAAGCAGTCAATCGTGGAATGACTCATGTTGGCCTTGAACATAGGGACACTTTGCAGCGTATGGTGAGATATCTGCACGATATGTGTGGCTATGGTGAGGAGTATGTAGTCAATCGCTCTATACTTCCTCTATGCACACAGATTCAATGAGCCACTGGGCATTGACTGAGGTCATACTTGTAATGGCCTTGTACAGGTTTTGTACGGTTTTATTTTCTCTCTCACAGCCACATTGTCCTTTACATGGGAGGTTGTTGGGGTATAGCCCCATGTGGCCGTCTAGGCGAGGCGCTTGCCCACTATACTTATTCATTATCTACATAATAGAATAAGGGGGCTCACATATTTCTCGGGGGGTTCACAGTTCAATACCCCCTATATAACGTGCATTCGCGGGGTATTAAAAAAAACCTCTTTTAAAATATTAGAATGAATAAAATGACCCCTTATTTTAGAAATTTTTTCCAAAATTGAATATAAACACACCATATCAATGTAACTCTATGAAATTGCCTAAATTTTTTGTATTTTAAAACCCCTCCTTTAGAACTCACGTTATACAATAACATGATTACATAGTGTACCCCCCGAGACATATTGTGAGTGAATTTTAGCCCCTGCAAACACAAGGTCTCCTCTCTTCCCCATTGCTGCACACACGCTCCCACTCGCACGCTTCACTTGTGAGAGTCAAAGAAGTACTTGACGAGATTTATATTCGGAATGATGTCTCTTGGAGTGTGCTGATTGAGAGATATGTGCAACATGGGTAGGCCAAGAGACGTTGAGTTGTTTTGATTGGATGCAAATTGAGGGCATTATGCCAGACATTGATACATGCAAAACAATGCATGTTGATATTGTTAGTCAAGGGCGATTGAAGAAAGACATCCAGCATAAGGAGCTTCACATTTGGGATTTCATCTCTTGGAGTGCATTGATTGTAGGATATGCCTAGCGTGGGTAAGGCCAAGAAGCGTTCCACTGTTTTGAATGGATCCAAAGTGATGGCATATATCCAGATGCAATCATCTACGCTTTCATGTTGAAGGCATGTGGCACGACTCATGATGTTGATATGGGAAAACAATACACATTGATATTATTGGTGAAGGGCTGTTGAAAAAAGATGGCATGCTTGGCAATGCCTTGGGGCCAAGAAGCACTGGGCTATTTTAACTGGATGCAAAGCGAGGGTATCTCTCCGGATGCAATAATATACGCTTGCATGTTGAAGGTATGTGGCACTACATAACATGCTCATAGTGGCAAAACAATGCACATTGATATTGTTGGTGAAGGGCTCTTAAAAAAAAGACGTCATGCATGGCAATGCCTTGGTCAACATGTATGCCACATGTGCTATACTTTCTAAAGCGCAAAGACTGATTGAGGAGATTCACTTTTTGGACTAAGTCTCTCAGAAAACTACACATGTATGCCAAATGTGGGGTACATCAAAAAGCATAGAGAGGACTTGAGGAGATTCGTGTATGCAACTTCGCCTCTTGGAATGCACCAATTGTGGGATATGCCCTACAGGGGTAGAGCCAAGTAGCCCTTGGATGTTTTTGGCATGTTGAAGAAAGACGTCATGCTTGACAATGCCTTCATCAACATCCATGCCAAATGTAGCGTCCTGCCAAAAAGCAATAGATACAAAATGTATGGGATGCAAAGATGCAGCGAAGACAGTAGTGACAAAGCCAGACATATGGTTATTGGTACAACGTGAAAGAAATTGCAAAAATTTTCCACCTTTTGCTTTGGTTCTCCTCGTGCCAGTGCTTATTGTCCTGCTTGTGGTCATGCTTATCGTCCTAGTTTGTTAGTAAAAAGCAACATATATGCTTTCATCATGCTTTGCTATTACCTGCTTGTGACATGTAGCACACTTAACTTTTCAGCATTCATTAGAATGACCCTATAGAACAATGGTAAACATGTAATCTATGCTAGGGTGAAGTTATGCCTAAGGAAAGCTAATGTGATCATGGTCCTTTCTATACTCATCATGATCACTTTTTCTTATATACATTCTCTCATGTTGAGCTTGTGCACCGCGACCTCTATCGTCTCTTTTTCGACTTTTGTCATTTGGTCGACTCACATTCACTTCTATTATCAAGCTACCATTGTTGAGCTTGTATATGAAGCCACTCAATATATTGCTTCTCTATATATGGCACTCAGGTCCCCTCTATATATACATCATCTCATGTGCATATTCTACACACTTTGGGGTTCTATTTATGTGCTCTCTCTCTCTCTCTCTCTCTCTCTCTCTCTCTCTCTCTCAACATAGTATCAGAGCAGGACGTTTTTGTTTTTCATTTTTCTCCTGATTGAAAACGATTTTGCAGAAACTACCGCGCATGAGCCATCGGAATCGATGTGGTCTACAACTTTCTAGAGGAAAGTTTTTTCAAATTCTGCACCGATTTTGAGTTATCGTTCGCGGACTGCATATATGCCTAAAAAGCAATTTCGCTTTTTGTTTTTGTTTTTTCTCCTGATTGAAAATGATTTTGCAAAAACTAATCGCGAGAGGCACTGAAATCGATGTGGTTTACATCTTTGCAGAGGAAAGTGTTTTCAAATTCTGCACCGATTTTGAGTTATAATTTGCGGACTGCGTACATGCTTGAAAAGCAATTTCGCTTTTTGATTTTGATTTTTCTCTTGATTGAAAACGATTTTGCAGAAACTAGCCGTTGAAGGCATTGGAATCGATGTGGTTTATAACTTTAAAGAAGAAAGTTTTTTCAAATTCTGCACCGATTTTGAGTTATCGTTCGCAGACTTCGTACATGCTCGAGAAGCAACTTCCGTTTTTTGTTTTTGATTTTTCTCCTAATTGAGAACGATTTTGTAGAAACAGTTCGCTCGAGGCACCGGAATCGATGTGGTCTACAACTTTGCAGAAGAAAGCTTTTTCCAAATTCTGCACCGATTTTGAGTTATTGTTGGCGGACAGCGTACATGTCTGAAAAGCAACTTTCGTTTTTTATTTTTTATTTTTCTCCTAATTGAGAACGATTTTGCAGAAACATCTCACGGAGGCACTGAATTTGATGTGGTCTACTACTTGGTAGAAGAAAGTTTTTCAACTTCTGCACTGATTTTGAGTTATCGTTTGCGGACTACGTACATACCTGAAAAGTAGCTTTCGTTTTTTGTTTTTTCATTTTTCTCCTAATTGAAAACGATTTTGCAGAAACTATTCGCTCGAGGCATTGGAATTGATGTGGTGTACAACTTTGCAGAAGAAACTTTCTTTAAATTCTGTACCAATTTTGGGTTATCATTCTCGAACTGCGAATATGTTTGAAAAGCAAATTTTACTTTTTGCTTTTTATTTTCCTCATAATTCAAAACTTCTCAATTATATTTTCTCTTCATCAATCATATATTTGTTACTGACATAACTTTGTTGCAGAAGCTAGTTACATATCGTTCTGATTCAGTCGAGCCGTTGATAATCGTCCAAATTCTATCGAGCTATTGTTGGTACATGATCTTTTGTTAAATGATATACTCGTTCATTGATTCTCGTATATTATTCTTTTAGAGGTATAGTTAATGTCGTTTTATTGATAATCTCTCATTGATACCATAGTGATTTTGATGGTACCATGATGATGTTTTGTTAGTACTTTGTTCATGGTGATTTTCATTGATACCATGATGATATTTCGTTGATACCATGGTTATTCTCAGTGATGCCATGATGATATTTCGTTGTATCCATGGTTATTCTCGGTGATACCATGATGTTGTTTCGTTGATACCATGGTTATTCTCGGTGATACCATGATGTTGTTTCGTTGATACCATGGTTATTCTCGGTGATACCATGATGTTGTTTCGTTGATACAATGATTATTGTATGATGCTTTTCGTGGATACCATGATGATTTATTCATTTTTATTGATACAATGATGATATTTTGTTAATACTTTGATGATACTCATTGATATCACTACGTTGATAAAGGTCGTTTTATGTAATATATACACATGTCATTTACATAACATAATCATGTATCTTGTACTTTTATGTTTATACTTTATGTACCATATGTTGTCGTGCGTATATATGTCGTCAAAAGAGTGGCGTCGCGAACCATCTCTTATGACATTGTGAACGTAATTATATCACTAACGATGCTAATAATTTTCATGACTATGTTTTTTGAGTCTATGATCTGTGTAGGAATGATCAAAAGAATTGATTTCATGAAGACAAACTTGGTGACAATAAAAGATTTATGAAGACATATTTGGTGATTCCATATTGATGACAACATGAAGACATGTTTGGTGATGCTATATTGATGACCAGCTACATAGCAGATTCACGGAGACACTTTTGATTATGAGTTAATCGATAGCCTTTATGCCTCTTTATTGAACCTTTATATTCATTATTGTATTTGATAAGATAGGAGTAATGTAACTCCTCACAAAACCTTCATTGTAAAAGGAGTGATGTAGCTCCTCATAAAATATTCATTGTAAAAGGAGTGATGTAGCTCCTCATGAACATTTGTGCATTCAATGATTTTTATAATATAACGGTGGGTGTATATAGAGCTGTGGGTTTTTCCCTTGATCCCCCAAGGTATTTTTCATCCATAGCTAGGGACCCTTATTTGAGCGGGGGTGTTGAGCTTATATGTGAAGCTACTCAATACATGGCTTCTCTATATATGGCACCCAGGTCCCCTCTATATATACATCATCTCATGTGTGTATTCTACACACTTTGGGGTTCTAGCTATTTCTGTGCTCTCTCTCTCTCTCAACAACCATCACCATTGCTAGTATGTTGTTCTTGTTCTTTCAAATTAGCCTCATGCTCAAGCTCATTTTGCAAGCCCTTAATTCTTCCCATGTCATCAGAGACAAAAATCCCAAGGAAGGCTCGGTTTGAATGCTTACTTTTGTGTTTCTTCTTTTATAAACTTATGAGAAACGACTTAGGAAGCCCATCGATGATCTCTTTGACACTTTTGGCAAACATATCTCTTTGCTTAGTCTACTAGGCGAGGTCAATGAAGAACTCTCCTAACACTTATTAAGAGTAGCTGATGTTGAAATATCCATTGTATCTAGATATCCATATGATCATCATGATTTTTGTGAGTCCTTTGATTACCATCTATGTGGCTACGATCACTTCTACATTCAATTTGTTAGTCATGGTTTGCTTGTCTGTCATACCTTCTCTCATGTCAAACTCATGTGTACTGCAATATCCATGTTGGTGTGAATCATGTCTACGACAATCTCCATCTATGCTAATGCGATCGCGTCTCCTATCGCGTTCACTTCTCCTATCGTATGTAGCCTCCCCATTGTTTCTATGTTGTTACTCTACTTTCAAGTTTGCCTCATTCTAGTTAAGTTCCTAGTTAAGTTCCTTCTGTAGATCCTCTTTCATCCAAGGCATTCGATCAAGCAAAGGCTGAATTTGAATGCTTACGTTTGTGTTTCATCTTGTATACAGTCTTGCTTTAAGGGGGAAGAACAAGATGAATTGCATCACTCTTCTGGCAAATTGGTGTAGCAGAGAATGTACGGCTCCAAAGGGTAGCATTGACGATAGGGTTGTTGGCTGTGCTTTTGAGCGATGTTCTACTGTTGCACTGTTAAGCGGTGTAGACATTTGTTAGCGGGTAATTAGGCTTTACAGTGCTGCTTGATTAGAATATCATGCCGACCACGTCGTTAGGGCTTACCAAGTAAAACTAGCTCAAATTTCCAAACTTTCATCGTTCAAAAGCATAGAGATTTTATTATCAATTTCATTGACCTGAGTTTGAACATGTGAAGACATGGCTAGCTGGGCACCTCCAGGCTCCCACCATGTATATTGTCGATGCACATATAAAAACTGTGGACTCCAAAAGCCGACTCTGTGCTGGGTCAAGCCCACTTTTTGCGTTCTGCTAATTGGGGGGGCACGCGCTTCCGTCACCTTCACATCCAGGCGAAAGCGGCATCATAAAGATTCATGCCATTGCTGAATATGACGTGTGGCAGCTCTTGGTCTGGCCGTTCATCTTTCGCTCCCTTATACTTCGTCAATATTGGCGTGGGGTGATTACCGCCTGTATCATCAAAATTTTCGGCGTCATGCCACTCCTCTTTACATTTGCCTCTCTGTTTCAATATGGCCCCAGCAGCTTCTCCTCCACGCACCGGCAATATATCCTTGGTACTCTCTCTCTCTCTCTCTCTCTCTCTCTCTCTCTCTCTCTCTCATGAGTACTCGTCGCATAGATCTGATTTGAGGTCACTTGGGATGGTTTTAAAAGCTAATTCGATGTCTTCGTCTTGTTCCTCATCTGTACTTTTCTGCAATGCTCGAAATTTTGTACGTTGTCTAACTTTCATATTTAAAATTTGGAGGTTAGTAGCAAAATTTGTAGGTAGGGGAACCTTTCCAATGTGTTCCCCAAAGATATTTCTGTGTATCCAAAACATAAGAGGTATCATATAACTAAGGAGACATGGATTTGTGAACTTTGATATTACTCTATGTTCCTAAGCAAAGGGCGATCTCGCTTTGTATGAGAATGTAATAAGAAATGGAAACACAAACTCTATTTCTTAGCTCGCTTAAAATCTGTAGCATATGGAGAACCCCTGGGCTTGTAGCCCTCATAACAGGAGTTATATCATAAATTAGATTTGTCAATTGATGATGAAAATGGTCCTTGTGCAATTATTTTTCTTATGATTGTAGACCAAAGCTTCTAAAATTTCATGTTTGGATGAAAGTTATCAATAATAGCACATCAAACCTTGTGGACCTCGTCCAGCTTATCTAGCGTAATGATAATCTCTTTGTACTTATAGATCGAAATAGTTATAGAGAAATGGTGCTTGTAAAATTATCAAAGTCCTTCCAGTGATTATCCGCCTCATGATTAGTAAATAAAATTCATGAGCACAATTTTAAGTGTAGTAGCTCTAGGGTTTTGGTGTAGGAGAAGAGACATCCACCACTCATAGTCCTTGCCTTCTAGGGATAAATTTATATTTGTATGCCAAAAAACATTTGGTGTACCTTGAGATGATGCATGTATATCCACCTACGAACAAAAGCATTGACAACATCCTTGTTAGGTTCTCTATCTTCTCCTCCATATACCCAAGGTTTAAGATTCTTCATCCATGATGAAGTCTTCTAATTCTAAGCATTGAAATTATTAGAGCAATGCGTGGCAAGAGAATTTGGTGGAGGAACCTCATCTAAAGTGTTTTACGCCTTTTCTACGAGGCATTGAGCTATTAGCATCCAACCAAGCCATGGAATTGCTATTTAAAGTATTTAACTCGATCAGATTGGGTTGAGTAAATCCAAATATTTTCTTCATATGCTAAGTACAAATCCTCAATGAATAAATTACTTACCGTTTTGAAAATTTTCCAAAGGTGCATGCAAATAGTTTGTCCAAAGCAAAAAACGACCATGATGGTAGACTAGAAATTGCTCAATCAGTTCCTATAGTACTTTAGACCAAATAGTATCCTTCTTTGGATTATGTTTTAGAAGTGTTGCTCAAACATGTATATGATCTATCAATTGCAAGTCCTGTAGACACAATCCCCCATGGCGACATTGGTTGCCCAAGTAAGTCACAAGTTATCCAGGTAGCAGATGTATTGCCACCCCAAAAAAACTTCAAGAGCAAAGACCAATCTCTGCATACACAATGTGTTCTACGGACCTATCCCTGCATGGTAGACGTGCTCCATTGTCCTGATGCTATAGATGATATGACACCCTTCAAGTATTCTACCAATTGCTAAAGGTGGTTCTCTATGATCTCTTGCTTGTGAAATATATTATTGGAAGCTACAGAATATTTTTGGGTTATATTTTGTTGCTTCTAGATACTCAAATTCCTCTATAATGGTTGGGGTTTTCGTAACTTGAAAAGCTTGCTCTTTGAATGCTATGTTATGCACCATGTTTCTAGGTAGACATTGTTCTTTTGCTTAAATCCAATGTTCATTTTGTAAACATCTCGTTTTAATTACCAAAAATAGGTCTGTGACTTTGATTTTTTAATAGATGGTGGAAACTAAGAGATTTTCTAGTAATTCAATAAGAAATATTTTGAGACTTTGTTTGGCTTTGTTCATACTGACCACCATAGCAATCTTTGCGAGTAGCTCAAGGTTACGCATGCGTACAGGTACAAATGGCCATTTTATAAACAAATCCCTACTCAAGGTCATAGATATAGCATTGACTAGATTCCACTAGGTCGTAAGATCACATGATTATTTGGAACACTAAGAATATAAAGAATATAACAGATAGAACACATGACTCCTTAGAATAGTAGGATAGAAGTAAGATATTGTTACATGCTTCCATTGTTTTCACTCTAATTCACTTTGTAACATTTCTCCACAAATTAAAAAATTGAGATAAATTTGTGTTATACCTAAGATAAATAAGTTTTTTGAAAAGCCCCCCATCTTGACCTTTGGACGTTGCAATGGGGATAATGTCTTTGCCTTAGAAGTATTAGGTGATGAGAATCAATTAAAAATAATCTCCTATGATAAGTGATCATGATTCAAATTATAAAGCCATAATAGTATGGACAATTGTGGAATAAAACAATTTTGAATAAAGAAAAAATCTTGTAGCCATTTCTATAAGCAAGTATGTAGATGCTATTATGTAACTTAAGCCCATAGGAGGCCCATAGATAATGTATTTGTGTAAATATCCACAAGTACAATTGTTCTATACATGTAAAAATAGTTTTCATACAAGTACTTGAAAGATAAAGATATCCATTTGGATGGTCCATTAAGTTAGCAATCCAAAGTAGTATCCTTGTTTTAAAACCTATATGTAAACAAGAGACATTAGAATTTACCAGACAGTACTTCTCATGCCAAAAAGATGTTGCATGAATGTCAGATGCATCCTTTGTTTTCATCACTGGATAGTACACTCATGGGTTCACTACACACGCCTTGGGGACCCAATGATATGAGCACAATCAATCCAATATGCATCTATCAAAGACTAAGCTTACTCGGACTTATGACGTGTTGTTTAGTCTGGTCACTGACTCATGGAACATTGGGATGCTCAAGATATTGATAGGAGAGAGTACATACTATCATGAACTACATGAGAGTGCATACTAAAACACTTGCATGGAAGTGCCACAAAAAACTATAGTATGCATCAAGGGTGCAAAACACTAGCACATCAAACAATAGATGGCTTACAAGGGAAGGTGAGAGGGAGATAGCGTGGGGGGGGGTGTGGGCTACTATATGTAAACACTCTATTCTCATGGGCATTTGAAAAAACCCCTTTCTATAGATTTAAAAAAGTGTCCCTTACATATATATATATTTTTTAATTTCACATATATGTATATTTTTTATAGATTTGCAACAAAACTTTAACCCTCAAGTTGAAGTCATGTGCTATCTTACATAGTTTATATTGATCCCATGAAGAAGGTGGCCAAAGGCTTGATGCATAGAAATGGATGAGGGGTTAGTATGAGGCAAGCAGGACACTTGATATATCTAAGTAGAAGAGAGATGTTGTTAGATTGTAACTCGACTCCACCAAATCGTAAACTCTTAGGAGTAAATACTCTATGTTATGACTTTGAAAGACTTCAATCTGGCTTAATTTAATGAAGATATTAATGGGGTATAATATCTATATGTTTTAAACATGTCTCCCAGGCATACGCCATAGGTCTTCCAAAAATTGGGAGGAGAAATGCTATTCTCTTGGAGTGCCTTTGAGAGGAGGAAGAAACCATCAAATTGGACACCCTACCGTGACAAGGTAAAGGTTCTATTCCACATCATAATCTTGATCTTGGTTGTTTAGGTCTTTAAGTACTTCTTATCTACAAGATATAACGGTATAAGAGTTTTTCTTTGTGCTCATTTTGTGTATTATGCAAATATCATTCTCAAACCTTATTGAAATTTACTAGGTTCCACTCATACATTCTTATATTTAATTAAGATGATATTATTCATGGTTATGGATAGTGCTATGTTTATTTTCTTGGTAGTTTGTTTTGTGACATAGTTAATAGTTTTGCTCATGTTTATGTTTATGGTTGTGTTTGTGCTCATAGCTATGGCCATGGTGATGTTTATGGTTTTGGTTTGGTTATGGCCATGAATATGGTTGTGATCATGATTATGATAGTGCTTGGGATTATATTTTGGCCCATGATTATGGTTTTACTTATGGATATGGCTATAGTCATGTTACGGTTGTGTTCATGATTATGGATTGAGTATGTTTATGGACATAATTATGGTCATTGTTTTGGGCATGATTATGCTTATTATTGTGGTTTTTGTCATGGGCATGGTCATGGTCATGATCATGGTCTTGGCTATTGATACGATTATGCTGATGGTTACGTTATGGAGTTGGTTTAGCTTATGGTTAGAGATTTAATAATCACATGATCATAGGAATTTTTTGTGATTACCATGTGTTATTATCATATTTATATATATGTGATAACAATTTAAACCACTGAATGATGACCTAATAACCCACCATAGACCACCAGACTATTATTTTTGCATGGCGGGCCCACTCAAATATGGCAAAATTCCGTTAGTGGGTCTGCCGTGATATAGATAATCCCAATGGGACAACATGTTTGGGTGGTTTTTGTATGTTAATAGGATGATCGTGTGAACATTTAACTTGATCACATGTTTTTAAAAGTGATCACTCAATGTTATTAGCATGTCCGGGTGTTCGTGATCACGTTAATGAAATCCTTGTTTATAGTAAGGATTATAGTTACACTTATGAATTTTTTGCATATATCCTTGACCTCTCTAAGGTATAGGTATTCACTTTTATCTTCATATTGTGTATGTAGTTTTGTGGCTATTAAGCGTGTTGGACATCAAATACAACTGATGTTTTATTTATCAAAGAGAACAAAGTATTATTTTATTTTGTATGCTTTCTTGGAAAGATTGGCCTAGGATTTAATTTTGTGCAATAATTTTTTGGTGCCATAGGAGAAAATGGCAATCAAACCTACCAAAAAAAGTATACGTTAGTTAACAGAATAGTCATAGTTGCTAAAGAATTAGTAGCTTGTTATGTGTTATCATAGCATGCTAACAACTATCGTAGTAGTAGCTTAAAATCATATGGTAGAAAAGTTTCCTTTTTTACAATAGTAAATAGTCTTAGAGAACATTCATGCAACATTACCATGCTTAGTCACGAATACCATCTTTGCATCAATGTCTCAATGACTTAACACTTTCCCTGTGTTTAGGGGAAAGACCCACAAATGAAGAGCTTGATTAGAGAAAAATTTGCAAAACTCTAGTAAATAAAATCATCTATAATCTAGGGCTAGTTTATACTATTACAAAGAAGCTTTTTTGTGGACTATCAACCTACCAAATCTAATCATGAATTGGTTCTAATCGCGTTTTATGATATAATCCTTGCAAATAGCTGGACTATTGTGAAAAGGGGCAAATGAGAGAAATTTTTTTTGTTTCAAAATTATGGCTTCCCAAAGAGTCTGCCCTTGAATTTGTGAGTCAATAGCTACAAAGATACATGCAAGAACAAACACTGCTTTGTATCAACTGCTTGTTTTGTGATTATAGCTCATTTGTTGAGGGATGAAAGCTATAAAGAGTTTGTATAGATGAAAATTTACACAAAGAACCTAGCACAACTTTATGACCATGTTTTTTGAGTCATTTAGATAGGTCAACATTGGACGAGTAGCTAGAGTGCAGGCTGAACGGGCACATAGTTTGAAAGTCAAACTAAGACACATTGATGGTACATCTAATTATCAACAGAAGTGGTTCCTTTAGTACAGTGCCAGTCACTATGCTACACGCTCTTTGACTAGTTTTACTCAATTAGATCATGTGAGACCTAAATTTTATATGTAAGATAGGGGTATGATAGTTTTCTACATTGATTGTCGCATAAGCGTAGAAAGGGGGGTCGTATTCCCTAATATGAGTCGTATATAGGGGTTTTATTAAAGTTGTCCGCTCGCAGGTGGCATCCCCTTTCACATATAGAGTGAATCCCCCAGGGGGTACATATCCATCTAGTAATTGATTTCACATCTCCTATCATGATCCTATGAATGGTCACCATCCAAAGTTTGTAACCTTCTCTTCAATTCTAATCAATCAAGAAAATTTTCTTCCTATTGCATTGAGTAAATTTATTTAATTTACTCACTCCTAAGTGTTACGAATCTCTTATTACGATGAATGCCACATTGGTCTATCATGTCATAAACTTGGCCTCATAGTATCTTTCTATTAGTGCTATACAATTAACTAGGGATCATTTCATATCAGTAGAGTAGCAAGAAGGTATTCGAGTATTGCCAACATTCAAGCGTTCACGAAATACGAGTATCAAAGCATTATTCAAGCCAATCAATCATATGATACAATCTTTCAAGACATTGAAGCACAAGCAACAAAATACACTCTAAAGCACAACATCAAGTGTTCAAACGATATGAAGCAAAGAAACACCTTTTAAATGTCTTCATGGCTCCAATTCACTCCCTTTATGGTTTTAGAAATCATCTCAGTGTATGTAACAACTTGAGTCAAAGATCCTACAAGCAAACGACACCATTTATGCTGTGTTTTTCATATCTAAATCTTGAGATTGTTGGGGTTTTAGATACTGCCAAAATCTATTTGTAAGACCACCCCATGCCAAAAGAACCAATATCATCAATGATTTGTCAAGAATGTGCTCCTATGATGAATTTGAACCTAATAAGGATCAAAGCATGTGCACCCCATATGTGCACCATCAACAGTATCCTCTAGATTCAAAAGCATGAAAATTAATGGAGAGATGAGACCCCTAAGAAAGTTCTCTAATGAAAGTGATGACCTGCATTTGTAGAAACTTATGCACTATAATTAGCATGCAAAAGAATAATCAAGTCATTGGATGGATCAAAAAGCATGATTGATATCAAATACACACAACCAATTGCACATTCAATACACGCATTGAAGATCCTGCGTTAGTATGGGATGGAACATTCCTAGACATGCTAAAGTTATAACGTGTTAAAAGTACCACAATATGCTAATCCAATGCATACAAAGCAACCATTTTGGATGTCGTGCAAGTGGCGCCACACAATCAAAGGTGGAAAAAAATCCACATTCTTGCTCATTCCAAGGGGTGACTCAAATCATTCATCTAAAGGATATAACCTGCTCTCCATTAAAATATATTCAAGCCAAATTCAATTAGGAAGGCTACTCTTACCCTTTGTTTTAAATACCAATGTTTTTCTACGCTTCTCTGAAGGGTAAAAGTGCCTCCAAAGGAGATATATGCTTTCAAGAACTAGCCTTTAAGCCTTCATAAACGTAAAATAGATTGATCTAATTATCAAAAGAAGTGAATACAGGCATGAACACTAAGAAGCCATGGAACATATTGCAACTTTTCCCATGAACACTTATAGGAAGCCATGGAACATATCAGAAGCATAAAAAAACTCCCGGTAATTGGGAGTACTAAAACATCATACATGAAATAAATAGGTTCTGCATCCTCTCTAGAAGGTAGAAACTACTGTTGCTCAATTTAAAGGGGGAAAGGGAAAAATTCCGCCCCAAAAATAAACGTATTTATCAAAAAATTCTTCTTGGCAAATCCGAGGAAAGGAATTTTGTATCAATTTTCCCGAACACTGCTTTCATGTTTGTCAAGTTGTCCCGTTGCTGTCCTGTGCACCTGCAGAAACAATGACAAAGTATTTTCATTTCTATCCTAAGATTTGGACAAATCGACAAAATTAATCTCAAACCTGTTTCCGCGTCTTGTGCACCTGCAGCAACACAACGTTGTGATTGGACACCTAAGAGAGATACGGCACAAACGAATACTCGCTGAGAGACCACCAACGAATACAATGACAAAGTATTTCATTTCTATCCTTAAAGACACACAGATTTGGACAGAATCGACCTCTGACCATTTTTGCAGGTGCAGGCTGTGACGTACCCCGCATGAACAAGAAGCTGCAAGGACAAGCTCTCACTATTTGTAAAAGGGACAACTCATACTCATACTCGTTGAGAGACCACCAACGAATACAATGACAAAGTATTTTCATTTCTATACTAAAAGGCACACATTTCAACCACTTGGGCCCCTTCCAATGCGACGACGAGCACCTGCTGCATGAAACGCTAAGCAAGCTCCAAGCTGCGAGGCAGGCAAAGAAGATGCCGGGTTCTTCACTCTGTCCCCCTCTGCCAACTCACCAGCAGGGATACATCCTGGGGCTCCTGAAGGCACTCCCATTACACCCGCCACTAGTGCTGCCGCTGAGTCTCAACCAATTAGAGCAAGTAGAGGCCATCATGCAGGAGGTGCTGGCAAGGCTGCAGATGGTAATCCTCTGGCCATATTACCTGCTATTCAAGTTTGCAAAACTCAGAATGATCTAGAATGTCGAGCCCTCATAGGTCTGCTAGCGGGACCTCGGCTCGAGCCGAAGTGCTGAGAGGGTGGATAAGGAGCCAGTGGGGGTCGATAGGGGCGGACGTTGAGACCATCCAGGCCCTGCCCAAAAACCAATTTGTCTTTGTTTTCAAGACCGCAGAGATGGCCTTTAGGATGTTACGCTCGGGGCAGGGCCTTTTGCGTTTCTCCCCTCTCTGCCTGTTCAAATCACAAAGACTATAACGCTGAGAGAGATTCCCTATCACACTTCCCAATGTGGGTCGAGTTCCCCAACCTGCCTCTGCACTTCCACAACCACTTGAAGGTGATAGGGTCGCAACTTGGTAAGGTTCTAGGAGGATGCCCTCGGGGAGAGTACATCCCCTCTTGGCACGCGCAAGCCCTGATCGAGATCGACATCTCCGAGGACCTCCCTTCGACAATGATCATTGCTTTGCATGATGTGGAAGCTTTTGAACAACCTCTGTCTTACAAGTACTTACTGAACGCATGATTTCACTGTGGAATGAAAGGGCACTTCGTTCGGGACTGCCCGATCAAAAACCCTAAACCAGAGTCACCAGCAAGAGAGAAGGCAAAGAGTGAAAGCCCTCAGCGAGCGCCCCAGATTAATTGTCTCTCAGCAGAATACTCGAACCAACCAATAGGCCAGCTGCAGAGAAACCCTTGAATAATAGAGCCAAGCCTAGGCAGGCAAACAGATATGCCCTCCTAGCTTCACTCCCAGAATGGGAGGACTCAAAGGTGGCAGACTCGATGGAGCAAGACTCAGAGGAGGAACTAGACACAATGTCTAGGCTAGAAGAGCAAATTAACAAAATGGACAGAGGTGTTGCCATCGACCTCAATAAAGCTTCGAGCAGTATGGAAACGAACAAGGAGAATATTGCCCCTCGACATGCAAGTTGTCCAGAAGCGGGACCTTCCCCGATGGAGGTACAAAAGGATAACAAGAGGAGTCACAACTCAGCAACCCAGCCCTCACCAAGGGCTCAAGCAAATAGCAGAAAGGACAAAAAAGGTGTTCAATGAAGTTGCTCTCTTGGAATATCAAGGGGCTAACCGACCCCCACAAAGCTAAGAAGATCAAAAATTGGACTCAGAACTATCCTGTGGATGTAATAGGACTTCAGGAAGTCAAGATTGCAGGGCAAGAATTGGAGCAGAGGCTAGAAATGATATCCAAGGAACAGCTGTGGGTGCACTCCACTCACAGGAGAGGTTCATGAGGAACTGCCTTGGGCCTCCCCTTGAACTGAAAAATCAACCAATCACTGTAGACAATAGGTGAATATTAATTGGGTTGCTCTATTCATAGAGGCTCCCATCAGCTTCCTATTGATCTCAATCTACGCAGGGGGGTCGGTTAAAGACAGGACCAAACTGTGGAGACAACTAGCACAACACAAGGGACACACCATCCTGATGGGGGACTTCAACATGGTAGAGTCTATGGAGGATAGATTCCTCGTGAAGGGCCAGGTAGTGGGGGGAACGGAGAAACAAGAATGGAGTAACCTGAAGGAATAGTTAGACCTTTGGGACATAGGAACTCAAGGTGATTACACCTGGCAAAACTACTCAAGAGGGAGCCTCGCTTGAAAGGCTCGGCTTGACAGATGCTACGTAAACACCTCTCTAGCCAGACAGTTGAACAGGATCAAAGTGACATCTAGAGCTACCTCCTTCGCATCAAACCATTATCCGTTAATCATCACGATGGACAGTAAATGCAATAAGATTAGGAACCATTGGTTCCACACAGACCCATCACTCTTTCGGCTAGAGGAGGTCCAAAATTGTATAAAAGCTATTTGGGTTCAAGCGTTCTCAAAGGCAAACAGTCTAGCCAGGACTTGGAGGATGGCGATCACCAACACCCAACACTCTTTTATCTCTTTTAGGAAAAAAGTGACAGAGATTCGCATGAAAAGGAAGGAATCCATCTATGATGAACTGGTAGAATTCGAAACCTATAGCAAGGAGGACCCGGAAGTGCAGAGCAAAATTACCATCCTTCGACACCAACTGAAGCTTCAACATGGTAGAGTCTATGGAGGATAGATTCCTCATGAAGGGCCAGGTAGTGGGGGGAACAGAGAAACAAGAATGGAGTAACCAGAAGGAACAGTTAGACCTTTGGGACATAGGAACTCAAGGTGATTACACCTGGCAAAACTACTCAAGAGGGAGCCTTGCTCGAAAGGCTCGGCTTGAAAAATGCTACGTAAACACCTCTCTAGCCAGATAGTTGAACAGGATCAAAGCGGCATCTAGAGCCACCTCCTGGGCATCAAACCACTATCCGTCAATCATCACGATGGACAGTAAATGAAATAAGATTAGGAACCATTGGTTCCACACAGACCCATCACTCTTTCGGCTAGAGGAGGTCCAAAATTGTATAAAAGCTATTTGGGTTCAAGCGTTCTCAAAGGCAAACATTCCAGCCAAGAATTGGAGGATGGCGATCACCAACACCCAACACTCTCTGATCTCTTTTAGGAAAAAAGTGATAGAGATTCGAAGGAAAAGGAAGGACTCCATCTATGATGAACTGGTAGAAATCGAAACCTATAGCAAGGAGGACCCGGAAGTGCAGAGCAAAATTACCACCCTTCGACACCAACTGAAGCTTCAACATGGTAGAGTCTATGGAGGATAGATTCGTCATGAAGGGCAAGGTAGTGGGGGGAATGGAGAAACAAGAATGGAGTAGCCTGAAGGAACAATTAGACCTTTGGGACATAGAAACTCAAGGTGATTACACCTGGCAAAACTACTCAAGAGGGAGCCTTGCTTGAAAGGCTCGGCTTGACAGGTGCTACGTAAACACCTCTCTAGCCAGAAATTTGAAGAGGATCAAAGTGGCATCTAGAGCCACCTCCTGCGCATCAGACCATTATCCGTTAATCATCACGATGGACAGTAAATGCAATAAGATTAGGAACCATTGGTTCCACACAGACCCATCACTCTTTCGGCTAGACGAGGTCCAAAATTGTATAAAAGCTATTTGGGTTCATGCGTTCTCAAAGGCAAACATTCCATCCAGGACGTGGAGGATGGCGATCACCAACACCCAACACTCTCTGATCTCTTTTAGGAAAAAAGTGACAGAGATTCGCATGAAAAGGAAGGACTCCATCTATGATGAACTGGTAGAATTCGAAACCTATAGCAAGGAGGACCCGGAAGTGCAGAGCAAAATTACCGTCCTTCGACACCAACTGAAGCTTCAACATGGTAGAGTCTATGGAGGATAGATTCCTCATGAAGGGCCAGGCTGAGTGGGGGGAACAGAGAAACAAGAATGGAGTAACCTGAAGGAACAGTTAGACCTTTGGGACATAGGAACTCAAGGTGATTACACGTGGCAAAACTACTCAAGAGGGAGCCTTGCTCGAAAGGCTCGGCTTGAAAGATGCTACGTAAACACCTCTCTAGCCAGATAGTTGAACAGGATCAAAGCGGCATCTAGAGCCACCTCCTGGGCATCAGACCACTATCCGTTAATCATCACGATGGATAGTAAATGAAATAAGATTAGGAACCATTGGTTCCACACAGACCCATCACTCTTTCGGCTAGAGGAGGTCCAAAATTGTATAAAAGCTATTTGGGTTCAAAATTTTGATAGCTATGTAAGAAGGAATAGAATATGCTGAAGCAATTGGTGAAGACTACATCTTCATCAAGGTTGACTTTGACAAATCATATGACAAGCTTGAATGGTCGTTCATTTTGGAAAGCTTAACTATGATGGGGTTTGGGCTAGGATGGTAAGGTTTGTGCAAACACTACTCGGCAATGCCCAAGCCTGAGTAGTTATCAACAATGGATTTTCTGAATCTATTACCCCTTAATCGATCGGTTAGGCAGGGATGTCCTCTTGCCCCTCTTCTATTTGCCACTTCTGTTGACTCCCTAAACTGGCTAGTAAAAGCTCAAATGCAGCAAGGAAGCCTTAAAGGAATCAAGATGCCTAACGGTAACCAGCAGTGCTTATCTCAATTTGCATTTTGGGCCTGCTGAATAAAAATGACAGCTCTCTGAAAGCATTTTGGGAATGCCTTAAAACATTCTGCACGGGGTCTAGAATCAACCACACCAAAACAGGTAATAGAGCCTCAAAACCCCCACTCCCTAGGTGGGTGGAGGAGCAAGGATGCGCAATCATTCGAGATGGAGTGGTGTTCAGACTGCTAGGGATCCTCTTCGGGTTTGGGATAACAATGACTCAAAGGTGGCAGTGGGTAATGGACAAATTCCACAAAAAGCTCAACTAATGGACTGGTTTCCAAGCTAACCTGGCGGGTAGAACTGTAGTGATAAAACATTATCTATCTAGCACGCTATGTGCTCTTTTTCTCTCATGCTGGAGACCACCTAACTGCCAATTAAAAGACCTAACCAGAATATGTAGAAAATTTTTGTGGTCTGGAGACCCCCATAAAAAGGGACTAGCCAAAGTAAGCTGGGAAGTCTATTGTCTGCCTAAAGAACTAGGGGGACTCGACCTCACTAATTTTGAACTGTGCACAAACAAACTAGCTGTAAAACTAATCCCCAGAGCAATGGAGAACCCAGGGGTGAAGAATGGTCCTCTCCATTGTTTCATGATATTCACAAATTCCAGTTTAAGGGGAACAAGGGAATCACCAACATTCCCTCGACTACGGTTTTTTTTGGACCTCTAGAAGTAGTAGCTAAGGGGTCAAAACTACTCAAATCTCTGTGGGAATCTTGGAACATGTACAGAATTCTTATTAGAATCAACTGGGAGTCTACATATAGTAGACAGCTAAGGGGTACTGAATCAATGTGGTGGTCCCTCCCCCCTATCCCCCAACTATCCCAAAGGCAGCACATGTTAGCTAAATGACTCCAGAAGAAAGGGATCATCACTTGTAAAGATGTGTGGAATACAACTGAGTTTAGATGGCTAAACGAAATGGAACTTCTCGTGAGGTACCAACTGCAACCGTGGGAACTCACCCTCATCTAGGCCGGGATAGCCATTTTCCCAAAGTAGCAAGAGTGGATACTCTCTGAGTTGCCTAACCGTGCAATAAGTCACTATACTGAAGGAGTACGAGCGGAAGTGCAACGCGAGAGAGAGTGCGAGAAGAAGAGCACGACGATATGGTGAACTCACTCTACTGTAATGTGTAGAGCATAGTGAGTTCTTATTAGGTTTTTACAAAATAATATGTGTACATACCTGGCGGCCCGCCCACTTACCTGGGCGACCATATTGGGCTTTATACCCCAACAACCTCCCACTTAAAATCCAATGTGGTACTTTAAGTGTGAGAGAAGCTACTATACAAGCTAATATACAAGAGATGTAGAGAAGTGATGTACTACCCTACACCTAACTGCTTGCGAAAATGCACAAAGATCTCTGAGGGAAGTCCTTTTGTAAGTAGATCAGCAGGATTTTCCGTGGTGTGAACTTTGACAAGCTGAAGTTGCTTATCCTCGAGCATTTCCTTGATGAAATGATACTTCACATCCACATGCTTTGTCTTTGAGTGATAAACTGGATTGCGAGCCAATTGTATAGCACTTTGACTATCACAATAATAACAGGCATCTCTTCTTTGATTCCCAAATCTGTTACTAGTCAATTAAGCCAAATTGATTCTTTGCATGCCTCTGATGCTGCAACATATTCAGCCTCTGTAGTAGACTGAGTAACACAATCTTGTAATCTAGAATGCCATGATACTGCTCCACCAACCAATGTAAAGACATACCCTGACGTAGACCTTCGGTTTTCTAAGTCACCTGCATAATCTGAGTCTGTAAAACCCTTTACACTTAGCTCCTGACTCCCATAGCATATAGGCATACTCTTTGTAGCTTTCAGGTATCTCAATATTCCTTTCACTGCCTCCCAATGTTTCTTGCCTGGGTTTGACATGTATCGACTTACTACTCCCACTGCAAATGCAATGTCTGGGCGAGTAGCAATCATTGCATACATCAAACTACCCACTGCAGACGCATATGGAATCTTATCCATTTCAGCCTGTTCTTCCTCAGACACAGGACAATCTTGTTTGCTAAGTTTCACATATGGTGGCAATGGAACACTCAGTGCCTTTCCCTTCTCCATATTGAAACGTTGCAAAACCTTGTCAATATACTCTGTTTGAGATAACCAAATCAACTTCTTTGATCTGTCTCTCTCAATGCGCATACCAAGTATATGACTTGCCTCACCCATGTTTTTCATGTCAAACGATTTTTCCATCTTTGACTTCAAAGCTGAAATTTCTTCCAAGTGCTTGCCAACAATCAACATGTCATCCACATACAAAATAAGGATCAGCCAACTACCATCCTTAGCCTTCTTTGTATATAGACAGTGATCGAACTCACTACGTTTGTAGCCTTGAGAAAGCATAAACTTGTGGAATTTATGGTACCATGCCCTCGGTGATTGTTTTAAGCCATAAAGACTCTTTAACAACTGGCATACCCAATCTTCCTTGCCTTTCTCAACAAACCCTTCTGGCTGCTGCATGTAAATTTCCACATCTAAATCACCATGCAAGAACGCTGTCTTGACATCCATTTGGTGCAACACCAAATCTAATATGGCAACCAATGCAAGAAAGCATCTCAATGTAGTCATCTTGACCACCGGAGAGAAGACTTCATCAAAGTCAATGCCTTGTTCTTGCTTAAAGCCCTTGGCAACAAGCCTTGCTTTGTACTTTGGCTGACTATCATGAGCGGTGATCTTATACCTGTAAACCCATTTACAAGGTAGAGCCTTTTTGCCCTGTGGTAATTTAACTAGCTTCCATGTCTTGTTTTTATGCAGAGCTGTCATCTCTGAACTGCATGGCCAATTGCCAATTCTCGGAGTCCTTCATTTGCACTGCTTCCTTGTAACATGAAGGCTCATTGCAATCAGTCAACATGACATAGTTCATAGATGGAACAAACCTATCAGGAGGTCGCGTGACACGTCCAGATCTACGCACAATAGGTGGCTCAGGCTCAGCCACAACCTGTGGTTCCACTCTATCCTGTCCTTGCTCCTCTTGAGCCCTGACATTTTGTCTTGCACGTGCAGGTCCATCTTCTTGGAAGACAACTCTTCTAATCTCCTCAACCCTCTCTGGTTTAGAATGATATTTGGATTCATTAAAGTGAACATCATTGCTGCGGACAACCTTTCTGGATTCGGGATCCCAAAGTCTGTACCCCATCTCACCAGAATTACCATAGCCTAGAAAGATGCACTTTCTACTCTTTGGCTCAAGTTTGTTCCTAAATTCCTTTGGAACGTGAGTATATGCCTCACAGCCAAAGACTTTGAGATGCTTGTATGAGGGCATTTTGCTGACCATACCATCTCTAGCACTGAATCCTTCTGCAAAACCTTGCTAGGAGATCTATTTACAAGATGAACAGCTGTTGATACAGCTTCAGCCCAAAACCCATTTGGCAGCTGTGCATTAGACAACATACTTCTGACCTTCTCTTGTATGGTCCTATTCATCCTCTCAGCAACACCATTTTGAGGAGGATTGTAAGGAGCAGTAAGTTCAAGTTTTATACCTTTTGACTCACAAAAGTCCTGAAAGGCCTTTGAAACATACTCTCCACCATTGTCAGTGCGTAAGCATTTAAGCTTCTTGCCACTCTGATTCTCCACAAGTGTCACAAATGTTTTGAAAACACTAAACGCTTCATCCTTGTGCTTGAGAAAGTAAACCCATACTTTTCTCGAGTAATCATCTATAAATGTCATAAAGTAAGAAGCTCCCCCTAGAGATAGGTTAGGCATAGGTCCACACAAATCACTATGAACAAGTGCCAACTGTGTATCTCTTCTACTGCTTCTATGCTTATGTGGCTGCTGTGTTTGCTTACCATACAGACAATGTTCACAGAATTCAAATCATTAAATGAAAAGCCAGGCAAATAACCAGAACGAGACAAGATTTCCATTCCCTTCTTGGACATATGTCCTAACCGGCTATATGCCACAAAGAAACGTTCGGCTGCTCGGTTACATTGATTACATTTTTAGAGACATTTGATACATAAATCATGTAAAGTCCTCCAGACTTTACTCCATGTGCTACTGTCATAGAACCCTTGGATATCTTCCACATGTTTTGTCCAAAAGTGGTGACGTAGCCAGCATCATCAAGTAAACCTGTGCTGATCAAGCTCTTTGTAATTGCGCAAACATGTCTCACATTCTTCAGCGTGAAAGAAGAGCCATTCTGAAACTTCAATTGAACATCTCCAACACCTAAGATCTCACATGTCTGCCCATTGCCTAGCCGAACATGATCTTTAGTGGTCACATAAGAGGTAAACCACTCCTTGTTTGGAGACACATGAAGTGATGCCCCTGAGTCTATAATCCAGTCACTCAGTGCATTTCCATCAGATGTTGTAAGAAGAGCTGAGTCCATTGTATTCTTCAAGAAGTAGATGTCTCCTGACACTAGACTGTCATCCTCTGCAACAATGTTTGTCACATTTATTTCTTGAATCTTCACTGAGGACTTGTTCTTCTCACCATGGTCTTCAGCTTTCTCTTTGCCTTTTTCTGCTTTCCATTCTCTGCAGTCTCTTTTCATGTGACCCTTCTTGCCACAATGGTAGCATTCTATGTCACTCTTGCCTTTAGCACTGCGGGACTTGCTACGAGACTGATTCCTCTTTCCACCTTTGTACTTTTCTTTGGTCCTTCCCCTGACAACTAAGGCTGTTCCTTTGCCTTTTTCCATTGTCTTTCTATTGGTTTCTTCAGTAAGCAGACTTCCTTCTACACCTGCTATGTTCAAACCATCTAGAGGTGCAGAATTACTCAAAGCTGTGCGAAAAGTGCCCCAACTTTCCGGCAATGTGATCAACAGGAACATAGCTCTAACAGGTTCATCAAACTTGACACCTTGAGCTGACAACTGACTATAGATTGTGTTGAATTCATTCAGATGATTGGACATAGGTGTCCCTTCTTTCATCTTCAAGTCAACAAGCTTCTTAAGCCAGTATACCTGTGAAGCTGCACTCTGCTTCTCATAAAGATCACTCAGCTTTAATCATGCTTGATAAGCCGAAATCTCGTCTGCTACATTGAAGTAAACGCTTTCTGCCAAAAGTCAGCATAATGGTAGAAAGTGCCAATTCATCCATTTCGCTCCATTCATCTTCGTCCATATCTTCTGGTTTTATCCCCTTGAGCTTTATAGGTTTTATCTGCTTCTTTTGTACCAACACATGCCAAATCTGCTTCTTCCACAATGGGAAATTGGTTCCATCCAGCTTCTTGATATTGTAAAGAGCAGTGTCCTGTGATCCAGCCATAGCTACGCTTCACAGTAGTTTACTTTCCTTGGAAAAATTCGGCAGAGTTTCCCCTGTAAACTGACCTCTGAACCAATATCAACCTGTCAAATGAACCAAGAAAGCTTCAGATTCTGCAGAAATTTTGGCAGAGTCTCCTTTGTAAAATGGCTCTGGTGTACTAAAAACAGACCAAAAAACAGTTCAAAAAACCACTGTCTCTCTAACACTGTAAGATGTGGGTAAACCTGTCCTGCACCTGTACTGTCTCTGACTGTAGTGTCACTGTCCTGTAAGCATAGACTGCGACAATGCCTCAATGGCAGTAAAGCAAAGATGCAATCCCAACTGTCTAACTCACAGTCAATACATCCTAGCTGCCTATCTAAGGGTGCTCGAGGGATCGCTCCAAGACCTGTATCACCGAAAGGATCTCAACATTCGAGAATCCCCCAGCTCAATAAAACCTCACTCGACCCTCAACAAAGGCTGCAGTAAATCTGACAGTACATAGACTTCCCACAAAGTCATACATCCACAAATTTCCCACTGTATGCTGTAACCGCTGCGCTGCGGCGGTTGTTTGCTGCGTGACTCACAGCCAGCAAACCCTCAACAGACATACATCATCTCTGACAATACATCCCATGTGGAAGTACCTACAATGTCAGGATGAAATCTGGAATATCAAGCAGCAAACACAAGCTACCTGATGAACTAGTGGATGTCGCCTACAGTCTGTGTGTAGATGCGTCCGTGTCGTATGTGACACGCCTCCAAGAACTGCGAGCCGTCCTTCGATGTGTAGACAGCCACAAATCAACACTCTGGGAGTGTCGATATCCTCAGCACTTGCAGTCGTAGGCCGAAAACCCCAAATTTGCAGAGTCGGATATGCACCCGCTGAGACCACGTAGTCGAAAATGGACTGCGCAGACTTTGTCGAAGCCGAACGGTGACCGAGATGACCTCAGAATGAAATTCTTAGCACACCAAGCCCTACGGGTGCTCCCACAAGATTTGGGGCCATGTCTTTGCCTGTCGAATTTCACTCCAATCTGAGCTGGTGACTCTAGCCTCCTGCAGTGCTGCCCCGAGCCTCGATCTGAGCTCTGATACCAGTTGAAGGAGTACGAGCGGAAGTGCGACGCGAGAGAGAGTGCGAGAAGAAGAGCACGACGATAAGGTGAAATCGCTCTACTGTAATGTGTAGAGCATAGTGAGTTCTTATTAGGTTTCACAAAAGAATATGTGTACATACCTGGCGGCCCGCCCACTTACCTAGGCGACCATATTGGGCTTTATACCCCAACATATACTGGGCAGGAGGGGGTGCTCTTGCCAACCCTCCAAACCAACCTCCATCACTAAAAGAGTCTTTACATGCCACCCTAAACAAAAAATGGAACCTATCCCTCGACAAAAGGCAGTGGCTCTTTAAATTTAAAACACTCTGGCATCAAGATACCCCGGCCAAACACTCGGTCCTGCTTTGGCTGGTCATGCACAAAGCAGTGTGGACAGGCCACAGAATTAGCCAAGCGGGCTTGGGGGATGGGCTCTGCAAAAGATGTAATGGGAATGAAGAAGATATACCCCATCTCTTCATTAATTGTCCTACCAATAGAAAAATAATGTCCCCTTTAGTAAGTGGGATAGGGTACATCCCCAACTAGAAACACGTCCTCCTTGGAGACTCAATAGGGCTCTTCTCTGTTTATGGAATAGGATAAGAGGCGAATTCTTTTGGATCATCTGGAAAGAAAGGAATAGTTGTTTTTATGATGAGGCTTACCAGACTAAAAGTCTGAGAGTGTTATTTTCTCACTTTTCTGTGTAGGTAAATCAACTAAAGCTTGAACAGTGCAGGATTTACCAAGAAAACTATAAAGCGCTCATGGACTAATATGGGGTACTACAATAGTGCAAACATTATCAAGTAGCAGGAAATCTTACTGGATGGCTCGTACTCCCACTTGCAGAAACTAATTGACAAGTGCAAGGCCGAAGGGGAAAAACTAAGGAGGCAACTTAACAATGGAGTAGGGTTAATAAACCACCTATAGAATGTAATCACCTCCTGTCCTCGGGGATCGAATTAGCCTGGGTGACACCCCGTGACTGTCTGCAACTCCTTTCTATCTAAGTTTTAATGTAGCAGGTCTAAGCTAGCAACCCGAAGCCCACTCCAAGCCCAAAGGGCCTTGTAGTTTGTATCGAATGTAACATTTTGTCTCTTCTTAATATAATTCTCACACCCTTTATGGTAATATATATATATATATATATATATTATATTATATATTAAGGCACACAGATTTAGGCAGAATTGACCTCTCACCATTTTTGCAGGTGCACGCTGTGTACCTCAACAAGAAGCTGCAAGGACAAGCTCTCACTATTTGTAAAAGGACGACTCTCTCTCTCTCTCTCTCTCTCTCTCTCTCTCACACACACACACACACACACACACACACACACACAAGCTTTGTGCTTTGTGCTTTAATATGCTAAACACAAATAACCAAGTTCAATTTCAAGTTTCAACACGCCACACAGAGAGAGAGAGAGAGAGAGAGAGAGAGAGAGAGAGAGAGAGAGAGAGAGAGAGAGAGAGAGAGAGAGAGAGAGAGAGAGAGAGAGTTGTGCCTTAGATGCATCCTTGCTCTTATATATGAGAGAAACCCAAAATGTCTACTGTGCCATTCACTGCACCCTGGACATGCGTTGCCCCGCCTCTGTCGCCTGCTCTTGCTACAACTATATTATATGTGCGTCGTGACTAGCTGGTGAGACGATGCTCTTAGAAAGGCAGGGCTCAGATGAGGCAGAGGATGAGATGCGCAATCATGCACTCATTAATTCGGATGTTTGGCGTTAGCGCACCCGTCTTGCACCCGACTAGTTGGGGAGGTGCGCATGTGCAAAAAAGCTGGTCTATCTCCCATGACATGCAAGCAACCAAAAGCTACAAAAGATTCTCAAGAATTCGGAGCTGCAGTGGCAGAGGGCCTCTGAGATACCCAGGTGCTCTCCCCTCCTCACTATCTCACATGGGCATGTGTAGGAGGGGATCAATGGTCCACCCCCATTTCGGGGATCAGGTGCGATCTCAGCCGTCTGATGTGGTTTGTGTAGACTTGAAAAAAAGGTAAAGCCGGGTGTACTTGTAAACTAGTTGCAACTTCATGCACATTATCTTGAGAGCTGATCTTTTTCATTTCTCTAGGGTATTTTTTGTAGAAATGGCTATTTTAACCCTACTATCACGTATCACTATCATCTTTATCCCCTTGTACTCTAGCGGTAAATTGGTGTTTCCTTTTTCTCCTTCACAATAGTGACCCACCTTATTCATACGTAAAGGCTTCGAATTTGGTCTCTCGGATTGACTTTTACCCATGTCACTCATATGAGGGTTTGCCATGTGAAGGGATTTTCAACCCCATCTTTCCCAAGAGTTTGTCCATTTGGCCCCATAGATGCGGTCTAATCTTCAACAACTCTGGTATAGTAATGATGCATCTTATAGGGGAGGACATCACTTTGTGAAATCTTTTGGTATCTATCATTTTTGGTGTGGCTTTCCACTGGGTAGGTACCACTCTACCCTCATACTTTGTTTTGTCTTCTCCTATGGAAGATGAAAAAGTCTGTAGAGAGTGTGATTTTCTCTCTTCAGATGCTATACACCTGATATCTCCGTATAGAGATTGTATGTCTCCTTGGAAAAATTCATGTTCCATGTTGATTTTAGAGACTGGAGCTGACTGTAAAGTAGCACTACCATCTTTGTGGTTTCTGATTGTTTTCCACAAGGATTGTGGCAACGGTTCATTTACTTCAGGAATTGACTCCATCTCCAAGATTTAGCCTTATCTGTTGTGTTCTCAAAAATCCCAGTAGTCCAGGGCTCCGCCTTAATTGTTTTCACAGATTTGATTTTATTATCGAATTCAGAGTGTAATTTATGAGCAAATGATTCCCTTCCACAACGGTCACGGAATCCTTGATTTCACGTTTTTCACTGATGGTGGTTTCCTCTTGCGCCTCCGTGTTTTCTTTTCCCAGCCCATGCGTTACAGGATCATGAGTTTTTGGACTTTTAGGATGTAGCACGGCTTGAGCAGTTTCTATGAGTTTTTTACACATCTCCATTTTCTTGGTTTTGTATTCCCGATGTGGATAGGTCAGTAATGTTTGTTCCAAAGTTTTGTTGTTATTGAGTCTCGCCTCCTAGACTTGCAACATTGCATCTAAGTGCTCGTTCACCTTTTACACCAATACTGAACTGCGTGAGTCCGTCTTTGACTCTTCTGACTCCCCTTCCATCTTTCGTGCTCTTATGTTTGTGTGTAAATAGTTCTTTTGTTGGTTCAATTCAGTTTTCAAAGATGTTTTTTCCTTTAGCTTCTTTGTTTTCGTTTTGTCTCGTTTGGTTTTCCACGATTTTCTTCCAGTTATCATTGATATGTTCTCAATTCTTGTTTGAATGTGCAATGTGGGTTTGTCTTCAACGCGTGCATTCTTAGCATTTGGTTTTCCACGATTTTCTTTCAGCTCTCATTGATATGTTCTCAATTCTTGTTTGAATATGCAATGTGGGTTTGTCTTCAACAGGTGCATTCTTGGCATCCTCTTGAGCTTGCACTCAAGTCAACACCCATACAGAACCAACGGTTCCTGTAATCCGCTTGAAGAAGGAATCACTCATACAATGTACATTCATTGTTGCTTTCCTCTTGTTGTTTGGATTCCTAGCAGAATGTTCGAGTAGATGGTCTCTTCCACAACCATCACAGAATCCAAAGATTTATATCCGTTGACCCTTATTTAGAAAATTAACCTCGTGCCCAATGGTCACCTCCACATTCTCACTTTGGACCTTCTTGTTGCATAGCTCGTGATCCAGCGTATATCCTTTTAGATGCAGGTCCTTTTTTAGAGTCTCGCGATCGTTCCTCAAGCTCTCTATGAAGAGAATTAATAATCTCTTATCTTGCGGTAAATCTCATGAAGAACATTAATCTCTATGTATTGTTTGAAGCGAAGCAAAGCTTCCTTTAGGTAGATTTGTGACACCGTGTTGTGTTTGATTCCCCTTTTACAGAACTCCACTACAAATTTGTGGAAGAGTTGTGCTATTTCTAGAAATCATCTATGTTTAATGGTTGAAACCACATTGAAGAGGGGGAAAGGGGAACACACCCGAAACGCAAACAACTCCCTTGCTATAGCCTAGGATACACACAACACCCCGATCCACTCGGAAAACACCTTCAAACAATTCACTCACAGCGGCAAACCATCGTTTATACACAACACGATGCACACACGTGCTGACAGAACACCACCCCGCACTCACAGTCCACCGTCGTCTGTCTCTACCCTCACACACACACCTACCCTTCCTCACTCTCTTTGCACACAACAACTGCTCGTTCAGGTGGGCACTCACTTCCACAAGCTGACACCACGGACACAAGACGAGAGCAGGAGAAAGAGAAGGGGGGAAGGGGAGAATCAACACCAACACGGGGTAATGTGGACTCTATTCCATTAAAAAAAAACCTTTACATGGGCACGATGTCGTGCAGCTCAGCTTCCATGCTAAGAAATATGCCAAGAAGATGCAGATCAAGCTTATTGAAAGCCTACTTGATTAATGTCAATGTTGAGGGCTTCTTAACAGGCCAAGTTTAATGATTAAATGTATGCCAGATGCGGCTGAAAAGGGCCAACAGATGCCTTAATGATGCCAAAAATGATTATTCTTGAAGTGAGCACAGATGGGAGTTTATGATCTAGAACTGTAGTGCTTGAAGATCTCTATTGGCCTGTCTTTACGGCTCGTCGATTGGACCTACGATGAAGAAGTTATGGTACTTTGAAGTTTAAGTCGATTGCAGATCCGTACCGGATTGGGCAACTGCAGCTGGGTTGACAGAATTAAATTGAATGCATGGGCTCGAAGTGCTCACTTTGTGAGCGCGTCGGTCTTTTCGGATCAGTGATCGGAGTCCCGGTAGCCAAGATATTAGCCATTAAAGATTCACCAGGGGCCGGCTCCGTACCAGTTCGGTCCCCTCAATCGGAATGCCATCTGGGATTTTTATAGCCTCAACAGGGTTTGTATGCATTTTATGCAGTTTGAGAGGTCTATAGGGATTTACGGTTCATCAGACAGAGTCCGGCTTGCTCAGATAATACGGCTTGAGGCCGATGACAGTTGTTGGCAGCACTGCTAGCTAGGTAATTTTGGCATTATTCGGGATGCTGATATGGGTAGTAAAGTTCGCAATGTTATTGTCAATTAAGGGCTAATGAGAGCATTGATGAGGATGGCTAGCGTGTATGCCTAATATGGTGCCGTTACAAAAGCACAAAAAGTGCTTAAAGAGCTTCGTGTTCGGAATGTAATCTCTTGGAATGCATTGACTACGGGATATACTTACCTGGGAAGGGCCAATATGTATGCCTAATGTGGTTCCCTTATGAGAGAAGCCGCCCGCCCAAAGGCCAAGGGCATGGCCGCCCATTGTAAATAAGGTTACCCTAAAAACTTTAGGTAAGTGTGAACGAAAGAAGGAAAAGAAATAAACTCATGGCGTCCTGCAAGAGCGCACGACAGTGTGGAGAGAAGAGAGTTGCTCGCATAGGCCGGCTTGAGCCTCAGACGGCTTGGGCCATGAAGGAAAATTTGTAGCTCTCGCCATGGTGCCCCGATTTGGCCCCGGCCTCGCCAATTTTGGTACTGATTGGCAAATTCACTGCCACGTCAGCAGGAGGGGGTTTTTACGCCTCCCTTGCAACGACGGCGCCGTCGTTGCTAAGGGGGGGGAGGGATTTATAAATAGCTCTCTTTTGCATGAGGGTTTTTTCGGAGCGAAGCAAGAGGAAACGAAAGAGCTTGGCGGAAGAAACAAGAAGCTCGGAGGAGCTTGGACGAAGGAGAAAAGCAAGAGAGGAAGCTTGGTCGGGAGCAAGAAGGTAGAGAAGGATCGAGAGGGCTTAGCAAGGAGGACTCTCTCTCTCTCTCTCTCTCTCTCTCTCTCTCTCTCTCTCTCTCTCGTTATCGAGCTAAGGACGAGGCCGAAGGAGCTTGGACGAGGAAGCTTGTCGAAGCAAGCAAAGCAAAGAAGGAGCGTGAACTTTAGTCGAAGGAGCAAGAAGCCCGGAGGAACTTAAGCAAGAGAGCTTGAGCAAAAATCTTGTTAAGGCTTATGCAAGCCGAGGCAAGAAGACATTCCAAGCGAGGCTAGAGCAAGCCAAAGAGGAGAAGGTAGATCAAGGTCCAGGCTTGAGCAGGCAAAGGCGAGAAGGAGATTTACAAGCAAATGGGAAACGTGAAGTGCTTGCAACCCTGCAGCATACCCATATGCCAGAACCTTCTCCCAAAAAAATCACTTCCTTTTAATCTCTCCAAAAAAAAACCCCACACAGGTCGACCGAACGAGAGCCCCCAAAAAACCAAAGAAAAGCTTTATATAGGCCCCATCTTTTTATCCCAAACTTTCTATTTTTTTCCACCTTTTAAGAAAAGGGCCAAGCGCTTGAGCTCTCACTCAAACTTCTCTTTCTTCTTTTTGGCCTGTCGAAAGGGCTAAGGCCATTGTGATGTGTTCCTTTTTTGTTTCAGTGAAAAATCTTTTATGTATTAGAAAAAAAAGAAAAGAAATAAAAATGTTTGATTGGTCAGTATTGAGTATTGTAGTGAAGAAAGTTGGGAGACAATCTGATGTTTTTGGGAACGAGCGCGCCGGTGGGGATACATTTGGAGAGATTCTCTCTTTGTCTCGCACTCTCTCGTGTTGAGGAGTTTCCACCATTGCATTAGGTGCTTCTTGTGTCGATCGTCGCCCTCAGTTTCATGAGACGGCCAAGGGACGTATGCAAAGCATGAGCAGGAGTAGTATTACCAGCAAATGGAGCTGTGCATGCGGGAGCACTAGGCAATGTGGCGGTAAATGGTCCGTGATGGGGTCAGGACTCAGAGCAAGAATGATCATAGCTGAAGACATACTATAATGACTGTTAAATTTGTTAGCAAGAGAGAATCCTAACCGGGACTCACTTACTTATGTTTGTGCAAGCAGAAGAAAGAGAAGAGGAGGTGGAGCTTCAACAGGTCGAAGGGAAGGAGTGCAGAGGTTAACCCTGTGAAGGAGCCAACAAAGGATGTTAACGCAGACTGCTATGAGGAGCAACTTGCTATCGATACTAGGTGCAGTGGTAGCCACTGTAGTAGTACCCTGCATTTCTAGCTGGATCAGTCACTTCTATAATGTTGTGCAGGCGCTAACCTCTATCTTACACTCTACGAGCATGCCTCATGACGAGTCACACAAGGGCTGAGCCTGCAGATTCTATAACAGCTTGTACCCAATTGTTGTATAAGCAGGAGTAATACGCCAATGGATTATGGCTGCTGCCTTCGACTTCCAAGTTATATTCCTGCGAGTCTCGCAGTCTCAATTCCTAGAGAGGAGGGCCAAGGCGTCGATCAGAGCTGCCTGCTAATTCTACCATTTTGTTGGCGTTGACGCTCCTGATCCTATATAACCACTTGTGTACAGGTGCTCTCCCCTCTGATCCAGACTTAAATGGTGCCGCTGCCCTGCGTTAATAAATTGGGGTAATATTAGGGAGTAATGGGCCTGCTACACACGGGGGATCAATTTTCTAATTGCATTTCTTTTCCCACCTTAAAATTCCCCTCTCCCCCTTAATCTCTCTTTTGTGGTTTCTTATTGCAGGGTGCAACGGCAATAAGAAGATAGAGAAACTTCCACACTCTTAAGGAAGAGATGTATCATGCACTCACTCTTTATATAACCGTCGTCGTTATCTCGCTCGCTCTCTCTCTCTCTCTCTCTCTCTCAACCAACTATGATCTCTGTGTCTCTCACAAGAACATGTGTCAATTTATAAAAGACACCTCATAATCTGCGCATTCTCATGTACTCTTTGCCCAAGCATCTCCCCTACAAGGTAAATAAAATGCTATGGACGTCTATAACAGGACACTGCTATGCTCTTCACTCTCTCCCTCAAGATCAACATCGACCCTCACCGTGTCTAACACGAGTCTTCAACAGTTTAAGACTTTTGTGTGTGTGTGTGAGAGAGAGAGAGAGAGTGTGCGCGTGCGCATGATTTTTGGCAATTCTATCTCTATTTCAAGTTTAATCTGCCTAGCCTAGAGCATGTGCAGGAATGTTTGAAATTTGAAGGGTATTTGGAAATTTCCACAAATTAGAGGGATTTTTTGATGATTTTTCCTAAGTTTTACTATAGTCTAGTCTTCTTGGTGGATTACCACTTGTTTCCTCTAGCTTTGAAGCTTATCCCCTTCCCTTTTTTTTTCAACTCCAATCCACCTTTGCCTTTTGAATTTATATCCAAGAAACCTTTTTATGCATGATTCCCATGAAGTCGGTGCTCTGCAGTGTATTTTTTTTCACCCCCCTTGGTTACAATCTGATGCACATCAAACACCACTCCTCTCTCCAAGTATAATTTGAGTCTCACACTGTTTACCCTGTGCCTGAGAAGCTTACCATTAGTCCTCACCAACTGAGAGGTCCCATTCAAAAAGGCCTTCTCCACCTTGTATGGACCCCTCCACTTCTTTTTGAACTTTTTTTGAAAGGTGAAGTCCAAGTAGTTTTCGTACTTCATCACCAGATCTCCTTCTTCTATCTTCTTGGTTGGCAAACTTTTGTTGACTTTGACCACCCTTTTCTCCCGTTGCTTCACATAGTAGTCCATTGCTGCTTCCCTGTCCATCTATAATGCCTCAAGGCTGACAATCCTATCATGTGAGACCTCTTGTGGAGTGGCATTGATGTGCCACATACCTTTCAAATCACCTAGCTGCGCTTGCACATGCAACACTACCTCCTTACCATAGACCAATTCAAATGGAGTAAAGTTGGTCGCCGCTTTGTAGGATGTCCTGCATGCCCATAGACACTTCTCTAGATTGACCTCCCACTCTCTCTGCTTCTTGTACACATACTTCGTTAGCATCTTGAGGATTTGACCATTGACACTCTCAACAGGACCATTGCATCGGGGATGATAAGGCGATAAAAACCGATGTTGAATCTTTAGCTTCTCCACTAATGCCCGCATAGGATTACTCCTGAATCTCTGGCCTCTATCAATGATGATTATCTAAAACGGAAACAGATGTTATCTTGGGCTACAACTCGTGCATTTACCTCCTTCATCGCTTTGGCCTCGACCCACCTAGTGAGCTAGTCGATGGCTACTACAACATACCTTACCCCTTGTAGACTTAGGGAGAGGACAAATGGCATCCAAACTCCCTGTGACACGGCCACCAAACGCCTCTCTCCCATAGTTTGACATTTGTGGAAGGTTTTGCACCAATAGTGCACATCCATCACTACTGAAGGCCACCAAAACCCGCTCTTAACACTCAAAACAACAGATGATCTTTTCCTTGGTGTCCGCTCTCCTCATGACATTGCTCCAGCACCAAGGTCATTAGGTCTTCACCTATTAATGTAAACTTGCGAGCCTTTTGTACTATCCTCCTCCTCTCTAGCTTTGACAAACCTTTGGGACATTGCCTTGTACCCAAAAAATCCTATATTTCCTTCAGTGATTCTCTACCTGTGTAAGTGGGCGAGGCCACATATATACCTGCAACATCATGTACATGCACCTTGCACCTTGCTAGCTGGTCCGCCTCTTGGTTTTATTCTTTCTTCACATGCTTAAATTGGATTTCCTTGAAGAACTTCAACAGCTTCTTGATAGCGAAGAGCCAATACTTTAAGGGATCACGCTTTACCTTCCATTGGACTAACAATTGATTGATGACAAATAACGCATTACCCTTGACCACCAATTTGGAAATACCAAATTTGACGCATTGCTTCAAACCTAGATGGAGGGCAAGCTTTTCCGCTTCATTGTTGGTATGGACATCCTCCAGATCATAGGCCTTAGCAAATATTACCTTGCCATGTGGGTCGTGTATCACCACACCTCCACTTGCTTTTTGCATCACCCTCCTGTAGGCACCATCAAACCACAAGTTAAAAGCTCCCACCAAGTTTGGCTCATTCGTGACTTCATCTCGTACTACCCTTGGATAAATCGGTAATTAAATGACCTTGCTAACCAAAATGTCCTCCAAATGAGATCGACTAGTGTGGTTGACCTTGAACTCAAATTTGAACTCCTACAACTCTATCACCCACTTCATGATCCGCTTTCCCGGCATTAAGTGAAACACCACTTCACACAACATATTGTTAGCCATTAACACATAAAACTTCCGCACAATGAGGTGCACTTTGAACTTCCTCCAAGAAATAACCAATGCCATGACAAACGGCTCTGCTTTGGTGTAGGCCACCTCTGCAAGACTTATTACCTTGCTTTCAAAGTAGATAGGCTTATAGCTCCTTTCTACTTTCTACAGCAACACTGCCCCAATAGCCACCGTTCCTACTGTCATTGCCACATAGAAATTGTTCTTTTGATTTGGAGGACATACTATCGGCAACTGGTGCAAGATTTCATTCACCCTGTCAATAGCTTCATGATCTTCTCCATACCACTCAAAACCATGCACCTTTTAAGCCCTCTTTTCGAGGGGATACACATACTGCAACAACATCCAAAAAAAGCGCGACAAATACTCTAGCTTATGTGCAAAGCAGGCCAAACCTTGCGCACAAGAGGGAGGCTCCATTAAGACCAGCACCTTGACCTTCTTTGGATCTTCTTCAATACCATTTTGCGACACTACATGAACCAACAGCTGTGCTCGAGGTTATCCTAACTTGCAGTTCTTATGGTTTAATTGACCTCCTTCTTTGTCAAGACTCTAAAAGCATAGCTGTTGTCATAATAATCAATATCTAATTCTCCTAAATGATTTTCTCATATTAAACTGATCATTTAATGTGGGGAAGTGCCAAGGGAGAAAAAGCTAGAATATTGGTTAAGTTAGCAGACCAGCCACAGTAGGGATCCAAAGGAGGGAAAATAGGGATCCAAAGGGGGGGCCATCTGCAAAAGAGCCATGTGAAACAACGGGCTAAAAAGACCCTAAGGTTCAGCCCATTAAGACTTCCAAAATGCTAAGGTTCCAAAATTCAAAGGTTGTGTCCAAAGGTCAACCTTAGGGAAAATTGGATGCTTAGTGTGTGTGCCCAAAAAGTCTTTCTGCATCCCTACATGGGAGGGGGCGAGCCCCAAAGCTAGGGGATGAGAGAGAAAACCACACACACACACACAGGCTCCCTTTACACAAAGGGAATGAGGGACACATGTCAGCTCCCTAGGCCAGATGCCCACAAGGTGTGCCCAATTCCTATTGGAAGACCCTTGAAGTGGACCAATGAGAATTAAGCTAGAGTAAATCTAGTTTAATTAATTTAAAAACATTTAATAAAAGAAACCAATAAGAATTAAGTGTCCTAGAAGACTATTGGGCAGTCTCCCAAGGGGTCCAATGAGCATTCAGAAGCCCCATGGCTTGCCTGATTCCTATTGGCCAGGAGGCAAAGGGGTCCAATGAGAGTTTAGTTTAATTATTTAATTATCTAAAGCTCTCACAAAAGGGGAAAGGGGGACACATGTCAGAAGGCTATCACTTATGCTGCTTAATTCCTATTGGCTTGACCTGGGGAGGTCCAATGAGGAAAAAGCCAGCCTAACTTAGCAGCTAGGGCTCGCCCAAGAGAGAGGGGGGGCTGATTTTTGCTGGGATTCACTCTCACACTCTCACACTTGACCATGGTGAAGGGAAAACACTCTATCTCTTCCCAAGCTTTAATGGAGAGCTCATCACCTACTCCAAGCTTGTGAGATAGAAACCTACATCAACACTCTCTTGGCATGTGGATGCAAATCCAACCAAGAGCCAAGCTTCAATGCATGCTCATCTTCTCTACCAAGCTAATTACTAAGCTAAGCTATGCTAATATGAGTGATTATGTGAGGAGATGTACTTCTTTCTCGTAAGATACTTCTTTTTCCTCTCAATCTACTCTCATACCCTGCTAGCTCTCACCATCTTCGAAGGTGTGTGAGGTCTTGGGTCTGAGAACGGGGATAATTCAAGTTGTGTTTGATTAAGTGTTTTGCTTGGTGTATGAAGCTTCCATCTTCATTGCACTAGCTAGTCTTGAAGGAACACAAAGAATTGTATTGTACAATGTCTCTCTTGATGGGAGAAACCATAATACAAAGCCTTTTGGAGGGGGGACCGGCTCCATGCAAATCCGGTCCTCAACTGTTGTCAATAGTTTAATTGCTCTCTCTTTTGAAAGTATTGTTGATGCTATCTAACTAGGTGTTATGTTTTTTTGTTGCTCTCTCCACCCAAGCACTCTTGTAATTCTCATTAGGAATCTATTCTAATGAAATGCCCACTATGTTCATGCTAATTTCCGCTACAAATAAGATTTTAGGCCATTAAATGTTACAGCTGTAGCTTCGACAAATGATTCTCCCTTGAACTATAGCATCCAATGTTGTCCATGAAAACCCTAACAAACCTGCCCAAGTAGGGGCCAACCACCCTATTAATCTAGTCCTGGAAGGTGGAATATGAATTCACCAAACCAAACGGCATCCTGTGATAGGCAAAGCATCCCCATGGAGAGATTCAACATCATCTTCAGCTGACTTTCAAAAGCAAACTCTAACTGAAAGTACCCTAGAAATCCATCCATGATAGAGTATCTCTCATGACCTGCCACTTGATTTAAGATGTCATCTTGGAACAACAGTGGGTAGTGGTTTCTCTTGGTTGGTGCATTTACTGGCTTGTAGGTGACACACACCCATCATCTCCCATTCTTCTTATGGGTAATAACCACCGGAGAAACCCACTCAAACTCCTTCATGGCGTGTATGATACTGGCATCCCAATGGCTGATTAATTTCCTACCAAAGGACTTCCTTTTGAATCTCCCCTAACCTCCTTAGCTTATGCACCTTTGGTTTGTACCCTTCTTTGAAGACTATCTTGTGATCTACTCCCTTTCCTCCTTGTAGATCCTTTTACTTCCTCACAAATAGATTTGGAAAAGAGGCACATAATTAGACATAGACTTCTCTCTTTTTCTTGGTCAAATATTCACTTAGCATAGCGGTTACCCTCTCCTCACCTATGCCTTGAACCTGTGGTTGCACCTCTTCTTTTACATGGGAGCCTTCAGTAGTGATGCCAAACAAATTGGCATTTATTTTAAGCATATCATCCTCGCTTTCCTCTTCCTTGGTATTCGTGTAGCCCTCATCATAGGCTTTTGGTCTCATACTCATAGCTTATCGCATCATTTTCCTCCATAGACTGGAAACGACTCTCTTTGGTCTTCAAATCAAGCACTACATGTCTTCCTCTCTCTTTGTCAGGGAGGGTGAACACCATCTTTTCCCAATCCTCCTTAGCACCTATTAAAAGCAACCATGGCCTACCCAAGATGATAGGGTATGCATTATCACCTTCTTTCATCATGAAGAAATCGATTAGGCACTCAATACCCATCACATTCACTCTTATGTCTTGAGCCATGCCCAAACATCTAGCCTTGGCATGGTTAGCCATCCTCATGTGCACATTTGATTTGGCTACTGCTTTAACACCTGTTTTCTTCATAACAGCCTCTAACATGACACATACATGTGCTCCGCTATCTATATAGGTGTGTACGTGCATCCTCTTTTCAATGACCGCATCCACCAGAGGAAGGACATTTGTCGGGATACCCATTCTCAATGCCATGTTTGCCACTGCATGCACATTGCCCTCAGCTTTTGGTAGCCTTGTGCTCACGCTTGTAGACCATTGTCTTTGCAACTTAGAATTCAAAGCCAATAGCTGACCAAAGGTAATGTTAACCTTTTGATTTTGAACATCACTTACTAGATCATATTCATGGTAGCCGTGCCCTAGCTAAAAGTCTTCTTGCTTGATTTTGTGATGCCTCCTTTTTTTTTATAGTTTTTGATTGCTCCTTGACTTTGTACACTTTCTCTTTGCCCTTACTGGCTCTAATCTCTCTCTCAGTTTTTGTTTCCCTTTCCATTCTTGCCCTTTTGTTGGCCAAAACTTCAACATCCTGCTTATCTACTCAAATGATGTTCACCCTAGGGACTTCACCACCATCTGGAGGAGCTGGTTGCACATGATGCTTGACTACCTGCTCCCCCAAGCCATTGAGTTGTGCTTGGCCTCTACCTCTATCAAACAACGGATAAATACCACCTCTTTATCTCGATGGATGAGGGCAATCCAGTGCATAGTTTCCTTATTCACTGCAATTGAAACACATGCCAGATAGTGGCGTTGCTCTACCCCTTGCTCCTCTTGGCTGACCTCTATCCATTATGCTTAGTCACAATTCCTGCATTTGCTCGGACAAATCTTGCATGGTTTTCACCCAATTTTGTAGTACAATGGCTACACCTCGATTCCCATGGTTCTCATCATGAACAACGTCTCTCGAACCCTATGGTTGAGTAGGGATCACTGCTTCATAGCTTGATACGCCCTGCTCAATCTTATTTTTTATTTTCTTGCTCTTTGCCTTTGCAATGGCCATTGCACAATTGTAGTTTTCTAGGCTCTCAAAATCCACTTTCTCCCTCACTTTAAGATGTAGGCACGCCATGAATTTATCCAACTTGATGTAGTCGCCATTAGCAAACTGCATGGCGGCTACTAACTCTGCCCAACACACTTCAAAGCGATCCGGAAACACACTAAATTCTTCACTTATATCCTGTTTGAGCGCCTTCAGTTTTACATCCATCTCGACTGGTGAGACCTCTTTACGAAAATCGTGTAGGAAACGCATCTATAGAGCCGGCCAAGCTTGCCTCCTCTTGCCTTTGAGAGCCTCGTACCAAAATTTAGCTTTTCCACACATCACCAAAGGAAATGTCTGCATTCTGATGTCTTTGTTCGACATACACAGTTATAGTATATACAACTCAAAATCTACAATCTACTCATCTGGACTCTCATCACCTATGAAAATTGGCCCATATTTTCAAGATGCCATGTCGACCAGCACCAAAAAGTGCTTCTCTATACTTAATCAGGAGTAATCATCGTTCTCCTCATTGGGGGCACCAAAATATGGAGAGGGGGAAAGAGGAACACACATGGAACGCAAACAACTGCCTTGCTATAGCCCACAATACACACAACACCGCAATCTACTAAAAAAAAACCTTCAAACTATTAGAGTTAGGGTTGCAGAGAGATGCGCACATCTTGGAGAAGACAAAGGAAGCTCAAGGCACACAACTGAGAGTATATTACTTAGTGTGAAATGGAAAGATAGCCCTAGAGTGATGGGCGTATATACAATGCACCAGAGAAAAAACCTCCTAAAGAGGGAAAAAAAGCCCCGACGGTCCTAGTGTGTTCACACACATCACTACCACATGTATATGGTAACAAATCCCCCCTGGAGTGATGCGGTGAACAAGAGCTGGCACATGAGTAAAGGGAGGTTCCCTGCCCTGAGGACATGATCAATCCACAAAGGGGAGTAAGCTCAAATCTTTGTGGAAAGCTTCGAGCTTCTCACGAGACAATGCCTTTGTGAAAAGATCTGCAATGTTGTCCTGTGTTGGCACATAAGCCAAGCTGATCTCTCCTGTCAAGAGCCTCTCCCTGACATAGTGGTAATGCACCTCAATGTGCTTTGTGTAAGCATAAAAAACTATTTTCCTTGCAACTGCCAATTCGCTCTAAATGTCGGTGTCGATAGTGTTGGCAGTGTCCTGTCCAACATCCAAATCATCCATAAGGCCTTTGAGCCATACACACTCAACCATAGCTGTGAAGAATGCCGTGTACTCAGCCTCACAACTCGAAGTGGCCATAGTAGGTTGCTTCTTGCTTAACCATGATATACATGAACTACCAAGCATGAAATAGAAACCACTTGTGGAAACTCGTGTGTCAAAACAACCAGCACAATTTGAGTCGGAAAAAGCATGTAAGTCTGGCAGCAATGATCCTCCCAAGATGTAAAGTGCTAGTGATGTAGCGGAAAATTCTCTTGACATCTTGTCAATGCTTAGACCCTGGGCTATGCACAAATCTATTGACTTGTGAAACTAAAAACTAAATATCCGGCCTCGTGTTGTATACATAAATGAGGCATCCAACAACAGTTGGGTAAAGAGTGACATCTGTAGGATCACCAGAATCATGAAGGCTCAATTTCAAACCTGTTTCCATGGGAGTGGAAATAGGTTTGCAATCCTCAAGTCCAAACTTACATAGAAATGTCTCTGTGTAACTTTTCTGACACACGGCAATACCATCATCACACTGCTTAAACTGTATGCTCAAGTAATGATGCAACATCCCCAAATATTTCATCTTGAAAGTAGCATTTAAATCAGTCTCTGAAATTCAAAAATATGTCTCTCATTTGGTCCAGTGATTAGTAAATCATCTACATAAAGAACCAAAATGAGAAGTACATCACCCTCACGCTTTACATACAATGTGCTTTTTGTTTAACTAAATGAGTGTCAGCTTTCTCATATCAAGCACGAGGATATTGATTCAACTCATACAAAGCCTTCTTACATCTGCACACTTTGTCCTCTTGTCCTTTCTTGACACAACCACGA
Source organism: Adiantum capillus-veneris (assembly GCF_014529385.1). NCBI lineage: Eukaryota > Viridiplantae > Streptophyta > Polypodiopsida > Polypodiales > Pteridaceae > Adiantum > Adiantum capillus-veneris. The sequence continues at coordinate 88,751,122 of NC_140932.1, forward strand.
GGCTGCGTTACATAACCTTCCTCAAATATGTCACCATTCAAGAAAGCAGTAAAAATGTCTGATTGATGTACATCCCAATCAAAATGAGCTGCCAATGCACATAGAAAATGCACAGTAGTCATACAACAAGTGGGAGCAAAAGTCTCTTCATAATCTATGCCTTTTTGCTGTGCATAACCCTTTGCAACAAGTCGAGCCTTATAGCAATCGATCTCACCATCCGACTTGCGTCTCCACTTGTAAACCCACTTCGTACCAATGGCCTTTTTGCCAGGATGAAAATCACATAAAGTCCATGTGTCATTTTCTATAAGTGCATCATATTTTGATTGCATGGCAGCCATCCAATTTTTTGAATTTTGTGCTTCATGAAAAGACAGAGGTTCCTCAACATCATGTAAGCTAGACACAGCCAAATCATAACAATCTGATGCATAAGATGCATGGCTAGAGCATGAACGAGTACGCCTAGACAAATGCGCATCCAATTTACTGTCATGCAATGTATGCAACAGCTATTTTGGCATACCTCTAGCCTGCTCATTTTCAGTCCTTCCGTCATCAATGTACATCATGTACATCTGCATCAGTAATAAACTGATTTGTAACATTTTTGGAAACCCTTATAGACTTTACATTTGCCTCATTGGAATTTACATTTGAATTTCCACCACTAATAAGAGGAAACAAAGTGTTATAAATGTCATGTGAGCTTACATTATTGTCTATATAGTACATGACAGCAAGGGGGCTGAACAAAATCTTCCACAAACAATACATCCTGTGAAACCAAATTACACTTTGTTTGCGGATGATACAACCTGTAACCTCTGCTTTCAACACTATAACCAACAAAAGTACATTTGACAGCCTTATCATCCAATTTTCTACACTATGTTTGTGGCACCAAAGCATATGTCAAACAGTTGGTCAATAGAAGGATTTCTATCATGCCATGCTTCAATGGAGTACTACACTGCAAAGCTTTTGTAGGACAACTGTTAAGTACATAAGTGGCACACATGATGGCCTCAAGCCAAAAAGAATGCGGCAAAGCTTGACTTTTGACCATACATTGTGCCATTTTCGTAAGTGACCTACTTTTTCGCTCAGCAACACCATTTTGCTGAGGTGTATAAGGCATTGTACATTGGTGTTTTATCCCACGACTAGCCTGAAATGCAATAAATTCATGAGACATATACTCCCCCCCTTGATCGGAACGGAGGGTGTCCATAGTACATTTGGATACATTTTCAGCCATAGCCAGAAATTGTTTGAAGACATAAAAGCTTCGGACTTCACTTTAAGCGGAAATATCCATGCATGCCTCGAGTAATCATCAACGAAAGTCACAAAGTAAAGGTAATTGCCCAAGGACAGAGTTTGCATGGGCCCACAAACATCACTATGCACAAGCTGTAAACAGCATGTGACCCTAACTGAACCATCCTTTGGAAACTTCGAACGCTGCATCTTACCCAAAATACAGCCTTTATAAACATGTTTGGCAGGTGCTTCAAGAGGCGGCAAAGAAGCAACCATATCAGATTTCCGCAAACGCAGCAAACTAGCAAAATTCAGATGCCCAAAACGTGCATGCCATGGTTTTGCATCTAAAACAGTTCTTGAATCTGCAAGTGCATTTGAAAAATTTTGTCCACACTTGTCATACAAAGTAACCTTATACAACCCACGACACAAAAGGCTAGATGCAACAATTTCATCACCAAAACTGAGATCATGAACTCTACATCTGTCATCCACAAATTTGACTACATGTCCAAGTCTAGCAAGTGAGGATATAGACAAAAGATTCTTCTTGATCCCAGGTACATGAAGTGCATCAAAAAGTGTAAAGGAACTGCCATTTGCAGTAGTAAGCACAATCTTTCCAACTCCTTGAACCGGATAAGAGGCATTGTTGGCACACGTGACTACATTCCCATGAGGGACAGAGACTTGAGAGAGGTGAACAATTCATGATGTGAGGTAATGTGATTTGTAGCACCACTATCGAAATATCACACATGTGAATGTGTAGCAACTGGCATGCATTCATCATGGAAAACAGGATTGTAAGTGCACTCTGCACTAAAAGCCCATTCTGCATCAACATCAGCATCACACTCTCCTTTGACAAAAGGCTGAACAATGGCTGCATTTGTAGTGGAACCAGCATTTGCAGTGGAGCCACCCTCTTTCCTCTTAGCCTCTTTGGCCTTCAACTTAGGAGACTACTTGATCAAGTGATCATTACATTTACAATAATGGCAACGCATCTTCTTTTTGCCCTTATCACCAGAATTTCTAGATGAAATGTTGCCAACTGAAGCATTAGGAACATAGTTTTTGCCACTCGCAACAGAAACATAAGAAGTGGTTGCATTGCTGTTACCACCCTTTCTTTGAGAAGCAATTAAAACCTGTTCAATTGCACGCTGCCTAGTCTTGTTTTTTCTAGAAAGTGACTCTTTCAACAACAATGTACATAATGCATCAAGCTTGACAACTTCAAGATTTCCTTGGGTCATAAGTCTCCAAGTACTAGCAAAAGTCTGATAAGAATCTGGTAAGGCATCAAGAACAGTCCGCACAAGGAAACTGTCTGAAATGACTTCACCTGCAAAAATAAGTTTCTCATTGACCTTGACACCAGCAAGGAAAATGTCCATATCATCTTCCTCATGCATAATCTTTGATTCCATCTCTTTACGCAGCAAAACAATTTTAGCCTCATTGTGACTTGCATAAAGACCTACTAGAATATCCCAAGCCTATTTTGCAAATTTCACTAAACGAATGTGAGGAGCAATGGTGCGCTTCACAGAGAATGCAATCAATGCATGAGCCTGTGCATCCTTTACATCCCAATGAGCTTGTTCTATCATAGGCAAAACAACTCTAATAGCAACAATTCTTGCAGCAAGACCCGCAACATCCTCAACATCGCCTACATCCTCAAAACTAGGATGTACATCAATGCCCTTCACAATATTCCAGACACCCTTTGACACAAGAACATGTTTCATCATGTAAGCCCACATAGAGTAATTGTTCCTATCCAATGTGTCCTCAACAGCAAAACTGTTGAACACATTTGTGTTGTTGTCAGCCATGAAAAATGCCTGCACCTGATGTGAAAACTGCCCGAAATGAGGAGAAACAGAGTGAGACTATCACGTGCTATATAGCAAAACCTGCAGCAGACTGTATGGGACATGTTATGTAGTAATTTGTGTTGACAGAAATTCTGCACAAAATGACGAAATTGCTTGCACAGACCTGGCTATAGTGGAAACGGAGGTCGAAATGAGCCCAAATAAAAAATATGAGCAGACTGAGATCTTTGAGTACACCTGAAATTTTTGACAACCTGCGAACGCTCGCCAAAGCTCACAGAAATCGGAGAAAGTGAGTAGACGTGCGCTAGAGCTGCTGGCGATTAAGCCCGGGAGGACGCAACCTGCTCTGATACTAATTGTTGGAGTTAGGGTTGCAAAAAAACGCACACAGCTTGGAGAAGACAAAAGAAGCTCAATGCACACAATTGAGAGTATATTACTTAGTGTGCAATGGAAAGATAGCCCTAGAGTGATGGGCGTATATACAATGCATGGGCGAAAAAACCTCCTTAAGAGGGAGAAAAAACCCCGAAGGTCCTAGTGTGTTCACACACATCACTATCACATGTATATGGTAACACAAACAACTCACTCACACCGGCAAACCGTCGTCACACAACACGATGCACACATGCGTTGACAAAACACAACCCCGCACTCACATTCCATTGTCGTTCATCTCTACCCTCATACCACACACCTACACTTTGCCTCACACTCTCTGCACACAAGAACCGCCAGTTTGGGTGGGCACACACTTTCACAAGTGGACATTGTAGAAACAAGACAAGAGCAGGAGAAAGAGAAGAGGAGAAGGGGATAATCGACACCCATACGGGGTAATGTGGACTTTATTCCATTAAAAAAAAAACCTTTACATGGGCACGAGTACTAGGGTATGGCTGGCTCGGTGAACAACACACCATTCGAAGCTTTGCTTCACAAAAAAAAAAACATGGATGAGCCCTCATTGGCTCCCCATTGCACCATAGGCTTCCTCACGCTTCACGCTCTGTTTGAGGAGCCGCCTGGACAAGCTTTAGATCATCTCCATCACTCCATTTTTGAGCATTATTTTTGTACTTCAAACACTTTGACTCATCACCCCAACTGATTTTTTGGATCCTCCTTGGCTTTAAAAACCGCATTAGACATACATTCCCGTTGTCCTTTGCTTGCCCAGGTCCTCCATACCTTCTCTAGCCTTCTGCACTATACCTACCTTCATCCAAATCACTGGACAGAAACACTCTTGGTGTCCATGAATTTTGGAATTACCAATGTGAAAGTCGTCCCTTCTAATGTCAACCCAAATCCCTCGTACTCAGTATGAAAATCTATAATTTGTTCTACTCTCAAAACTCGTTCCAAGAGTGAGACATGAGTATATAGATCCACCGACCCACTCTACTTTGTCTTGACACATTGGGCCACTTGATATGGTCCTAGACATTGTGGTATAGTCACCAATCTAACCAATTCATGGTGTCTTGGAAAGACGTCTCTTGCTCTCTCCTCTCATCTTGGAGAAAATCTTTGGGGAATCCTCTTTGATGTGAGCTCTACCATCATTTTTTGCTGAAAGTAGGTAGAGATTGGAGTATTCTTCCATGCTTATCGTTCTAGGTTGATTAGATCAACAATTTTGTACTCTCGTACATACTTATCTACCATCAATACTTGCACTTGTTGGGCATCTGTATTTGTGAATTCATAGAGGTTCTTATGATCCATCAACTCTCTAGCGAAGGGCTCTTGGCACCCTCGTAGAAGGTATGTCGATCCCCATTTTTGAATCTATACAAAACCTCATTAGTGTAATATGTAAACACTCTCATGGATTTGGTGGTTTTGGTGAATCTCATATTCGGTTTGTTGATCAGTAGATGCCTCTCCTCTAGGTATTCTCACAATCCCTCTATCAAAGAAATTATAGCGTTTCTTGTTTTTTTCATGTCTTTGAGTGGAGTAGAAAACCCTAGTGGTGGATGATTTGACATGGTAAAGGCTCACTCAAACTCTCAAGATAGTCTTGGACAAGCCCACTTTGGCTTAGTGCAACTTATCACTTTTTTACCCCTTGTCAGGTCTCTCTCAGAAGTCAGGGTTTTGTGATCCTTTGGTCTCTAGAACTTGTCTTGGGTACCCTAAAAGATTGGAATTAGTATAGGTGTGTGCCTGCAATCTTTCTTGGCTATACCTAGCTCAATTTGGAGTTTTCTATCAAAAGTTAGGTGAGACATATGTGCGGGCTGCATGGTAGAAGGCCTTGTCTAGCAAAGATTGATGCGATTCAAAGAATGAAAGAGACATGTATTAATGTAACTGATGTACGAAGGTCCTTGGGTGCATGTGTTTTCTATATTATATGGATTCCACATTATGCGCATGTGGCTAACCTTTGTATCAACTTTTGAGAAAGAACCAAAAGTTTCAATGGGAAGAAATGCATACCCATGCCATTCATAGCCTACCAATGCACTCGGGGTGTTGCATCCTAATCCACACTCATGGACCTAGTACTTCATTTTGAGATGGCTTCCATTAGTAGGATGATAGTGATGTAGGAGGGTCGGCCTACACTCCAGCTCGCCACAAAGTTTATACCCCATGAAGAGTACAATGATAGAGAGTGGTGTTGGGAGCTCATTTCCAGCCTCACACTCTCGTTCATTTGGCGGACTCGCTACTTTCGCATCTTGAAGGCTCGCCCTGTCTCTTCAACAAAGATTGTTCGTGATATCTGACAAGAGCTGATCCATACACTTTGAGGTCAGTTTGAGAGACTTGAGGGCAATTCCAACCAGATGGAGAGTGTCGGGGGACTTCCTTCGACTTTGGTGCCCAGGGTCCTTCTTCATTATGATCTATGGCATGCCTAGATGACACTACTAGCCACCAATGTGGTTGTTCCCTTCTCCCAGCTTGTGATTTAGCCCTCATTGTACATATCTTGTCATTTCATTGGGAGAGTCTTTCCACCATTTGATGTAGTCCTCTATTGTAGACGTCGTTTGTAGCCCTGTGGACAATATTCTTAACTAATGGAAGGATCTTTGTCTTTTGAGGGGGGAGGGGGGATTGAGGGGGGATTATTGGTAAGAAGGACCTTTCAATGCATAGGAAGGGTGTCACATGTACAGTGATAACTGAGGTGATGGACTCTTTTTTTTTCCGATAAAAAGATACTTCTATTAGTTAATGAAAGCTGCCCATAGGGCTACAAACACCTCTACAAGAGAGGGCTACAACAAACATGATGGGGAGACTCTCCCAGTGAAAGAACAACATATGTACAATGAGGCCCAGGGGCGATCACTTTTTAGAATGTGTATGCTATCAAGTGAGTTAACCGGAGAGGATTATTTAAAGATAAAAATGTATCAAAATGTATACATACAGAGGGGGGTGGGGTTTTTTTAAATAGGCACATAGTGTAAATATAGTATGTATATTGAGGTATTATTAATAACCTCTTGAACGCACATGATATAGGAAGCTTTTGATAAGTGACCGCCCCGGGAATGAGGCTAAATCAGGGGATGGGAGGAGGGAAGAGCCACACAGGTGGTCGGTAGTGCCATCTAAGCACACCCTGGACAATGGTATAAAGGCCCAGGGCGCCAGAGTCGAAGAAAAGCCTCGGGGCGCTCTCGCATGAGGTCGGAGCTGCCGTGTAGTCCCTTAAGCGGTCCTCTGAGAGTATGGATCAGCTCTAGCCAAAAGTCAAGAACAGTCTCTGCTGGCGGCACAGAGCACGTCTCAAAAATGCGGAAACAGCGAGCCCACCAGATGAACCACAGTGTCAGGCCACTGATGAGATCCCAACACTCCTCTCTCTCACTGCACCACTCCTGTGGAGTAAGCTCTGTAGCAGGCTAGAGTGTAGGACGCCCCCCTGTATCACTATCATCCTGCTGGTGGAGGATAGCTCAAACTGAAGTGCCGAGCCCGTGAGAGTGGACCAGGCCGCTGCCCCCCAAGTGTATTGTCTAGTCATGGAGAGAGTAGGCATCAGCTGAAGAACTCGTAGCCACACCTGCTGGGCCAAGGGACAGCCCCAAAGACAATGACGCTAACTCTCCACCAACTGGTCACAAGCTGCAGATGCGGCCGAAAGACCACTATGCACAAGCCAACTCCCTACTATTGTAGCTCTTTCTGCAACCAGCCACTGGAACAAAGTGATGCGCCTCGGCTGTCCGGATTCCCACAGCCTCTGCCAAAAGGCTGCCAAGAACTCGACTGTGAGGCCCTCTTGCTGCCAATGATGTGCTGCAACGGGGCGAGCCTCTCTGTGTGCTGCAAGTATATGACGTCCAAGCCGAACAGTGTACTGAAAGAAGGGGACTCCTGGGTGGTCTGCAGAAGAGAAGGGGTCCCTCCATAGCCACTCACTAGGGTCCCACTGTACTCGTGTCAGTGGACAACACTTCCAAGCCCATAGCCTCCAGTGTCCAGTCTCAAGAGCTTCTGGGTCAGGGTCTATGAACAGAGTCCTCCCACAGATGCCCACAACTCGGATCCTTTGAAAACAGTACTCTGCTACCTGGGGGGCCTCTATTGCAACTCGTTGTAATCGTCCCCCACCCTGAAGCTCGAAGAACAGGGCTGGGATTGTCTCTGAGCAGGCCCTGACTGAAATGAGAACCTCCAGTCGTGTGAAGGCTCCCATCCACCGGGGTGCTACTGGCTCGAGAGGCGTGCTCCACACAGCTAGAACTGACTTTGAGATGTCCTCACACATGCTCTACACCCCTCTCATGCTCTGCAGCTGGTAACCCTGTACCTCCTCTGACAAACTTGTGAACTCTAGCTAGTCACCTAGAGAGAGCGTTGGACCTGCTGCCATGGGACCCCACGAAACATGTGGTTGACTACCAACCAAGTGGCCTCTCTGAGTGCTAACCATGGGGTTCCAGAAGAGGGGCTGCCGTAGGCGCTCCTTCGTGCACATCGGCTGTTGCTGCTCCAGGCCACGTCGTAAGAGCTCCCAAGAACGAAGCAAACTCACAGCGAAGCGGTCCTTCAGTCTCCTACTCAAACCAACTCGGCACATCTCTGTAAAGATCCATCTGGTCGAAGGTTGCCAAGGGCCTCCGGACTGAGGCACCCTGGCACAAAGCCTCTGCAACAAGAACTCCTTCCAGGGCTCCTCACCTAGAAGAAGTCCTCTGACTATGAACATCCCTAGAAGGGCTCTACTCTGCTGTGCTGGATCAATGATCCCAAGCCCTCCTTGAGAACAAGGAAGCGTGATGACCGACCAAGCCACCTTGGCTCGGGCCATCTGAGTGTCACGTCCTGACCAAAGGAAGTTCCTGATCATCCTCTCTACCTGGCTGATACAAGAACTCGAGAAGATCTAGCAGGAAGTGATGTACCACATAGTCGGCAACATCACCTGGTTGGGAACTACTACTCTACCAGCCAGCGACAGACGTGCTGAGATCCAATGTAGCAGCTTTCTCCTGATGGACAGGAGAAGATGAGCAATCTGCTGCTTGAGAGACAAGTCCAAACCAACCTGACAACCCAAGTATCGAACTGCAGTCCCTGGGGGAATCCACCTGAAACCCTCTCCTGGCATCCAATCTGGCATAGGAGCACTACCAACTAAGAAATCCACTGTCTTTCTCCAGTTGATCATTGCGCCTGATGCACAACAGAAGGTCTCTAGAGCTTGCTCACATCTGTGAAGATTGGCCTCCTGGCCATCTAAGTACAAGGCTGAGTCATCGACAAACTCAGCGTCCAGTAGCTCCTCTCCCCGAATAGGGAGTGCTAAGCCCTGAAGACCAACCTGCTGTGACACCAAAAATCTGCTCATCGCCTCCGCATAGAACAGAAAGAGAAAGGGGGCAAGAGGACAACCCTGTCTGACCGAGCGTGTGAGCATGAAGTGCTCATCTCTCCCCTCAGCCAAAAGCACCTGACTATGAGCCTTTCTGTACAAAGCTGACACCGCTCTGATCCAAGCATTTGAGAAGCCCATCCTAGGAAGACTGCCCTCTAGAAAGTCCCAGTCAACTCGGTCGTAGGCCTTCTCAAAATCGAGAAGAAGAATCACAAGGTCCTCACCACGGAGCCGTGCCAGGGCAAAAGCCTCCCAAAAAAGTAAAGATGTTGTCAAGGATACTGCGTTCCTTGACAAAACCTGTCTAAGTCCCATGTATAAGGCTCTCCAAAAGTGGTTGAATCCTCAAACTCAGAGCCTTGGCAAGAATTTTGTAGGCTGAGTTGAGGATGGTGATGGGGCGCCACTGTCGAATCTCATCCAACGAGCCACCCTCCTTGGGAATGAGGTAGATTAGGCCCTCACTCATGTTGTCAGGCATCACTCCTGTGTGAAAAATGTACTGAAAAGCACTACAAAGATCTGGGCCAAGCAGGTCCCAGTACTCCAAGAAGAAGCTAGGAGTCAACCCATCCTCTCCTAGACAGCTACCACGAGGGAGGGCCCTCAGAGCTGTGTGCAGCTCCTCAAGCTAAAGTGGCATCTCTAGCCTCTGGCGCATCTTCTCTGTCACAAGACATGGAATCTGTGCCCAAACCTGCTCCCTACATGCATTCTGCCACTCTGACTGAGGCTTAGCCGATAGTAACTCACGGTAAAAATCAGTAGCGACTGCACGCATATCCTTGGGCTCACAAGCAGCTGACCCATCGGGCCTCCTCAACTGACTGACATTGGCATGCGAGTGTCGAGGCCCCACTGTCTCAAAAAAAGCACCAGTCACTCTGTCACCCACCTGAGTCCACTGAGATGCCTATCGGTGGAAGGAAAACTCGTGACGCCTCTCCTCTATGCTAGCAAGCTCCCATCGAGCCTTCTGTAACTACTCCTCCAACCATGGACTGTCTGGATGTTGCTCTTGCATCCTCTGTAGTGAAGCAATGCCCCGTCTGAGACGCTGCTCCGCCTGTCTCACTGCAGCCCAGTGAGCCAAAGACTCTTGAAGAAAAAGTGGCTAAGTTGAGCTAGGCCTGAGGCCACTCTGTCTGCTGGTGAATCTTGTCTGTCCATGCCCTCTGTCCAGAGAGCCTCTACTCTCTCTCTGAGTGCTAAGTCCAACAAGACCCTCTCTAGGATGCGGAGCATCGTGCTCCCATTCCTCTGCGTATCTGCCACTGTGAGGATCCCTGGTGCATGGTCCGAGAAGGAAGTCCTTGCCAGGATGCCCACGGAACCCCCCATGTCATTGAAGTGGTCACTAGTGTAGAAGCGGTCTATGCACCATAGATTCACTCCTGCCACTCTGCGGTCCGATGTAGAGAAGGTAAGACTGTCTGGGGGCCTCATAAAACCAGAGTGCTGCCATGTATCCGAGTCCCTCAAAGTCATACAAAACCTCTCCCAAGCTGCCAACTCGACTCCATGCACAGTAGCATGGCTGCCATCAATCCTGTCAGAAGGGTCCTCCAACATGTTGAAGTCCCCTCCTATACACCAATGATCGGCCTGCGGCAATAACTCAAAAAATTGTGACCAAAAATCTGCACGAGCACTCGAAACATTGGGCGCATAGATGTTCAGGAAGCCCACAAGGCCACCCTGAACCTGCATAGTAATGCACTGAGCCTTGCCTGGCACAATAATCCCTCTGCCCACAATGGCCTGCTGCAGTGAGTCCGCAATAGTCATACATACCCCACCCTGGATGCCTCTAGGTCCAAAAGGAGCTGACCAAAAGGTATCATAACGTCTGACCACAATGCCGAATACGGCTCTCACACAGATGGTGATCCTGAAGCATGAGGAGATCAATCTCTCCTCCGACAAGGCAACGCTGAAGCTCCTGACGCAATCGCTGTCGCTGAAACTGGGGCCCACCTAGTCCCTGCATGTTCCATGCAACGATCCTCATGGGGAGCGAGCGAGAACAGATGCTGCTGCAGCAGCAAGACGGGCTATCTTTGAGGCAGGCTTGGATGGGGAGTAATCTACATCCGAGCGTCCTCTAGATAGGCGTGACTGCAGTGAGTGCGTAGCCCAAGCCCAAGCATAGCGAGCCATACGTAATGCAACCTCTTCTGTCCAGGAGTCCTCATGAATGCATACATAGCAAGGCAAACACTGCGTATCAGCAAAGAAGTACAGCACAATGTGCCTACATCCTGTTGAGTCTGGGGGTGTCACCGCAAACTTGGCCAATGGCCACAAAGTCTGCAGCACATCTGTAACTCCATGTTCTCCCATGTGGTAAGAGAACTTTGAGACCTGTATATGTAACCATCCCACCACTGAGTCAAGGGACCACTCTGTATCGGCCCTACCACAGATGGGGAAGGAGAAACCAATTGCTAAGTCTAGGGCCTCTTCCCCCTAGCGGCGAGGAACAAAACATGGACCCTGAAACAGGGTGCCTCATGGTCTGCTGTGGAATCGCCGAGAAAATGAGTGAACCCGTAGTCGAAGAAGTCTGGAATCGCCGAGAAAACGATTGAACCCGTAGTCGAAGAAGTCCTAGCGGCGTCTGATGTCAATGCTTGTCAGTCCACGAGGGATGGCTGCAAGGGAGGATGTCTGAATCTGCAGAGGGGACCGCAAGAAGGGCTGACCCTCTCGCGCTAGGCGACTCGTGGCAAAGGCGCTGCCAAGAGATCTCCTGGACGCCGGAGAGGGACGAGTCCCCTGAGCCGACTGAGGAACTGGAGCAGGAGGGGGGGGAGAGGGAGCTGGGGAGAGTGGAGGAGAAGAGGGTGGGATGGGGGGACAGAGGTAGAGGGGCAAGGTGGAGAGGCGACGGAAGCAGAAGGCGGGGAGGATGAGGCAAAGGGGGGGAACCCTTGGGGGGGAGCGGTTGTCGAGGGAGAAGCGGAGGTGGAGGCTGGCGTAGGGATCTCCTCCTGCTCGAGAGGACCAAAACGGTTCCCCGTGGGAACCCACTGCTGCTGAGTAGGCACGTGAGGGCCACTCTGAGTGCCAGGCTGACGCTGTGGCCCCTGGATTCGGTGGCCACGGGCCTGCTGCCACCCCTCCTCCGCTGGAGCGCCAGGCTCGGAGGGTAGCTCTGCATCTTTACTCTGTGCCGATGGCTGTGGCTGTGGGCCAGCCCCGACAGGCTGGGGCTGAGGCTGTGGTGCAGGTCGCGGCTTCCTCCGTGGACAGGCCTTCGCTAGATGGCCCATGTTTCTACAAATGAAGCATTGGTTCGGGAGGCCCGAGTACTCCACACTTTGTCAAAACCAACCCCCACTCACCCGAGGTAAAAGGATAACCTTCAGGAGAGTGTGGGTATGAGGGAATGCCAACCGCCATGGCAGCTACTGATGCTACCATGCGAGGTGTCTCTAGGACAGTCCCAATGGCGGAACCGATCCTGGAAAGAAGTGGTAGGTACTTGATTTTCAAAGGGCTTTTTTGCCATGGGGAGTTTTTGAAGGTCTACAAGTCTGTGTGTAGAAGTTTTCCATTGGAGTTGCAAAAATTGATTGTACTATCTCCTTCCTCAATACTACTAAGCCTTTGCCCCATTTTCCAGGTGTCGCTTCTCCCCATCCCCCTCCTTTTCTCTTGCTCTCTGTGTGCATGTCGATGCTTTTAGAGGTGTGTGTCTGCAACGTATAGGGTGGTGCAAAGAGCCCAGAATCAGGAGGTTGTTGTTTTGTGTGCAAAGGTGGTTCTGTTAGTGAAAATTAGCCAATCTAAAGGTGCTATTTGAGAGGTCAGGGGTGTTGTGGATACCTTGAGCTATAGGAACGCATTGTACTGTGTGTTGGACATGTTCCTCTTCTCCCTCTCCAACGTCCAAAACCAAGAAATAAAATCCCCTTGAGAGTCGTCAATGGACGCTCAAAATGAGCTTATGAAAAAGTTTCATAAGAGTCTTTATGCTGAACATAGAGGCGTATGGGCCACCTTGACTAAAATAAAAGAGAGGTATTGGTGGAAACGTATGTATAAAGATGTATCTCTTTGTGGAGTCTTGTGAAACCTGTTAAATGTATTCAAATGTACATCATCGTGATGGGTTGCACCCTACTTACCCATTGGCTATGCATTATAAGTGGGTAGTAGATCTGGTTATAATGCCATTGGGCTTATGGCAAATGAGATACATAGTGCTTGCACGATAAGACTTAACCAACCAACTCGAAGGTCGTGCTCTAAGAACAAAAAAAGCACAAAAGGGGTATGGAAGTTCCTCTTAGATGATGAAATTAGCCGTTATGACTGTGTTGGAAAAATAACAAGGGACAGGGGAGAGCTGGATGCTGACAAATCAAGGGAGTTTTTCTCTAAGTTCGGCATTAAACTTGCTCTCACTACTGGATATAATCCTGAGGGAAATGGTAAATCAGAGCGTGGGAATCCTCCTATTATTAAAGATTTGGCTAAGGCCTGCAAAGGTAAAATGGGAGAGTAGCCGGCTTAGGTTATTGCCTTATGCTTTATGGGCTGATCGCTTAGTTACTCGCTATATGCCCTTTGAGTTGATATATGGTCAGAAACCTATAATGAAAATCAAGGATGCAATTCCCATATGGAATGTATTGCCTTGGGAAGATGGAATGAGTAGGGATAACCTTCTTGGTTTACGCATACAACAATTAGAAATAAGGCCCCAAGATATTGAGATTGCAGTAGCACGATTGAAAGATGAAAGGTTAAAGATAGATTTGATAAGAGGCATAGGCTCATACCTAAAGCTATTGAGGAAGGTGGTTGGGTGTTGGTGTATGACAAAAGTCTCTTGACAACCAACATTCAACAATTATAAATCTTTTAAAGAGCTGGTTTGGTCCTTATGTTGTTCAGCATGTACATGGGAATGCAGCTTATACTTGCATGAGTTGGAGGGGACAGAAATGAAGATTCCCATCGCAAGGAAAAGAAGAGATGATGCAGATCCCTTTGATTCACAGGAATGTCTGAAATGAAGGCTATGATGAAAATGGTATGGATGTGGATGAAGAACAAGAGGATGATGCGTTAGATTTTGTTGCAAGCGATGATAAAATTGACATGTATGTGGACTTAAATGAAGACTGAAGCTACTGCAAAAAGATATCTGTGGCACATGCCGGAGGATGTGCAGGTTTAGAGGGGGTGGATGTCGTGCCATGGTATGGGAATAATGTGAAAATAAAAATATCTACCTCACTCTTAATTTTTTTGATGTGTGGGACCAAATGCTACAATGTACATAGTGTGATATATGCAAAAAAGGATGCCATGGTTGCAGGCGTGTACATACCTTGTCATGCAGGCGAGGCCAAGGACGTGGCACCGTTGCATGTTTTACCACCTTAAAGCATTCCTAATTTTCTTTAGGAATGTAAAAATTTCAAGTGTTTCAAAGTGGCATGCTCGTTTTGCCTAGAAAGTTCATTGCGGACGATCTTGGCAAAAATAGCAGGTTTCGTGTGCGAACATAAACAACGTGTCCAAAGTGCTTACCAAGTGAGAAAATGAGGTTCAATATGAAATTTGAGCCCAATGGGATATTGTCACTAATTTAGGGAGTTTTGTCAGCTCGTTTGGGCATTTACCGAACAAAAAGGGGTATTCTTGGGTTAAAATGACTAAAAATGGCCATAAAATAGCCAAAAGTAGCAAAAATTGGCTCTAAATTCCACATCAATGATGGTTTTGTCTTTGATCAAGTAGAGAAGGAAATTTTAGAGCCAAGAATCATCTCATTTGGGCATATAATCAAGGAGATACATCCATTCCATTACATGGTGCTAGTGCAGTCTCGTGCTGCTTCCATTACATGGTTGAGGCTGTGTAGGGTTTCCTCTCCTTAAATAACTACTTGGGCTTCTCCAATGATGTACTTAAGCTTCCATGAAATGGTCATGACGAGAAATTGAAGCGTCATTTTAGGTTTTTTAACATGTCGAATGAGCATTGCATCTGTGCAATTGGGAGCGAGGCTACACCTAATCTTCACACACACAAGAGTTTTGAGTTAGTATTGGTTCTTTTTGAAAGTGGATCTTTCATGGCGGGAGTTTTGTTCTATTTGAGTGTATTTTTTTGGCTTCAAATCATCAACGCCTTGCTTGATTTTGCTACGAATCCTCACAGTCACAGGCCCGACGCTTTCCTAGTCACACTGCGCACTTCTTGACACCGTGTTCCACGGAGCGACTTTTGGCAATTTGACTTGATTAAATTGCCAAAAGTCACTCCATGAAACACGGGGCCACAGAACCGCTCGATATTCCACCATGTGCACGGTGATGAGGTTCATACGGCCCGTGGGGCTCAAGATGGGCACCACATGAGCTATATTTACTACTAGCCAGATTACACAGATCCTCCAATTGTAGAATTTTTTTTCTTGAGTAGCTTGTAGATTGTAATTTTCATGTCCATTCACAAAAAAGAAAAGCCTACACTCCAAGTTTCATGTCCATTCACAAAAAAGAAAAGCCTACACTCCAAGTTTGATCCCTAGAAATTAGGGACTCACAAGCCCAACATTTTTTCCCACATGGATTCCTCCTATTGCTCTACTACTTAAACGTTATCATTAGGCCTGGGGCTGGTTAAAGGGCCCAAGAAGATCCCAAACAAGTCCTGAGGATGTATTGTAATGGGTTCTACACACTGTCCCAAACCCAAAGTTTGGAGGGAAGTCAAGGCTCCACAGACAATTTCTGAATTCCGTTCTTGGAATTCCTAAGCGTAGGTCGAGGCCTTTCCGCTTCTCCACCCTCTCTTGCATTAGATTCCATCTTTTATGATCCATGTAAGACTCCTTGATTAGAATCCATGCTCCTTCATGTAAGTTTTAGCTTACCGGGGCATCTTTTGGGGTAAGCTATTTAAATTACACTCGATGCATAACCAACTCCTAAAGAAAAAAATGCCCACCATGCATCATTATGTGAATGTATGCATCCCACTACATAGAGTTCCCTAAACATATGCTTCTTTATAGTCAGATGCTATTCACTAAAGCCACATGACATTCGATCCTTCTCCCACATGTGATTGAAATAACTTTCTAGCATGAAATGCCACCTTTCACTCTGAGCCTATATAAGGCCATAATGCTTAGCTTGTATTTGCTCTTTTCATCCTAATCAATCAAGTGAGTCTTTTTTCATTGAGTGCTCTCTCTCTAATTTGTTTGCTCCTACTTATTATGAAACTCTCACTACCATGAATTCAACTAACCATTTTTCACCTTAATTAATCAAACCTTACCGGTGCAGAGCATGTGTCATGATATTATAGAGGCTAACCCTATTGAGTGGCATATTACCCCTCTTGATACAACAAATCCCAGCTGGATGGGGACTTTCACGTGATTATAGGTCCTCATTGCAGTTAGGGCTTTCTCAGAGTGAGGACCCTAAATCTTTTTGAAGGATCATGAGGAGAGGTTTGTCCTCATAGAGTAACAGTAGAGGCACCACATGTTGTAAAGTGTTTTTTCAGAGATCCTAGTTGTGTGCATCTCTGGGAGGACTTGTGTCATAGATCTCGACCTGACAGATCTAGAGTCTAGACATTCAGGGATTTTAGCTTGGGAGAGCCACCCCTTGGTATGAGTGTTGTGGGACCTGGGAAATTGTCTTCAAAAGGATCTCTTCTCTTCAGTCCATCACCCACGGACCGTACCCCTTTCTTCCAGTACACAGCTCGCTTGGGGTGCCACATACTGATAACCCAATGAGAGGCTCGTCGTGCTATAGCATGTTACTAGTAGGAGGAGAGTATCACACCTAGAGTTCTAGGAGCTCCTGTGGGTAGCAAACAAGTGAGGAAAGTTGCCATGTTTCATTGTGGCTAGCTGAACATAGTGCTACTGCAATTGGGAGTTGGACATTGGTACACAACAACTTCTCAACAACATGTGCACCATGTGGCCACCCACTAGAGACTCAATTCCACTGTCTGTGGGAATGCCCCATGGCACAACATGCTTGGCTTTGGATTCTTTGT
Organism: Adiantum capillus-veneris; assembly: GCF_014529385.1. Classification (NCBI taxonomy): domain Eukaryota; kingdom Viridiplantae; phylum Streptophyta; class Polypodiopsida; order Polypodiales; family Pteridaceae; genus Adiantum; species Adiantum capillus-veneris. The sequence goes on from NC_140932.1 coordinate 88,768,153, forward strand.
CTGATGCTAGCACTTTTCACTGCCTACCAGTGCACTCGGGGTGTTGCATCCTAGTCCACACTCACAGGCCTAGTACTTCATTTTGAGATGGCTTCCATCAGCGTGATGATAGTGATGTAGGAGGGTCGGCCTACACTCCATCCCGCCACAAAGCTTATCCCCCATGAAGAGTACAATGATAGAGAGTGGTGTTGGGAGCTCATTTCCGGAATGACACTCTCGTTCATTTGGCGGACCCGCTACTTTCGCATCTTCAAGGCTCCGCCCTGTCTCTTCGACAAAGATTGTTCGTGATATCTGACAAGAGCTGATCCATACACTTTGAGGTCAGTTCCAACCGGATGTGAGAGTGCCGTGGGGCCTTCCTTCAACTTTGGTGCCCTGGGTCCTTCTTCATTATGATCTATGGTATGCCTAGATGACACTACCGACCACCAATGTGGTTGTTGCCTTCTCCCAGTTTGTGATTTAGCCCTCATTGTACATATCTTGTATTTTCATTGCGAGAGTCTTTCCACCATTTGATGTAGTCCTCTATCGTAGAGGTCGCTTGTAGCCCTGTGGAAAATATTCTTAACTAATGGAAGGATCTCTGTTGTCGGGGGGGGGGGGGGGGGGGGGGGATTAATTGTAAGAAGGCCCTTTCAATGCATAGGAAGGGTGACACATATACAGTGATAACTGAGGTGATGGACTCTTAGCTCTCCTTCAAACCATTTTCGACTGCTAAAGTCAATTCTGGTTGGATTTCAGCTCTAGAAATGCTTGGTAATAATGCTAGAAAAAAACCTAGGTTCAGTGTAATCCCACCAACAAATTTTGAAATTTACCTCTAAATTTGTTATTAGAAGGTGACAAAATTAGTGTAATTCGGTTTAAAAACCTTCAAATTTTATCAATTTACCTCTGTTGTTTCACATATGTAGGTTTGCCAATTAAGTTTTTGGGACAAAGTTTTTTTCGAGGACTGCTTCGTATATACTTTAGACATGTGTCAATAATTTAAGATATCATGAACGTCTGCCAATCAGCTGGACAGGTAACAAGATTGGACACTACTCCCAAACACGACAACCAATTGGTGGAACTCTACAACATCGAATTTTACATTCAACTCCTTCAGGAACAAACAATGGCCTACTCACATCCGATAGGTGGAATAATGTCTTCTGTGAAGAGTCCTTATGTTATATGTTTAATCCGAAAGGGTATGCTACTGGCAAATATTTCACTGTGTTATCTTCTTATCCTTGGTGAGATCACTAAAATAAAGTGTAACAGAGTTGTAAGAATTTTTGTAAAATGACATTTTTTTCTCAAGAGAGAGAGAGAGAGAGAGAGAGAGAGAGACAGAGAGAGATACCATGGAATAGGGTGGTTAGCCGGAGGAATAGGGACGCAACGGCAGTGAGGATGACAAGAACTATCGTGACACAGGCGATGATCAGGCTACGGCCACTTTGGAGGGGAAAGACGAAAGGCCCAATATTGTAAATGGCGAGGCACAGAAACGAGGAGATCAGATGAGTGGAAGCCACCATAAGCATGACAAACGCCCTGTTGATCAGATTATCAAGCGCCTGAACGTCCAGACGCCGGCAACGTGAGACGATGAAATTGAGACAGCTGAAGCTGACGATGAGGCTCAGCAGGGCGCAGACTGTAGCGACCTGTATTAATATGGAGGCAGACCCCTCTTCATCTTTATGAGTTGGGGTAGACCAACACTCCCTGGCAGCTTCAAAGGAGAGGCCGGTCATGAAGAATGCCGTCGCTAGCAGATCCTGCAGGCGATCCATAGCTGTGCAATGCAACGTCGAGGCAGCTTGATCGCAATGCTGCAGTGGAGACAGGAGATCTGGTGACCCGATGACAAACTTCAGCTGTTCTGCAACCCTAGGAACTCTTAACGTTAATGATCACTATATTACACGGACACCTTTAAATGGGATCAATGCATGCACGCCACAAGAACATAACAAATTTCCATCATGGTTGTAATTTTGTCTCCCTTCTTCGACTGTTAATATAACTTTCACGGCTTTGTTGGGGGAAAAAGAAATTTTAAAAAATTCCACAAGGGGAAAGAGGCTACCATTATTTCAAGATTGAAGCAACTCAGACCTTTGTCTGCAGGTTTGTCTCTGGCCACTCTTTGCGAGAGAGAGAGAGAGAGAGAGAGAGAGAGAGAGAGAGGCTACGATGCTAGTACGTAGGCGATGATGGCTTTGCTTGCGCATGAGATTTGATGGAACCATCAAAAGTGGACCCTACTGTCTTCTCATCCTCTGATCTATGGTGCTAGAAGTGGCAACGCCCATCTATGGCGTTGGAGGAACCCCCATCTATGGTGTTGGAAGTGGCATCTATTGTACTGGCATGGAACCTTATACCTGTTCACATGAAAGTGAAGAGCCATGAAGAAAAGCCTACCTCGTTGACATGACAAGAACATTCTTCAGTAACATAGAGTCTGTAGGCCGAGCTCCTCCCTATTCATTCCAGTAGTACAAGGTCAACAATGTCACTGTTTGCCCCATCCGCATACTGTAATGAGCCTTATTTTGTAGTGAAGCGTCAATACCTAATTATACGCCTACCAGCACCTTCTTTGCATAGCGATCATAGAAGCTTTATGTGTAACAAGACCCAAAGACTAGCTGAATAGTATGTCCTGCTTCAACTACGTACCTTACTTAGCTCGTTTCTGCAGGCGCAACTAGTTATGGACAACATTATGCCACTCCAAGTATAGCACATGTAGATTCAACAACCATGTGCCCTCGGCCATCCTTCAATGTTCATGGAAATGATATGCAGCATGTCCCCATGCCTCATTCTCAAGATTCATACCAATTCTTTTCCACGTAGTTTGCTCGTGCAATAGCAAGCCATGCAGAACCGGGAAGGAGTACTGGAGACCTTTCAAACCCTGATTATATTTCATAGATTATCAAGATAGAGGGTACTTTGGATGCTTGCCGACGTGATGAGCACTCTTAAAGTTCACATATTTGTTGAGATGTAGAGAGAAAGAGAGAGAGAGAGAGAGAGACAAGACAAGAGACACACCATGTACGCTGCCAAAGACTGATTCATATTGAGGAGAAGATACAAATAGGTGAGACCAAGTTGAGTAGAGTGAGCCATATATAGCTCCAGCGCCCCACTCAAACAAAGGTCTCTAGCTTTGGATGAAAAAAACCCTTGGGGATTTCAAGGAAAAAACCCAAGCCCCTATACAATGTGAAAATATGAACTAGCGATGATCATGTGAAAGTAAATTGTGTATCTATGTACAAATATACAAGTGACTTAGAGATCACAGTGTGTAAGTGTGGATTGTGCATAGTGCATGGTACCTATAGGATTACAATGTCATATGTACGTACAAAGGTATCAAAATAGCAGAGAAGCTAATCTAGAAAGAGTGAGACCAAAGAACTCCAAGCTCCGAGCGCAAGAGGATGAAACGTGACTTGTTGAGGCCTTTGGTAAGAATTTTTGCAATCATCTGGTCACACTACAAGAGGTACTTAATATTAGCGACGCTTGTAGTGCAACGCTCAAATGTGAAAACCCACGGCATCGCCATGGGCGTTGCTAAGTTACAAGTAAACTAGCGACGCCCCTACCGACTCCTATAGCGACGCCGACATGGGCAAAAAAATAACCGAAACTGTCCGAAAACTCAGATCTCAGATCTGAGTTATTCCGCTTGCGCTCAAGCAAGCGAAGGTAACCCGCGCTCTCCCTCTCTCTCTCTCTCTCTCTCTTTCTTCTCCACACACACACACACACACACACACACACACACACACACACGAGGAGAGGAAGGAGAGCCATGTATGCTCCTTCCCTCTCCTCACTCTCATGGTCCCTTCCCCTCTTTCTTTCTCTCTCTCTCTCTCTCTCTCTCTCTCTCTTTCAAAAGCACAATGTGCGTGTGTGTGTGTGTGTGTGTGTGTGTGAGAGAGAGAGAGAGAGAGAGACAACAAATGTTATCAAACACAAACTGAGCTACCACATTGGTATTTACTTTCTTCACCGCTTTGGCCTCGAGCCACCTTGTGAGGTAGTCAATGGCTACCACCACGTACTTCTTACCACTTGTAGGGTTTGGGAGAGGGCCTATGGCATCCAGACCCCACTTCTCGAAATCACTTTGTGCGATGATGGCGCCTTGTGACTCCGCTACCAGTCGACATTCACCTAAAGTTTGACACTCGTGGCACGTCTTGCACCAATAATGCACGCCTTTTACAATGGAAGGCCACCAAAATCCTGCTCTAAGCACTCGAGACAGAACTTGATCTTTGCCCTGGTGTCCTCTCTCTTCATGGCATTACTCCAGCACCATTCCTATCTCCTCTTTGTATAGCACCCTTCTAAGCACCGTCACGCCCATAGCTCATAAGATCTTCACCTACCAGTGTGAATTTGTGGGCCTTTTGCACTACTCTTCTCTTTTGTAGTTTGGACAAACCCTCTGAACATTGCCCTATACTAAAAAAACCTTCAATCTCCTTTAGAGTCTCCCTACCTGTGATGAGCGCTTTTCACAAGCCAAGCTCCCATACCCCTCTTCTCTCGTCCCCACCCCATGAAAGCCCCCTCTTAGGGAGGGAGTGATAAAAGGCATTGGAAAAAGTAAGAAAAAAATAAAGTATGATTATGTAAATATATAAGAAAGGTAAAATAGGCCACCTCATGCCTGCGGGGTAGCCCATCCCTACCTTGCCTCCTTTTTCTTCACTGTTGCCCCGCCGTGTGTCCCTTTTCCTCTCCTCCACTCAAAAGGTCAACCCTCTCTCTCTTCCCCTTGTCCTTTCTCCTTTCTCTCTCCCCTCAAGCTACCCCACCTCTCACCAATAATGCATTATAACTCACCAATAATGCACCCTAACTCACATGCAACTGACCCTATCTTCCAAAATAGTATACCCCACCCCCCCTTTCTCTCTCCTATCATATCCCATGACCCAAATACCCCCCCCTCTCTCTAAAGGGCGCCATGTCTCTTGTTTTGTAGCTAAATAACCTCTCCCACACTCACACATACTCAGTTTCACTAAAAAAGGTGCCCACAGACCCATCCCCACCCGATGGTTACCTGATTTTTCTTGTGTTCACACACATCTGCACACAGATTCACCTCTGAACACACTCCCCTCTCTCCCCTCTTGTAATTACTTTATTCTCCATGTCACCTCTCACTTTTTTTCACCCATCCATCTCTCTCTCTTAGTCTCTCTCTCATGAGACTGCTGTTCTGGCACATATACACACAGCCAGACAAGTGGGGCCCACAGTCACATGGCCTATGTAGATAATGATTTCTTCATTTCTAAATTCTAGAATTTCTCCCTCCTCCTCCCCTATATAAAGAGGGGTCACTATCACACTAAATACACACACAACATCACCAAAGAACACACTATGCATTGTGTGTGCCTAGTGCACACACACACACCCACACCATCACCATCACCGCAATCACCATGCTTGTCTTGAGCATGACCTCTACACCCTTGGCTATGGAAGATGAAGGGCAACCAAATGAAGGATGATAGCCATAACCCTCGTGCGATTCTTCGCCATCAACTCCCACCTATCCGCCATGTGCTCTACCACTCTCTCCCTTCTCATTCCCCTACCCTATGCTCCCCATTTCATCGCCTTATTCTCTAAATAAAGCTTGAGGTTTTGTGAGTATGTTTTCTTGCAATGTTTTGCCCATGTGAGGTGTGTGGAATCGCCACCTAATCTTGTGTTTGGAGTGAGCTTGTGTATGTGTGAAGGGTGTGCGGATTCTCCATCCTTTTGTGGTGCCTAAGTACTAAGCCGCTATACCCCCTCCCTCCCTCTCTCTCTCTCTCTCTCTCTCTCTCTCTCTCTCGATCTCATTCCCTTTCCTCTTCATCATTACTCCCAAGCATCCATCTCTCTTGGATGAAAACTTTGTTATGGTGGTGTGTTGTTTGCGTCCTAGCCGCTGAAGCTAGGTGGTGCCCCTATTTGCTTTACCATGACAGGCTCGAGGCGCTCCATTCGGTCCCCGGTGTTTTAGAGGTTGTCGGGGGTTTGAGGTTCGCTTTGCTCCCGTCACCTGCATAAGTGGCTAGGGCCACATATAGACCCGCTACATGCACCTGCACTTTCCTGCTATCTAACTAATCTGCCTCTTGGTTTTCCTCTCTCTTCACATGCTTGAATTGGACTTCTTCAAAATACTTCAACATCTTCCTGATGGAAAAGAACCAATGCTTCAAAGAATCGCGCTTTACCTACCATTGGCCTAACAGTTGCTTGATGACTAGCAACACATCTCCATTCACTATTAACCTTGAAATGTCGAACTCTATGCACTGCTTTAAACCCAAATGCAGAGTGAGATACTCCGCCTCATTATTGGTGTGGACATCCTCTAGATCATACGCCTTCGAGAATATAGCTTTGTCGTGTGAATCGTGTATCACCACACCTCTTCCTGCTTTCTGCACTACCCTTCCATATGCTCCATCGAACCACATTGTAAAAGCATCCTCCAAGCCGGGTTCTTCTTTAGCTTCATCTTGAACCACCCTTGGGTAGGCTGGCAAATCGATGGCCTTGCTGACAAGAATGTCTGCCAGGTGAGACCGACTTGTGTGATCTACCTTGTGAAGGAGTACGAGCGAAAGTGTGACGCGAGAGAAAGTGCGAGAAGAAGAGCACGAGTATATGGTGAACTCACTCTACTGTAATGTGTAGAGCATAGTGAGTTCTTATTGGGTTTTACAAAAGAATATGTGTACATACCTGGCGGCCCGCCCACTTACCTGGGCGACCAAATTGGGCTTTATACCCCAACAACCTCCCACTTAAAGTCCAATGTGGTACTTTAAGTGTGAGAGAAGCTACTATACAAGCTAATATACAAGAGATGTAGAGAAGTGATGTACTACCCTACACCTAACTGCTTGCGAAAATGCGCAAATCTCTCTGAGGGAAGTCCTTTTGTAAGTAGATCAGCAGGATTTTCTATGGTGTGAACTTTGAGAAGCTGAAGTTGCTTATCCTCGAGCATTTCCCTGATGAAATGATACTTCACATCCACGTGCTTTGTCTTTGAGTGATAAACTGGATTGCGAGCCAATTGTATAGCACTTTGACTATCACAATATAACACAGGCATCTCTTCTTTGATTCCCAAATCTGTTACTAGTCGATTAAGCCAAATTGATTCTTTGCATGCCTCTGATGCTACAACATATTCAGCCTCTGTAGTAGACTGAGTAACACAATCTTGTAATCTAGAGTGCCATGATACTGCTCCACCAACCAATGTAAGGACATACCCTGACATAGACCTTCGGTTGTCTAAGTCAACTACATAATCTCAGTCTGTAAAACCCTTTACACTTAGCTCCTAACTCCCATAGCATATACGCATACTCTTTGTAGCTTTCAGGTATCTATATATTCCTTTCACTGCCTCCCAATGTTTCTTGCCTGGGTTTGACATGTATCGACTTACTACTCCCACTGCAAATGCAATGTCTGGGTGAGTAGCAATCATTGCATACATTAAAATTCCCATTGCAGACGCATATGGAATCTTATCCATTTCAGCTTGTTCTTCCTCAGACACAAGACAATCTTGTTTGCTAAGTTTCACATATGGTGGCAATGGAACACTCAATGCCTTTCCCTTATCCATATTGAAACGTTGCAAAACCTTGTCAATATACTCTGTTTGAGATAACCAAATCAACTTCTTTGATCTGTCTCTCTCAATGCACATACCAAGTATATGACTTGCCTCACCCATGTCTTTCATGTCAAACGATTTTGCCATCTTTGACTTCAAAGCTGAAATTTCTTCCAAGTGCTTGCCAGCAATCAACATGTCATCCACATACAAAATAAGGATCAGCCAACTGCCATCCTTAGCCTTCTTTGTATATAGACAGTGATCGACCTCACTAACTTTGTAGCCTTGAGAAAGCATAAACTTGTGGAACTTATGGTACCATGCCCTCGGTGATTGTTTTAAGCCATAAAGACTCTTTAACAACTGGCATACCAAATATTCCTTGCCTTTCTCAACAAACCCTTCTGGCTGCTGCATGTAAATTTCCACATCTAAATCACCATGCAAGAACGTTGTCTTGACATCCATTTGGTGCAACACCAAATCTAATATGGCAACCAATGCAAGAAAGAATCTCAATGTAGTCATCTTGACCACCGGAGACAAGACTTCATCGAAGTCAATGCCTTGTTCTTGCTTAAAGCCCTTGGCAACAAGCCTTGCTTTGTACTTTGGATGACTATCATGAGCGGTGATCTTATACCTATAAACCCATTTACAAGGTAGAGCCTTTTTTCCCTGTGGTAATTTAACTAGCTTCCATGTCTGGTTTTTATGCAGAGCTGTCATCTCTGACTGCATGGCCAATTGCCAATTCCCAGAGTCCTTCATTTGCACTGCTTCCTTATAACATGAAGGCTCGTTGCAATCAGTCAACATGACATAGTTCATATATGGAACAAACCTATCAGGAGGTCGCGTGATACGTCTAGATCTACGCACAATAGGTGGCTCAGGCTCAGCCACAACCTGTGGTTCCAATCGATCCTGTCCTTGCTCCTCTTGAGCCCTGACATTTTGTCTTGCACGTGCAGGTCCATCTTCTTGGAAGACAACTCTTCTAATATCCTCAACCCTCTCTGGTTTAGAATGATATTTGGATTCATTAAAGTGAACATCATTGCTGCGAATAACCTTTTTGGATTTGGGATCCCAAAGTCTATACCCCATCTTACCAGAATTACCATAGCCTAGAAAGATGCACTTTCTACTCTTTGGCTCAAGTTTGTTTCTAAATTCCTTTGGAACGTGAGTATATGCCTCACAGCCAAAGACTCTGATATGCTTGTATGAGGGCATTTTGCCTGACCATACCATCTGTGGCACTGAATCCTTCTGCAAAACCTTGCTAGGAGATCTTTTTACAAGATGAACAACTGTTGATACAGCTTCAGCCCAAAACCCATTTGGAAACTGTGCATTAGACAACATACTTCTGACCTTCTCTTGTATGGTCCTATTCATCCTCTCAGCAACACCATTTTGAGGAGGATTGTAAGGAGCAGTAAGTTCACATTTTATACCTTTTGACTCACAAAAGTCCTGAAAGGCCTTTGAAACATTCTCTCCACCATTGTCAGTGCGTAAGCATTTAAGCTTCTTGCCACTCTGATTCTCCACAAGTGTCACAAACGTTTTGAAAACACTAAATGCTTCATCCTTGTGCTTGAGAAAGTAAACCCATACTTTCCTCGAGTAATCATCTATAAATGTCATAAAGTAAGAAGCCCCCCCTAGAGATAGGTTAGGCATAGGTCCACACAAATCGCTATGAACAAGTGCCAACTGTGTATCTATTCTACTGCTTCTATGCTTATGTGGCTGATGTGTTTGCTTACCATACAGACAATGTTCACAGAATTCAAAATCATTAAATGAAAAGCCAGGCAAATAACCAGAACGAGACAAGATTTCCATTCCCTTCTTGGACATATGTCCTAACCGGCTATGCCACAAAGAAACGTTCGGCTGCTTGGTTACATTGATTACATTTTTAGAGACATTTGATACATAAATCATGTAAAGTCCTTCACACTTTACTCCATGTGCTACTGTCATAGAACCCTTGGATATCTTCCACATGTTCTATCCAAAAGTGGTGACGTAGCCAGCATCATCAAGTAAACCTGTGATGATCAAGCTCTTTGTAATTGCGGGAACATGTCTCGGTCTTCAGCTTTCTCTTTACCTTTTTCTGCTTTCCATTCTCTGCAGTCTCTTTTCATGTGACCCTCCTTGACACAATGGTAGCATTCTATGTCATTCTTGCCTTTAGCACTGCGGGACTTGCTACGAGACTAATTCCTCTTTCCACCTTTGTACTTTTCTTTGGTCCTTCCCCAGACAACTAAGGCTGTTCCTTTGCCTTTGTCCATTGTCTTTCTATTGGTTTCTTCAGTAAGTAGACTTCCTTCTACACCTGCTATGTTCAAACCATTTGGAGGTGTAGAATTACTCAAAGCTGTGCGAAAAGTGTCCCAACTTTCCGGCAATGTGATCAACAGGAACATAGCTCTAACAGGTTCATCAAACTTGACACCTTGAGCTGACAACTGACTGTAGATGGTGTTGAATTCATTCAGATGATTGGACCGAGGTGTCCCTTCTTTCATCTTCAAGTCAGCAAGCTTCTTAAGCCAGTATACCTGTGAAGCTGCACTCTGCTTCTCATAAAGATCACTCAGCTTTGTCCATGCTTCATAAGCCGACATCTCATCTGCTACATTGAAGTAAACGCTTTCTGCCAAAGTCAGCATAATGGTAGAAAGTGCCAATTCATCCATTTCGCTCCATTCGTCTTCGTCCATATCTTGTGGTTTTATCCCCTTGAGCTTTATAGGTTTTATCTGCTTCTTTTGTACCAACACGTGCCAAATCTGCTTCTTCCACAATGGGAAATTGGTTCCATCCAGCTTCTTGATATTGTAAAGAGCAGTGTCCTGTGATCCAGCCATAGCTACGCTTCACAGTAGTTTACTTTCCTGGGAAAAATTCGGCAGAATTTCCCCTATAAACTGACCTCTGAACCAATATCAACCTGTCAAATGAACCAAGAAAGCTTCAGATTCTGCATAAATTTCGGCAGAGTCTCCTTTGTAAAATGGCTCTGGTGTACTAAAAAACACACCAAAAAATAGCTCAAAAAACCATTGTCTCTCTAACACTGTAAGCTGTGGGTAAACCTGTCTTGCACCTGTCCTGTCTCTCACTGTCCTGTCACTGTCCTGTAGACATAGACTGTGACAATGCCTCAATGGCAGTAAAGCGAAGATGCAATTCTAACTGTCTAACTCACAATCAATACATCCTAGATGCCTATCTAAGGTTGATCGAGGGATCGCTCCAAGACCTGTATCACCGAAAGGATCTCAACATTCGAGAATCCCCCAGCTCAATAAAACCTCACTTGACCCTCAACAAAGGCTGTAGTAAATCTGACAGTACATAGACTTCCGACAAAATCATACATCCACAAATTTCCCACTATATGCTGTAACCGCTGCGGCGGTTGTTTGCTGCGTGACTCACAACCAGCAAACCCTCAACAGACATACATCATCTTTGACAATACATCCCATATGGAAGTACGTGCAATGTCAAGATGAAATCTGGAATATCAAGCAGCAAACACAAGCTACCTGATGAACTAGTGGATGTCGCCTACAGTCTGTGTGTAGATGCGCCCGTGTCGTATGTGACACGCCTCCAAGAACTGTGAGCCGTCCTTCGATGTGTAGACAGCCACAAATCAGCACTCTGGGAGTGCCGATATCCTCAGCACCTGCAGTCGTAGGCCGAAACCCCAAATTTGCAGAATCGGATCTGCACCCGCCGAGACCACGTAGTCAAAAATGGCCTGTGCAGAAACTTGTCGAAGCCGAACGGTGGCTGAGATGACCTCGAATGAAATTCTGAGAACACCAAGCCCTTCGGGTTCTCCCACAAGATTTGGGGCCGTGTCTTTGCTTGCCAAATTTCACTCCAATATGAGCTGGTGACTCTAGCCTCCTGGAGTGCTACCCCGAGCCTCGATCTGAGCTCTGATACCAGTTGAAGGAGTACGAGCAGAAGTGTGACGTGAGAGAGAGTGTGAGAATAAGAGCACGATGATATGGTGAACTCGCTCTATTGTAATGTGTAGAGCATAGTGAGTTCTTATTAGGTTTTACAAAAGAATATGTGTACATACATGGCGGCCCGCCCACTTACCTGGGCGACCACATTGGGCTTTATACCCCAACACCTTGAACTCGAACTCAAATTCTTGTATTTCCAACACCCACTTCATAATCCTTCTTCCTGGCTTCAAATGTAGCACTACCTCTGGCAATAGATTATTAGCCATCAACACAAAAAACTTACGCACAATCAAATGGACTTTGAGCTTCTTGCAAGCAAAGAGTAGAGCCATCACCCATTGCTTTGCCTCGGTGTAGGTAGCCTCTCCTGGGCTTATCACCCTCTCAAAGTACATCGGCTTGTAGATCCTCCCTACCTTTTGCAATAGAACCGCTCCAATAGCAACCGTGCCCACTGTCATAGACACATAGCAGTCATCCTCTCGATTGGGAGGACATACTGCTGGCAACTGACACAAAACCTCCTTGAATCTATCAAAAGCCTCCTAAGCTTTCCCATCCCACTCATAACCATGCACTTGCTGAGCCCTCTTTTGAAGAGGATGCACATAGTGTGACAGCATCCAAAAGAGACGTGATAAATACTTCAGCTTATGAACAAATGAAGCCAAACCTTGAGCATCTGATGGCAGCTCCATCAACACCAACGCCTTCACCTTTTTGGGATCAGCCTCTATACCGTTTTGTGAGACCATGGACCTAACAACTGCACTCAAGGTTGTGCTAGGTTGCACTTCTTGGGATTCAGCTGACCTCCTTCTTCATAGAGCCTTTGAAAGAATAATTGGATCTTTGATAGGTGCTCCGACCTTGAACTATAGCAGCTGATATCATCCATGAAGACCCTAATAGAATGGCCCAGGTATGGACCAAATACCCTATTCATCCAACCTTGGAAGGTGGCATATGCATTCACCAATCCGAATGGCATCCTGCGGTAAGCAAAACAACCCCATGGAGATATGAATGTGGTCTTCAACTGTTCTTCAAGCGCAATCCCTATCTGAAAGTACCCCGAATTAAATCCATCCATAATCTAGTATCTCTCATGCGCAGCCACCTGGTTTAGAATTTCATCTTGAAGCAGCAAGGGGTAGTGATTCCTCTTGGTCGTGGAATTCAATGGCTTGTAGTCGACACACACTATCCATTTCCCATTCTTCTTAGGGGTTATGACCACTGGTGAGACCCACTCTGACTCTTTCACATGGAATATGATGCCAGCATCTAGCAGCTTATTGATCTCCTGCCAAAGGGCCTCCTTTTGGATTTCCCCTAGCCTTCTAAGCTTCTGTGCTTTAGGCTTATGTCCCTCCTTGAGAAAAATATTATGCTCCACCACTTTTGCACCTCGCAAATGCTTGTACTCCGTCGCAAACAGATTTGGATAGGACTCAGACAATTGAACATAACCTTCTTTTTCCCCTTTGGTTAAGTCTTCACTCAACATGCTTGCAACATCCTCTGTGATTAAACCATGAGCTTCAGACTGCATACCTTCTTCTTTAGGCGGAGAGTCGTCTATGGTGACCCCGAATAAGTCTGCATCTAACTTCAGCATGTCATCCTCGCTCTCCTCTTCCTCTGTGCTGGTATGGCCTTCATCATATCCTATCTCGGTCTCGTACTCATAGATCATCGTATCGCCCTCATCTTTAACTGCCATAGGACAAGAACTTCTCTCCTTGGTCTTCAAATCAAGCACAATTTGTCTGCCTTTATCTTTGTCAGGCAAAGTGAACACTTTGCTCTCCCAATCTTGCTTTGCTCCTATTGCCAAAAGCCATGGCCTACCCAAAATAATTGGATAAGCATTATCCCCTGCCTTCATCACGGAAAAGTCTATCAGGCACTCTATGCCCATCACCTTGACCTTCACATCCTGAGTCACTCCCAGAAACCTGGCTTTGGTATGGTTGGCCATCCTCATGCACACATTTGTCTTGACTACTGCCTTGACTCCCGTCTCTTTCATGGCTACTTCCGTCATGACACAAACCTCCGCTCCCCCATCTATACAGGCTTGTACCTGCATCCTCTTCTCTATAATCGCATCCACAAGCGAAAGGAAGTCGGTGAGGCTACCTACCCTCAAAGCCATGTTTTGCACTGCTTTCACATTTTCCTTAGCTCTTGGCAGCCTGGTGCTAACACTTGTGGACCAGTGCCTTCTTAACTTTAAATTTAAAGCTAGCAGCTGACCAAACATAATATTTGCCTTTTGATTTTGAATGTCACTCACCAGGTTGTACTCGGGATAGCCACGTCCTAGCAAGAAATCCGCTTGTTTGATTTTGCGACGCCTCCTTCTTTTGCTAGGCTCAGGTTGCTCTCTACCTTCGTACACCTTCTCTTTGCCTTTGCAAGCTCTAGTCTCCCACTCTGTCTCCGTCTCTCTCTTGGTTCTTGCTCTCTTATTGGCCAAAAATTCGACATCCTGCTTATCCACCCCTATGATGTTTACTCTTGGGACCTCACGTCCGGTTTCCGGAGCTGGCTGCACAGGATTCTCCATCGCTTGCTCTCTTGGAGCATTGTAGTGTCCTTGACCTTGACCTCTACCAAAAAGCGGGTACATACAAGTCCTCTTTCTCTCTGCGGTTGAGGACAATCGAGTGTATAGTGCCCTTCTTCTCCACAATTATAACACCTACCTGGCAGTGGCCTTGCCCTACCTCTTGCTCCTCTTGGTTGTCCTCTATCCATGACACTGAGCCGCAACTCCTGCATTTGCTCAGACAAATCTTGCACCGTGCGCACCCAATTTTGTGGTACCACAGCTACACCTTGGTTTCCATGATTTTCTTCATGTGCAGCCTCTCTCCGACTCTACGGTTGAACATGGGCCATCATTTCATAGCCTGACACACCCTGCTCTATTTTCTTCTTTATCTTTCTGCTCTCCGACGGTGCAATGGCTACCACACCATTTTAATTCTCTGGGATCTCAAAATCAACTTTCTCTCTCACCTTGGGATGCATACACGCCATGAACTTGTCTAGCTTGAAATAGTCTCCATTAGCCAATTGCATGGCTGCCGCTAGTTCTGCCCAACACTCTTCAAACTGACCCAAAAACAGATTGAATTCTTTACTTACATCTTCCTTAAGTGTCTTCAACTTTGCATCCATCTCGACTGAGGAAGTCTCCTTGCGAAAGTCGTGAAGAAACCTCGCCCATAGAGCCGGCCATGCTTGCTTCGGCTCACCTTCCAATGCGTCGTACCATGCTTTAGCTCTACCAGGCATCAGCAAAGGAAAAAGTTTCATTTTCTTATTCTCGTTTGGCATACGCAATGATAGAATATACAACTCGAAATCTGACATCCACTCGTCAGGGCTCTCTTCTCCTGTGAGAAATCGGTCCATAGCTTTTAGCTGCCATGATTCCAATGCAAAAAGCTGCTTCTTTTCAATTAATTAGGAGCAATTAGTGTGCTCCTCACTAGGGGCACCAGAAGATGGAGAGGGGAAATGGGGGAACACACCCGGCACCAACACAAAGGCCTCTCTATAGCTCAGGGTATTCACAGCACCCCTATCCTCTCAGAAAACACCTTCAAAGAAACACTTTGCACTAGCACACCACTTCCTGCTCAATTTCCACTGCTCACACACTCCACAAACCACCACACAAGGTGCACTTGCTACCACTGCCTTCCTCCACCCTTACACACACACACACAGCCACTCAATCTCACTCTCTCACTCGAAATACCGTTGATCCGGGGGGGCACACACATCCACACAGCTGGCACCGAGGAGAACCATGAAAGCAGAAGAAAGAGAAGGGGGGAAGGGGAAACAACAGCACGGGAGACAACTGTGGCTTGATTGAACTTCAAAAAACATATACACCGGCTTGCACTGTCATCACCATGGCCATTTTCAAGCAAAATTTACAAAGGGGCTAGCTCTCTAGAGACCTCCACTTTGCAAGCTTGAAAGGACACCCAAAAGGCCAGGAAAAAAGCCCTTAATTTGATCCAATTTTGACTTTTATAGGGGCGGCCTTTAATTTGGGAATTTACATTTTAATTGGTCCACTTGGCACCTTGAATTAGCAATTTTTGGGAAAGGGGCACCACCTTGCTCTGTCTGCTCTCTTCTTCTCTCTTTTGCACATGGGGGGGGGGGGGGGGGGGCTTAGCCATGTAGCTATTGACCCTTAGCTTTTTATTTTTATTTTTTTATTTTTTTATCTTTCATTTTTTACACCTTTGTGGCTTCAACCTTGCACTGCTTGATTTTGACTTTTTTCCCTCTCTCTATGCGACTCCTTTGCTTCTTTTGCTCTTTGGTCCACTTGGCCTTCACTTTGGCCGGACAGTTGGCCCATTTGGCCTTGCTCGGCTTTGCCTTCCTCTTATGCTACTAGCTTGGCCCATTTGGCCGCCATTGAGTTCATCCTCTCTCTCTCTCTATCCAACTCCTCCTTTGCTCCCTTTTGACCTTGGCCTTCATTTTTTACCCTTAGCTTTGGTTTGCTTTCTGCTCAACTGGCCTTTTGCACTTTATTTCATTTGGCCTTCACTTTGCCTAGACACGCTCTTAGCTTGGTCTCTTTGCTGCCCTCAAGCTCTCTTTCTCTTTCTTCCTATGCTCCTTGTCCGTTGCTGTGGGATATTCCTCTTACATGAGAGGGGGAGGCAATAGTGAGGTGGCTATTGCTCCTTCCCTCTTTCTCAAAATTTTGGGGCCCCAAGGGTCGTGGGATGGACTGCTTATCGGGCAGCCACATCATCGCACGCTCTTCGCTATCGGGAAACCCCTTCGCTAGCGTGCCACCTGCGCCGCTCCACCCCTGGCCAAAACCAATGAGAAATTGCCACCGGTCGCCTACGCAGCGCCTGCGGCTCTCGGCGCCTTAGCCCACAAGGAGGGAGATCCCCTCTCTTCTACTCATGCTTCTAATGGAGTCCACGATGCTCGATAAGTACCTTGCATGCTGGCAGGCCCCTCGTGCATGTGGGTTTTCTCCCCCCGCCACGTGGCAACACCACTTCCTTAGCCTTCCAAGGCTTTAAAAAAAAACCCCATTACGAGAGAGAGACCCCCTCTTGGGGGTGCCAGCTTGGCCCCACTCCCATTCTCTGCTCATAGCCCCCATTCCAGAGCAGTAAATCCATGTCCCAAGCCCGTATCCCCGGCTCCATTCTACACAATTTCCATCGACTTTTGACTTTTGACTTCTTTGACTTCTCCGAGGCCATAAAAAATTTAAAAAAATCACCTGCAAATACTTCACTCTCCATTGCTCAGGCTTGGCCATACCATAACTCGGTGCTCGAGGCTCAGAATCACGAGCCATCAATTCTTGTTGAACCCCCCCATGATTTGCTCTATCTGCTTGAACTTTGTCGAGGCCTGAAAAACGTCATACGGTGCATCCTCCAATGCGGTCAGGTGGGCTCAGACCTGGCCCTCGAAAAAAATGCAACTGACCTTAACTTGCTATCCAAAGCACCGATTCGCACTCCGAAAAGATAGGCATGCTCCACAACTGGAGCCCTACACATGTATGTGCTGACACTAGCCTGGGCCACCTGTCCCTAGCTGCCCTGTCCGTTGGGGATCTGATACCCACTCTTTCTTTAAACTGCAATATCTTGAGCACCGGGGCTCCGTTTGACGAGCCGTCTGGACCAGCTTCTAGAGCACACTGAACACTACATTTCACGACACTGACTTGGCATTTTGTTCACCTTTATCTGCCATCACATCTGGACCATCTCTCAGCACTTTTGGCCTAAAAAGCCGCTTTAAGCATACATTCCTGCTACCCTTTGGCTGCCAAGGGCCTTAGCAACTGCCCTAGCCTTCTGCACTGCACTGGCCTGGACCCTTTTCCTGGCATAGACTACCTGCTAGCTTCGACCAACTTCGGCTGCACGACCGTTAGATTAGATTTAGGTTTATTTACGTTAGATTTAGATTTACGTTAAATTAGATTAGATTTAGGTTTATTTTGAGTTTAAGATTAAATTAGATCTAGATTTATGTTCGATGGAGTAGCTTTTCTTAGATTTAGGTTAGATTTTAGTGCATGTCAATGAAGGTGCGCTCATGATGGTAAGCATTGTATGAAAAACACTAAAAAAGAGTCCGTTTTCCTACATGAGAAAATTTCCTGCTCTCACAGCCTCGACAATCCATGCGGACCAGCAATTCCACCTGCATGTTCGATTTCTGCTACCATACAATAAGCCGTCATGATCAGGCAATGGAAGAGAAAATTGTGCCTACATAGAAATTAGTGATGCAAGATGACGATTCCAAGGGTCACACACACACACACACACACACCACAACCCGTCAAATCTAGAGTAAGAATTAAGTGCTTTGAGTAGGCATCAGCTATATTGTAAGAATGGTGTTCCTGCACGCTACAGACAAAGATCTACTGTGAAAAGATGTTAAGATGCTGTGAAATGCTACAACTAGAGAAGAGGCAAAGGGGTTTTGTCCAATACATGCACTATCATGTAGACGTGGGGCTGTAGATTTCTTGTACCCACAAATATAGGCATTGACCAATAAAGATGAGATTATAAACCGGTGGTTCTGATATCCGTGCACCTCTAGACCAAGTTTTGCGGGGATTGGACATGACTAGAGAATGTGAGGTAGTTTACAATGTGAACAAAGAGAGAGAGAGAGAGAGAGAGAGAGAGAGAGAGAGAGAGAGAGAGAGAGAGAGAGAGAGAGAGAGAGAGAGAGAGAGAGAGAGAGAGAGAGAGATAAAAGACGAAGAATACCAATAGAAGATTAAATTTTTTGTCCAAGTTATAAGGTTTTTACCCTCATTATGAGTAGTGACGAGGATGTGGGGCCGTCCAACCAAAACACCTATCTCTCAACGAGGATGTTATGTCCTTGTAATCAATGCAAGCATGATGTGCGATGAACAAGACATGTTTCTTTGTAGCACGTTCTCGAATTTGGTGAGTTTGGTCCATCTATTATTGAGTTGTTGCCAATTATAAATCGTTGGACTCTGACGCTGGCCAACAGGCAGCAATCTTGCAACCCAATAGACGTGCTCGCAGGCGCTTTGGTCAAGCAGCAGATGTGAGGCCACAAGATGTAGCCTTTGACAGCTCAGGGGATGATCATGCATACCACATTCCCAACAAGGCAATGTTTGAGCCGGAGATCGATGAAATGATCGAGACGATCATGGATTCAGAAAGGCTTATCTATGATGATATGAAAAGTGAAGCCGATACACCATTTTATAATGGAGCACGACGTGTGTCTAGATTGAAGGCACTCGTGGTTCTTCTCAACATGCAAGCAAAGTTTGGATGGAGTGACACTAGCGTCACAACGCTTTTGAGGTGATCTATTACAATTAGTTTACTTTAATAAAAAACTCTAAATGTATAATGATCTGATAGATTTTTACACAATTGTATTGTATTTTTTTCGTTGTGCATGTAGATTGCTCAAAGAGCACATACTGCCAGCTGATAATGTGATGCCAGATTCTAGAGAGGAAGCAAGAAAGATTTTGCGAAACTTGGGGATGGATTACAATTCGATCCACTCTTGTCCTAATGACTACATTCGTTTCAGAGGGGAATACATAGACATGGAGAAGTGTCCGAAATGTGATTCCGAGACATATCGAGTAGATCTCCACGGAACAAAAATTCCGCAAAAGGTTTTGCGACATTTTCCTCTGCTTCCTCGCATCAAGCATTTCTTTGAATGTAAGTCCATGGCCGCCCTAGCATCATGGCATGAGGAGAATAAATCTTCGGATGATGTGCTAGAGATTCTTGCAGATTGCGCAGCCTAGAAACATATAGATGAAACATGGTCGGATTTTGCCAGGGAAGCTCAAAATTTGCGCTTAGGCCTGGATATGGACGGTGTAAATCCATTTGGTCAAAGATCAACATCTTACAGTGTATGGCCCATTGTCATCGTCAACTACAACATTCCCCCGTGGTTGACTACGAAGAAGGGGCACCTATGGCTAAGATTGATTGTGCCGGGGTGATATAAAGTGAAGAATATGGATGTGTATCTTTGTCCACTACTGGAAGAGCTACAACAATTGTGGATTGGCATGGAAGTGGTGGATAGGAGCTGGCACACAGGTCGATCAAATGCTTTGATCAGAGGCATTCTAATGTGGACCATGCATGACTATCCCGGACTAACATAATACTCAAGTGATTTACACTCCTCACTCAAACACTATAAATCTTGGTTTTTCTCAAGCTTATCTATTATCATGTGGATACATGCAAGGCTTCAAACAAGCGGATATAGAGCAGGTGTCACATGTGGACCTAGACTGAATGCACGTCGGGTGCCCTATTGAAGAAGAAAATCTACGAAGTTCATCGAGCGTATCTTTCAGAGAATCATGTGTTACACAACGGCTTTTTGGAAAGAGAACCACCAAGGATGTCTGCACAACCATGGTTAGAGTAGAAGGAAATGTGTGATGACAATTTGCCCCCAGGGATAAAGAGAATATCTCTATGGTACGAGTTACCATACTGGCCCTGACTCATGATCAATCACTTGCTCGATCCAATGCACATATTCAAGAATGTGGGTAATCTATTATGGGACCATCTAACCTGCAAGAAAGATACTTTGGGAGCTAGGGTTGACCTTAAAAATGTGGATCGTATGGAGCAATATTGACAGTAGACAGCGTCCGATGGATCGACGTGCAATGGTTCAAGATAATCATGGAGGGTCGCATCGCTACTATGCGTAGAGGAGAGTCTGGGTTTCTTGAGGTGGATTCAACTAAGAAATGGACTGAACTAAGAGATGCTTTCGTACTACCCGAGCATTGTGAACAAGTAAGTATGTAAATAGTTAACATCCCATTTTAGAAGTTATGTGCTTGGAAGCTCTCACATAAGTTATGTGGATTTGGCAGGTGATATTTCATCCTACAAAGTCTACATCAAACTGGTGGTACGTCATAGAGGTAACCCCTCATAGTGCACGGACGTATGAAGGCTACCATGTGCCAATCACAACGGCATCAATGGACGAGATCAGAAAAGATGCTCAGTCAGATGCCGCTGAGGTGGTGCCAGACAAGCATCAAGCTGCTACTCTCTATGGGGTGCATGCACAGGATCAACAAAATGAAATGGAGGACATCTGTTGAAACAGAGAGCTCTATATAGATATAGGAAGTTATGATGAGCTTTGCGAGGATGAGAGAGAGACCGCTTAAAGCCATAAATATTGTATTTAAACAATCTAGCTCCGTTTTATAATGTATATTGTATTCATGTGGCTTTTCGTCCATTCTTGTCTATATGTGTCATTACGTCATTGTATTTAATGGTCTTTGCATCCACTCCAGGTACGTATGCTCTAAGTATGTTCTCACAAGCAGGGACGAAGAGAAGTGAGCTCCGAGTGGGATGGAGACTAAGGCTGCAATCGTGAAGCTGGTTTGCTCAATATAGATGCTGCTCATCCATCACTAGATCTAGCTGATCGGGTGAAAGAGACACTAAGAAGCACTAATACTGCTTCTCAGCGTCTCTTTCACCCAATCAATTAGATTTAGTGGTGGAGCAAGCAACTTCTATGAGCAGACCTTCATAATGTACCTTCAGTCTCCATCGCACCCAGAGCGAAGTGCTTTTACAAATTCACAGAAATTCAACAAAATCTCTCTACAGAGGAATCCCTCCCCCTTTATGAGTCCTCTCTCTCTCTCTCTCTCTCTCTCTCTCTATCTATCTATCTACGTACGTGTCCATGTTTTCTTCTCCATTCATTCAATATTAAGTTTAATGTGTTCGTGTGTTTAATGCAAGTATGGATGATAAGCTGTCTTTCTTCTTTGTCACCCGAGCAGAGACAGTGGTACGTGGAGCGTCATCGCTCTGGCGCACCATCGCACTTTCCTACTCCAGCCGCGTCTCCCTCTGTTTCGGAGTACTCAGCGCGCTCCAAAGCTTCGGTGTTGATGAGACGATCTTCATACTTTTCTAGGCACCTGCGATCTAGTGGTGGTGGTGGCGGTTGTTGTGGGGATGCCGCCGCTCATGCTTCGACACCGCCTCATGTTCGACGAGGCTCTTTACCCTCCCCTTTTTTGCCCGCCCTAACACCAGCCACGGCATCACCATCGACGCCACGTTTTGCGCGGCTGAAGGTCGTTCTTCACGGCTACACACCACTAGCTACTCCTCCAGGAGTCACTCCAATCGACACTCCTCCCTTCGGGGCCCAGACTCTAGTGGAGACACCTGACGTCTGTACTCCCGTCGACATGCCGCTAGAGACCCCTGTCGGGACACCCAGGTTCATGCATCACCGGCGAGAGGGCTTGCCTTACTCCGTTGACTTCAGCTTTGGCATCATCTTTGATGATGAAAGCAAGATGGTGATTTTGCGCATGCGCGGTCTTTGCTCTTATGTGTTTAGACACTACATACGCATGAGCTGTATTTGAGAGAGGAAAGGTTTTACGATTATGTTTCCCAAGAGCACAAAATTCATAAATTCCTATCTCGGGATGATCTTTAAGATCCATGCCATGAACAGAATCACGACGTTGATGCCATACTTTGCAATCATGATCACCTGGAGCAGTGACAACATTTGCTATAACATCATTGAGAGAGAGTTCAAAGTTCAAACAAACTACCGTTTTGAGGAGCAGTGGCTATAGTCTATCCATCTTTCTCAATTCGCCATTTTGTATGATCAAATCCAACAACGAGACCAAGATCAACAAGTCTAGCAACTGAAAGAAGATTACGTTGAAGATCTAGTACATGTAATAGTCTTCCCAAAATTGGAGTAGAAGAAGATAAGGTACCAATATATAAATCTTTAATACCCTTTAGTTGACAAGTCGTATCATTAGCAAGAAAAACAACACATTGAACTGGTAGAGGATGATAGTTATGAAGACACTCTGACAGATATGTCATATTTTCGCGCCGGCCACCTGTGCAGTTTTCTCATTGAAATGGACGCCTTCAAGCATAAACATCACGTTCCATCCGTTGTGACTCGGTCTCCTCTTGTGAAATCATAGGTGTATCATGACCATCATTACATCGTTCTCTTGACGTTGAGAGTATTCAATCAAAGACATGGAGGCTTCGTCGAAATCTAGACCATCTTTAATAGAAAGAATGGTAACAATATTATCATAACAAGAGTCCTTCATAGCGTCAAGGAGAAGGGTAATCAATTGTTTTTGTGGAACAAGATCACCGACAATAGCAAGTTGATAAATAATGGATTGAAAGTCAATATGTCCAGTCATGGTAGTACCAACTTTATATTGTAACTTGTTAATCAAACCTCTCAAATAAAGTAGTTCTAATAGATTTCTTCTCAGAGTTTACAATAAGGTACTTCCATATGTCGTTGAGGAAGTAGACAATTCATACACATCAAGCAAAAGGGAATTAGTAAGAGCAGAAAGAATATACCAACAACCTGCTTTATCACGTCGTTGCCAATCCGTATACGCAACATGCAAAATCTTTAAATACAAGTCCTTCAGTGATAAGCACGTTGTCATGATCCGTATCAACAGGCTGAGATGTACATACAAGGACAATATGAGAGAGTTCATCGCCTTCAAGAATTAACAACATCTTTGCTTTCCAACCAGGAAATCCTTGGCCTTGGAAATGAGGAGCAGAACACTGTCCATAAGAAAAATTGTTGATGAGAATACTCATAGCCGTATCTGGTTGTGAGAAGATGTATAAGATAAGATAACACAATTTGCACACTATATATCGTAAAGGCTGCAATTGAGAACAAAAGAAATATGAAGACTGTGTTCTGCCAATGCTAAACGCAAGAAGGATGCTAAATAAATGTCCAAAGATGCGAGGGATGTCACAAAAAAAAGGAGACGTTAATAATAAAAGAGTCCTCAAAATAGAGTGACAAGAGACGCGACGTGAGACTCAAGATTGACGGCCGCATTATGAATAGAAAAAGGATAAATTTGCTTGAAAAAGTTGACGCCAAAATTAGAAAAATGATTGCGGACTCTTCACGAAGACGCACGACAATAAGAAGACCCGCGTCAAGTTTGATTGTAGTAAAAATAACATAACTTTATCCTGTGAACTCCATTTGTTGCAGACCTAGAACTCAAATCCAAGAGCTCGAGGAGACAAACAAGTTTTGGATGAAAGGAAAATTGCGCTTTTCTTGTTTCTCCAGATTTTGAGTAGAAGACCCCTGAAAATTGAGACGTAGTTCTGGATGTCAAAAGACAAATCGAAAGAAAACATAATCAATGATTCACCATATCGATTAGCAATAAACGCCACACAAAATATCAATCATGTTCTTCTTAACACAAAACAACCACAGCTAACAAGAACAATCCTCAACAATTAAAAATTGTAGCAATCATGAATCTTACATGCAAAATGCATACACATATTCCGTTTTGTCACCACGAATTGAATTTTTGCGCGATTCTTACCGCTCTGATACCATGTTGAGATGAAAGACGAGACAAGAGATACTCCATGTACACTCCCAAAGTCTAATTCATATTGAGGACAAGATACAAATATAAAGGTGAAGATGAAGTTTCGTACAGTCAGCCATATATAGCTCGAACAATATTTCGTATAGTCAACCAATGGTAGAGGTCTGTTCTAGTGCTATTGAAATAGAAGATATCAGATTTCAATAGATGATCAGTTGGCCTAATCTCGATTTGAATCACCAAAACTCATTGCCTTCGTAGGCCCATTCATCACATTTTTTGATGATGCCATGAGACTTGTTGGCGATGCAGATGGTAGAGGTCGAAGAAATGGAAAGATTAAACATTGAACTGGACATGAGGGTAGAAATTCTTAGCAGGATTGATCATACCGAAGCTTATGATGTTTATCCTCAAGTAATTAAGCCAGTGGCTTCGGTGCTAGCTGCTTGCACTTTTAGCAGAGAGTGTGAGGATATTAGTGACAGACAACTCAATGTTAAGGGAAAGGCATTGGGGAATATTTCCATTTGTGCAAGTCATGGTCTAATGAGCCGTTGGATTCAGTCGCACTCCTCTTCTAGCTCTGTTGATATCCTATATGAAAATTTGATGAGGCAAGCATTTTGGAATGATCTGTACATAAATAGAAACATCTCTCATGAACAATTCAGATCAGAAAATGGTGTCTGCAGGAGTTGGTTGATGTGTATAGCTCCAAGGAGATGCAACAACATTGCAGCAGAAGTCAAGTAGTCAATCATGCAGGTGCATATGCTATCGAGCAGGATGAAAATAATAGTCAAACATTAGAAGCGGAAGCTAATTCTTTTTTTTACACAAAGAGATTTGATATTGGAGAAGCAAAAGAACACGACTGTGGAGTAATGGAATTTTTGGAGACATGCATATCAATACATCAACACCTATTACCAATAGTTAACTACTGGCCATTCAACTACTGGGTGGGATAGTAGAAAATTTACAGACAACATGGCCAATATTGCAGCCTATAAAGAGTTTCTCTTAGTAAACCACATGCACGCAACAAAGAATGCGGGTACGATTGAGATTATCAACAACAATATACTGCAGCGTTTCTCTTCAACAATTGTAGATGAAGCAGGCAATGCTGGTGGTGTGAATTTGAACGCATAGTTGTTAATGCTTCGGAGATCTCTTCTTGACAAAAGCCACAATCTGGTGGCGTATCCTATGAGTAAAGGTCCATGTATGCAGAAGCTATCAGATCAAGTTCAGATGGTTACAAATGGCAGACATCAGTCTGGTATTGTAGCCAACACAAACCCTCATTTTCCCTTGGAGGAAAGCTACTCGAGTGCAGGGAGTGAAAGTCTATTGACATTTCTCAAAGGTCTTTTTTGCAGCATGCGATCGAGGTAGAAACTCCATATAGCAGTTGTAGTATGCCGAACAGGCCAAGTGCAATTATCCCCAATAGCGACTTAACATTCCATTTCACAGGGCATGCTGTTGTTAATATATTGTCTGAGTGTGGAGCCAATTTGAATGCCAAGAGGAAAAAGTTTTTCTATTGTTGAATGCATTTTGTCACCTCAAAATTAAAAAATTATTTGATTTAGTTATACATTCAATATATCATACATGTTGGGTGCCAAGCGCCCTCTAGTGTATGATATCCTACATTCTTCATGATGTTGCATCTTATCCCAGCTTTTTGGTAGATATGAGTCATCTTTGGTGCATCTCTTACTGGATTATCATATAAGATCCATTACATTGACAAAATCTTGAGGAAGGGTTGTCTGGACAGAGGGGTTGGCTAGGGTGGTGCGGATTGGAGGGCTGTCAGGACTCTGAGAAGGAGAGATGGCCACATGGGGTGGTGGCAGAGACGTCAATTGGATTGAACATCTGGAATCTAGTTGTATGCAAGAAAGGACTATATTTTTCGTAGCCTTCATGCCGCCACCTCAATTGAATCATTAGCATAACTATGAGTCCTCTATCGTAAGCACTATATTTTATATCTTTTGTAGGGATCGCACCAGCTTGACAGCCTTCAATTTGCATCTTTTGACTAGAGATATTAGTTTCTAATGGATGACTATTTTGCCCTTTGCACGCGAAAAGTGGTTATTGGAGGCCCAAAATCGACGGATCTAAAGTTGTTTTGTTCTCATTTTTGCTCAAAGAAGGGACTCACGGACGGTTCAGAATCGAACGCTCAATGCACAAAACAAATCTATTGCTCTTGAAAGTAAGATCGTTGTCAAAGGCATCAATAGATCTCTTAAAATTGTTGGTGACGAGCGTAAGTATACCGTCTCTACAGTCACAAAAACAGACTGATTACACCCTCACCGTTGGGCTGGGTTGAAAAGAATAGCTACTTGATTGAGACCTTGATTAAAACCCCTTGGAAATAGCATACGTCAAACGGACTGAAAAATTTGGTGTCATGTTTCCTTGAATTGCAGGTTGATGTGTTGATAAGTATATCATGGGGCATTTACAAGTTCTAGCTGGTCATAGCTTGCCACAATGCCTAGTAGGTAGCTGAATGTAAGGTAGTATGGACTTCATAAGTGCTATATATGACAACATCCCTTCCACTTTTTGGCTCCTTTTTGAAGGTGAATGGTATCGAGCGGAACACCACCCGTACTAATGCTCATGAGCATCACGTAATAGTAGTTTTCCAGATGTGCGTTTGGATTATTCAATGAATGGACTAAATATAGTTACTTCTTCTATAGGGACGCCGACCTCAAGATGCCCATTATCATGTGTAGTTAGGAAGCACAATACATATTGTGGGTTTGTCAACAAGGAGGCAAGAAGACTTAATTGCTGACCAAAGCATCTTATGAGAGAGAGAGAGAGAGAGAGAGAGAGAGAGAGAGAGAGAGAGAGAGAGAGAGAGAGAGAGAGAGAGAGAGAGAGAGAGAGAGAGTTTTTGTTACAGTTCATTCATGCTTATCTATTTTCTTGTTTTAGGAATTTTCACATTATTTTTCTTTGGTATATTTGGATCTCGTTTTTAGAACTATACACTCGATGTCAATCAACATCTGCACATGTTAGTTACACACGCAACTCTTTGCTTACCGTCGACGCTAGCCAATGCATATGATGTATGACAATAGTGAATACACAAGTAGTGAATGCATGTGGTCTATCATAGCAGTGAAGTCACCTTGTTCATCCTTACTTTAGGTCTAGATAATTGATACCATTCTAGGTGTCTAAATAATTGATTCCTTACTATATATGTCCTCGTTTCTCCCGTACTAGGTGTCAGTATGAAGTTATGAGAACCTAAAAGATTATAGTCCAAGCGTAAATAAGCTAGGGAGAACACTATAGCCAACTTGAAACTAGCTTATCATCCATATGCTAGGTCATGATTTGAATTTATTGTGTATTGTATAAAGATTGGACCATGCAATGTGACCTCTTTGCTCACAATCTAGAAATATGGTTCTCCTGCACATCGGCATAGCTCACATATATAGGGATAAACAAGGTCGACAAACAATCTAGAAATATGGTTCTACTGCTTCCCTCACTTTTGTATTATTACTAGGCAATTTGGCATCAAAGTGGCAGCAACAAGACTTAGTAGCATTGCATCTACATTATTTTGCTCAGGGAAGGCTTTCTCGTATTCATTAAGCCTTTGAGATTTCCATTCTTTCTCTCTAACAATGATGACTGCCTCCTCAAAGGTGACAGGTCTTTTCAGCTCAACTTTGAACATTATACTTTCTTTTAGGTTTGCCACAAAACAGGCCTTCTTTAACATGGATGGAGGAATCTCGTTTCCCAAAGCCCGGGCCCATTTATCCCATAAACGGGTGAACTGCATGACAAAATTATCAACAGTTTGATTAGCCCTCTGAGTGTACCCCATAATTTCATGTGAAAATTCATCAGGTACTTCAATGGATCTCTATTGTGCCAGGAAATCCTGCTTCACACGAATGTAATCCAAAATTTTTTGTGCCTACATCAACTCCTCAAAATTGTGTAACCAAACTTTTGCCTCATCCTGTAACTATATTTCAGCAGCCGCAACAATATAGGTTGGTCTAGTATATTTCACAATAAGAAATTGACTTTCAACTTTTCAATAAACGTATGTGTATTTTCATTAGGCAATCCATGAAAATGTGGGAACTCGTCCGCCATGTTTGGTTGCCATAAAAACACTTACATGTGACGTCGAAAACTCAAGGGATGTCAATGGATCACTCCAGTACCTAATCCACTTTACAATGGGTAGCTGGCCCCCAGTGCTTGGCTTCACAAAACCTCACAACCCTCCAAAGGTTGCAATCCAATTATACGACCGCCTCAAGTGTTGTCCACAATTTGCACATACATAGGCGGTTGTCCGTAAGGACCCACGTCCCTTTTACATTCACTGCCTGCAAAATAAACATATATCATAGAAATGGAAGCATAAGAGCTCATTCTCCTTTGTGGAACCAAAACAATGTTAGCGTGCAAACAAGAAGGAAAATGAGATCCTCTATAGCCTTGCACACACTACACCGTCGGAAAGGAACACCATAAAGCTACAGAAAACACCTATGTCGAACACCTGTAAAGGCGGGTGACCCAAACCATGATTAAAACTATTGAAAATTGAGACCATAAAGATGAATACTGTGTCATGTAGACCTCCATAGAGTATCCATATGCTTGATTTTGACATTAGACGAGAGAGTTACAAGCTTTGGAAGATGGGGTATCTCTCAAAAGATCCAAAAAAACTAGTCTCTGTAAGCCAAAAAGGGTGTGCAGAGAATTGTAGCTATTAAAAAGGGGTTTTTTTTTTAATCTTATCCCAAGGTATTTTCTCTCTCCTCTTAGCCGACATGACTCTCCTTGTAGGTCCCTTTCTATTGGCTCATTTTCGGCCTTATTTAGGTTAAAAATGGCATGTCGGTCACTTTTTGGCAAAGGAAAGGGGTAGGGGAAAGTGTCCACGGGACCAAAACCTTGGCCAGGCACCTAGGCATCATGTGTGAACTTAGAATGGGTGCCCTTTCCACCCCCAAATTCTAGGAGCCCACATGGGAAAGTCAAGAGAGCTCCATTAACCCCTTTGATTCAACCTTAGCCCCCCTTATACCCCCCATTTTCTATTTTCTCCCTCCCATGTGGGATTAATCATTTCCACTTGGAACCATCCTCCTACCTTCCCACCTCAACACACAAATTTCTTGTTTTGCTCTCCACGCCGAGCTGTCTTGGCGGAAGCATGGTGGATGACTCCGAGCACCAAATGCGACGCCATAACGCATGGCTCGGAGCTTATGACTTCAGCTATCTCTAGAAACTCTCGACAACATCATTTCTAATTAAACCCATCAAATGGACCAACTTGCATTTCCTCGCATGCATCTGCAACCACTTTCTAAGTAAGGAACCGCCACTTCAAATGCATGTAACTCATGATGTATGAGTCCGATTCACAGGCTATCAAGCACAACTGAAAGCTCAACCAACCCCAAAATCCAACAAAAAACTAAGCAGATCCAAGACTTTGTACATGAATTTTTACAAGAGCACTCTTGAGACTCAAAGCACTATGTACACATATGCACTCGAGGCTAGTGGGCAAGCTTTTTAGCATAGATCAGTGACTTTATTTTCACCCAAAAAATGGCTGATAATGTATAGCCTAACCTATAACCTATAACTTAACATATAAGCTATATTGTAACCTAGCCTATAACCTAAACTAAACCTAACCCAAACCTATAACCTAAATCTCATCAATCGCATGATGATGATGAGATGGTAGCGTAATTTCAAAACAAAATTTCTTCATAACCTAGTTTCAAAACAAAAAAATTTCATAGAATAATATCGAAACAAATTTTCTTCAAAGCACAATTTCAAAACAAAATTTCCCCATAGCATAATTTCAAATCAAAACTACCCCAAACCATAATTTCAGAATAATTTTATTCCAAAGCATAATTTCTAAACAAAATCGCATAATGATTTAAAGCATTGAAATGCTAATGAATGAAATTTAATTTTGTCCATATACAATATAATTTTTAATTAATTAAATATACATAAAACTTTCGAGCACTCACATGCGGCGTATTTGAGCAAGAAAGGGTCTTGTAAACATCTTCAAACCTGCAAACACACACACACACACACACACACACACACACACAGTATGTTAAACCCTAAACCCTAAACCTACAAGCAAACTTGAAAAGAATCTCACCTTGATACTAGGGAGTAGTCCACAAGCAATATTCTCACTTTCAGCAAGTTGTTGGGCACCATATCTGAAGTAGATGAGGAGGAGGAGAGCAATAGAAGAGGCGCAAAAATTGGAGAAATGCGCAGGTAAATACCCGTGGGTTTGTTTTTTGCAGGGTTCGGCGGTACAGGTGTTGGTACAGGCATCGACAAACACATCGAAACAGGCGTCGAAAAACACATCTATATAGGCATCAAATATACATCAGTATAGGCATCGAAAAGTCAAAATGTTTTTTCTTAAAATGTTCATCTCCCTCCATACCGATGCCCGCCATTGAAATTGGTAATTTGGCACCATAATTTAAGTGACCTCTTGTAGTGTGGTTGTGCTTATCGTCCTAATTTGTTAGTAAAAACCCAAAGATACACTTCCATCACGCTTTGCTATTTACCTACTTGTGGCATGTGGCACACTTCACTTCTCAGCATTCATCAGAATCCCCTTATACAATCATGTAAACAGTAATCTATGCTGAGGTGAAGTTATGCCTAAGGAAGCTAAAGTCGTCATGGTCCTTTCTATACTCATCCTTGTCATCATTACCACTAAATAGACTGTGCATACATACATCATCAGTATTTCACACGGATAGCTTTAAATGGGATCAATGCACAAGAACTTCATAACAAATTTCCACAAGGGAAAAGAGGCTCTTTTTTCTATCTTTATTTCAAGATTGAAATGGAGAACCATATTGAATTTAATTTTTCCATGAAGAAATAAACATGGTTTAATATTTTTCACATTGGAAAAAGTATGTTTTTTTCCTAGTGTAAAAATCTTGTGGGAATTTTTATCGCATAGGAATTAACATTCTCCATGGTAGGATTAATATTAAATATGTAGAGTACTAAAGTCCATATGGTATCAAAGCTCAAGAACTTGAGTTCCTAAGTACTCTAAGAGCCTTATCTGAAAGAAACGGCCTATTATTCTGCCCATCTCTCACTTCCAAGGTTTACTCAGCTAGCATGACTAGCACCTCGTCACCTATGGTTGCAACCACCAAGTCAAGGTACTTCACCATTGGCAAGCTCAATGGGAACAATTAATGTGTGGACTCTGAGAATGCAGCTATATTTGAAGCAACTTGGCCTTTGGAAGATTGTTTCTGGAGATGAAATAAGACCAAGTGAAGACGAGTATGCCTTCAATCAACACGGAGCTACACTCGACATGGGATTCAAGGGACATTACGGCTCAAATGGATATTTAATTTATACTCCATTATGAGGATAGAAAAGTCCAAATGGTGTGGAATCTATCCACTAGATCTACGGATATTGGGAGTTCTTCAACAACAGTTATGAGCACATTGATCTTGTTTATCAAGTCTCCTTGATCAAGAGGCTTGTAAACAATACTCTCCAAGAAGTGCAATCTACTGTCAAGTTCCTTGACAATTGGCAGCCATTATTAGATGAATTTCTCATACCTGGAATGGAGATTTCAGAAAAATTTCAATGTATGCTTCTATTGGCAGCTTTACCCGCAAGATGGAGAGCCTTTGTTACTACTCAAGGTATATCCCAAATGCAATTGCAAGGCCTTGTATCCAAAAATCATCAAGAGGAAGCTTTGAGAGACCAGTCTAATGTCTCTACTCCAATGGATCTAGCCACTCATATCAATTTCAGAAAAGGTGGTCCTAACTCCATCACAACAATTCAAGGCAATTTCATAAAGGAGGTTCTAACTGCCCTAGAAATGCACCTTATGGTCAAGTAGAATGCCACAATTGCAAGAAGTTTGGACAAATTGCCAAGGACTGCAGATCCAAAACCAAGGATCATGGTAGTAATCATGGAGGATTCAATGGACATAAAGCAAATGGAGGCTATCATCACAAAGCTTATGCTCATTTCGCTAATATTTCAAGCTATGATGATGAGACACACCCTACCTCTATCCAACTTTTTGCTGCAAGCTTCAACTCTTCCAAGACACATCACCACTCCTATATTTCGTATCTAGACACTGGAGCATGCACACTACATACCTCTTCAACACCAACTTGAAGTCCTCATGGGGGATATGAACATTAAACATGCTCAAGGATATGGCATTGTTGCCATTACCCTACCAAATGGCACTATAAATCACTTAGACAAGGTATACTATGTACCTCGTCTAAATCAGAATCTCATCTCCGTACGAGAGCTCACCTCTAAAGGCATTATAGCTTCTTTCATGCATGATAAGTGAATCTTGCAAACACTTGACACAAATCACAAGCCTTTCTCTATATCTTGCCCCAAGGAAGGACTCTTGTATCCTCTCGGCTCTAGCAAGGTCCAAGCCAAAGCACTTTCATCAATCATCAATTCCTCTAAGCAAGAGGAGACACTTACTTGGCACTACAAGCTAGTTCACATCTCCCAACAAGTGATCAAGGATATGTAGCAGAAGGAGCTAGTTGTGGGTCTGCCAACAACAATTACACCAATTACATTTTTGTGAAGCATGCATATTGGGCAAAGCTAAGCATTTCAAGTTTCAAAGGTCAAAACCCCATACAGCTCAACCTCTTGAGCTAATCCACTCGGATTTGTGCGGCCCAATGCAAACACAATCACTCACCGAAAACAAATACTTCCTAATCTTCATTCACGACTATACAAGGTACACTTATGTCTATTTCTTGGCAGATGAAAGTGCCACTTTCATTAAATTTCAGGCTTTCAAAGCTACAGTAGAGACACAATTGGATCGCAAAATTAAGGCACAGAGAGCAAACAATTGTGGGGAGTACAAAAGAAATGATTTTCAACAATACTGTGTATCACACAATATTCGATGGGAATTTACAATTCTAGATCACCCCCAACAGAATGGAGTCTCTAAGCACAAGAATCGCACATTCACTGAAGCTGCCTACTCAATGCTAGCCGTCGGTTGACTTCCACTCACTTACTGGGAAGAAGCCATAGGTACTGCAACTTACATTCAAAATCGAGTTCTCTCATCAGCTAATGCACACAAAACCCCTTACCAATTATGGTATAATCACCCGCCCAACATATTGTGTTTGAGAATATTTGGTTCCCTGTCATACCTTATGCTCACAGGTCATAATCCTAAATTTTCTTTGAAGAATATCAACACCATATTTTGTGGTTATGTGGCGAGCCACATGGCATCAAGGCGTATTGCCTACATGATTCGACAACCAACCAATTTATTCTATCATACTTTCTTTCATGGATGGGCAATCATTGGTGTGTATGTCTATGGCATCCCTATCATTGCTAGTGATGAGACATATGTCTCACATGTTGTGGAAATGTTCAAAGAAGAATTCCATGCCCATGACAATGGCCCTAGGACCTACTTCTTGGGCATAGAGGTCAACAGGGATCCAAATGGAAAATTCTTCGAGATCTCACAATGGAAATATATTGAAGACATATTGTGTGAGTATGGTGTTCTCTCTTCTAATGCACAACTTACCTCCCCACTCAAGCATAAACTATTCATATCTCTGCCACCATATGATGATGAAACTTACACTAAGTCAAGCTTTCCCTATGCTTGCTTGATCAACCAATGGTTCTTCAAACACTTGCAAGATACAATGATGGTTGTGAAGAAAGAGGTGATATATTCAAGAATAGTGGATGTTCATCATGATAGAGTTGAATGTTATGTTTGCAAGCATGTTGAGAGTTAACCAGTCAAGCTTGAATGGACAATCTTTGGATTGATGGTCAGGATCAAGAGAAGTATAACATAGACGATCTCTTTTGGCCTTCATTCACAATATGTTTTCTCCTCCTCAGGACGATGTCTTTTGATTTCATGAACAAGAGTAGGTTTGAGTTTCCTCTTCCTGCTATTTGATAGCTCTAGGCTAATAGGTTTTCTTGCCTCAAGGACATCTACAAAGTCTACTCTTCATATGATTATGTAACCCTGACATGAATCAAGCCACTCTGACTTCTTGAGGTCATCCTTGTTGAAGAATATTTGACAAGAGTCAAGAAATGTTGACCTAGGTCTCTCTCATGTAGAGGGATGAGGACACAAGGATAGCCAAGGGTGAGGGCTAGGGAGGGAGGTGCAGGACGGGTGCGGGGAAAGAGGAGGGAGGTAGGTGCACTTTTTTTTGTTGGGGCGGGGGGGGGGGGGGGGGGGGGGGGGGGGGGGATATATTCATACGTATAAGACTAATATATGGTTTTCTAAATTAGTAGTGCAAGTAAAGTTTGATGTCTTTATCATAATTAAAAAAAAAATGCAAGGGAGAGCCAATTGGCTATAGGTGAGCAGATGATCAAGGGCCAGAAGGTGGAGGTCATGAGCAAGGCTAGCATGTAGCAAAGTGTAGTGTGTGTGGTAGCTCATACTATCAATAGTCTCCTCCTACATGTATACTGTATTGTGTTTCTAGAAGTGACACATGACACAACCTTTTGATAAATTCTAACAAACATAAATATATGTAAGATGTCGCAAAAAAAAATTATATGGCAAGCTTGGGAGATTCTCATAGACATTTATTTTCACGAGGTCTAGCCCTCCTTCAATAAACTTAGGAGTGCTCTACTTCTATTGGGATGAGGGGGGGGGGAGACAGAGAGAGAAAGAGAGAGAGAGATAGAGAGAGAGAGATTCATCCTATGGCAAGCTTGGGAGATTCTCATAGACATATATTTTCATGAGGTTCTAGCCCTCCTTCAATAAACTTAGGAGTGCTCTACTTCTATTGGGATGAGGGGGAGAGAGAGAGAGAGAGAGAGAGAGAGAGAGAGAGATTCCTCCGTTTTGGTCCATCTTGTTCTAGCAATGCTACCAAGCTTGATTATAGAAATTAAATAAGCTAGCATGATGTGAAGATTTGAAAGCTAAGAGAATTCAATGTAATGTAAAGGTTCTTTTGAATATAAAGTGTGTTCTAAAAATGGTTTCAAAAATTGGATTCTACTTGACTCTCTTACTTGCTTCTATCCTTGCATATTTCTTAAGAGAAAGACATAGTAAAGGTGCACTACATAACCTCCTATATAGCAAGAAGGACATCTTTTTCTCGGTCTACCTAGGGTTGAGAAAAATGCTACCAACTTGAGAAGTACAAAATGGGTAAGACAAAAAGTTTAAAAATGAAGGTCCATAATTGCTACATTATGTAATCATAAAACTTTTTATGTCTAAGGGTAGAGTCATGAAAAGATAGCATGTAAGCGTAGTTAGAAACGAACATAAGGGAAATTGGGAAGCATTCAATTTAGCTTTGAC
This sequence comes from Adiantum capillus-veneris, assembly GCF_014529385.1. Taxonomy (NCBI): domain Eukaryota; kingdom Viridiplantae; phylum Streptophyta; class Polypodiopsida; order Polypodiales; family Pteridaceae; genus Adiantum; species Adiantum capillus-veneris. The sequence continues at coordinate 88,803,921 of NC_140932.1, forward strand.
GAAAGAGTATTTTATGGAGGACTCTGAAAGGGTGACAAAGGTAATTTTTTTAGAGTGGCTAGTTTGGCCAAAAGAGTCCGTGATGGCGACTCGTTAACAATGGCATCATTGTCGGGGAATGATTCTTATGTGGTGAGTGAACTAGTCTTATTTATCGCCTTATTTCTCAATTTCATTACCCATTCCACTTACACATTAGCAATGAAGCAACTAGACAGGAGATTTAGTGCTTGGAAGAGGCTAGAAGTCATAGACTTGCTAGATCTACTCCTGAGAGGCAAAGGGAGTTGTGAGTGAGGCACAAAATGCATTTCATTCTTTAAATTTATCGATGGTTTGAAAGTATTGTTCCATAATCCATTCCTCCTTCAATTTGTACTATTTTTTTTGTTTTTGTTCTTAAATTCATTTCAGTACTTAGAAGTAGGATAAGTAGCGACTACCACCATGAAATTTGGGCTGAAATATCAGGGCAAAAACAGTTGAAAACCATATTTTGCCAAAAAATGCCATCTGAAATTTATAAAATTTGATGGTAAGAGTCTAAAGTTGAACTCATAAGAAGCAATTTGAGAAGTTTTATCTAGTTCTATGGAGAAACATGGATTACAATCCAGGTACCCCATAGACATTTTGAGCATAAACTGAGACCATCTAATACAGACTACTTCCTGGAAATAGAAATTACAATTTGGGGCGAAATTGTAACCAACTCACTCTATCAAATTAAACAAAATTAGAAAAAATCACCAAAAGTAGTGGAATTGTCAAAAAAATAGGATTTTTCAGCTTTTAGTGATCGAAACTAAAAATGTTTGGTGGAATAGCATGAGAATATCAGAAAGAACTAGGTGACCAAGTTTCATGTTGAAATGAGGTCAATCATGGATCACAATCCATGTACCTTGTCAAAAGTTTTGGCTCAGATTTGAGCAGTGGGTAGCTTAAATTATTTCAAACACTTTTTCCAAAAGGCACATTGGCAGAAAATTTAAAAAGGTTGTTCAAAAGAGCAAACACCAAAATTTAGTCAAAACCTGCAAAGCAGAGACAAAAGTGATCCAAATTCAAAGAAAAATAGGGAGTAGGCTACAAACATCATAAGTAAGCATCATGCCCAATGTTGGGTCCAAAAGTGTTGGAATACGAATCACGATACACGGGTAGCCAAAAAAGATCAAAAAGTGGATCACTTCCAAGCTAAAAACCACCAAGACAGACCTAGGATTGGTTGATCGATCTAATTAAGTCCAAACCATACAACAATCATATAGCTAGTCTCAGGGTATCAAGGGAAAGCTGTGTGTGAAGTTTCACCGCATTTTGCCACTGGGGTACATGGATCACGATCCATGTTCCCCTATCATAGGCTGAGACCATAGTTGCATCGTAGGTAGAGCTAGTCACAAGGATCCTAGTGGGCTTCTCAAAAGTGAATTTTGACTTTATTTGAGGATTTTATAAGCAAAATTAGATTTTTGTGCCAAAAGCGCAATAAGTTTTGTTGGTTTAAGATTTTTTACTAACAGAGTGGCTGTAACTCATAGCCACCAAATGTTCTTTGTACAAATTGCAAGGGCTTGAGTATTGCAACTTGAAGTGATTTTGAGTCGAGGATTTGGAAGCAACTTAAGAGGCCGGTAACATGTTAGGGTTTGATAGTAGTGCTTTTTCTTGATGTATTTGAGAGTGACACAAACTATATCAAAGTAAAAGACCTCATGTAGGAGCCCAAATTAGCCATATTTCCACAGAAAAGAGTGTGAATCTAGGACCGTTACCTACCTTCGAGACAATTCTAGAGGAAATTATGTGTGATATTTTTGTGAGAGAGATCCTATACCTATATGATCGAGGGGTACAAAATCATGAGTTTCAAAGAGAGATTGAAATATGGGAGCAGGACCATCCCAACCCACACCAACCATGAAATTGTTTCACTTGAAGCAGCCGTTTGAAAATGAATAGAGCGCAAAAATTTACAAAGACAGATGGATCACTACAGCGTAAAGTTAGAAGGACATAGTGTCTGCAGACTAGAGTGATGATTGACACTTTGATGATGAAGGTATAATGTATTTAGTTGTGCAAAATACCTATATTGTGGAAAAATAAGGATGGACAGGCACAAAGGACAAGGTTGATGTAGAGCCTAAGGACACACCACCTAAGTTTCGCATTCTAAATGTGAAGTTAAGGCAAGTGAATGAGATGACTCAAGTCAACATGGATAACACTTACTTGGGGTTATAAAAGTACAATAATGGAGAGAACATGATCTATTACAAGTACAAAGATCCCTACATTGGAGTGTTGTCAAAAACAAAAAATGCGTGTATGTTTTTACATACATAGAAGGCACAAAACCCATTTTTTCATGCTTGATAAATATGGGCAAAGATACTTTGCAGTGGAATATAAGAAGATAGATAGATATACATGCTTTGGAGGCCCACTCCATCAATATTATGTCGCTCCAAACACGTTCAGACCTAATGTATCTAAGACCATACCAAAAATAGAGAAAGTGACCCTAGATTGAACGCGAGTTGAAGGTTCTTTCAATCGATCATAGATTTCACTCGAGACCAATGTGATCCTTGAATTGAAGGGTTCCAATGACCACACACACACACGGGAAATGAAACGCCAAACACACTCTATCTAGAGAGATCTCTAAAAACCAAAATAGAAGCTAGAGATGTGTGACCTGACGAAAGGGCCACACAACGAACTCCAATTGGAGTTCCTACTGGGGGTTACGAGGCTAGCGATGTCCTTGTAAGAGAACATGGATTTGTGAGAATGGTAGCTAAAATCTGACAAATGCAACCATCTCAAGTAGCAAAGTGTGTTGCCCAAAATTACAATGGGTCAAAGGATCCATATGCACATGTTTCAAACTTTAAGAAATACTTGGGTCAAAACAAGTGTCATTGTTCCATATGCAATAGGAGGGATTTGGTTCGAATTTGGAAGGAATAGCTTTTACATGGTTTCATACATTGAATAGTAGAGATTTCCCAAACATAGAGAAAATTTTGCGAGAGTTTATTGAGGAGTTCTCAAAAAAAGAAATCAAGCACAACATAGTGTCCAAAATCCACTCATTTAAGCAGAAAGAGAACAAAAAAGTGAAGGAAGCTTTGCTTCACCTCAAGCAATACATCGAGAGATGTCTAGTTATAGAGCTACCGCAAGAGGAGAGATTTCAGATCTCTTTATAAAGGGCTTGAGAAACGTGACTCTAAAAAAGGATCTGCACTTGAAAGTGTGCACCACATTCAAGCAAGTCACTAGAAAAGCATTGTATCTAGTAGACAAGTGCAAGGTTAACGGAGAGATATCAAAATATGTAGATAATAGAAATAGAAGTGCCTCTTCTACCACAAGAAAATCCACAACAAAAGCGAGTGTTCAAGCTCAAAATATACCAAATATTGATCAAATGGTTAAGAGAATGAACCAAAGCTATCAACAAAATTTGAACCTACAACAACCAGAACCACCAACAAAAAATTCTTGGGGGGATTAATACAATTAAAAAATGCCTATCACCTGGTTCAATAGTGGGGATTATTTTATTATATATTTCCTCACAGATTCACATATACAAGGGTGTTGAAAAAATGATCTTGGTGAAAAATTTACATATTGAATAGAAAAAGAGTTTATTTTATTTGTGAAACCTCACAGCTAAGGGGCTCTATAAATAGTCTTTTGAATGCACATGATATATAGATGTTACATATAGTGACCCCCCAAGAGCAAATGTACGACGAGTCTTGAAGTGGTGTAGGATCAAGTAGAAGTATACAAACCATGAGACAAATGAGTGCCTTTGCAAAAAGAATTGTGTTGTTGTAACCAAAGTTTCTCCAAGCTAGCAAGCGTGCTATGCAAGGATTTGGGTGCCTGCAAGTGCGGGAGCAAGTGCTTAAGTAGGTATAAAGACCCTAGGAAGACAAAAGGCAATGGGAATATATGCATGATGAGCTTTTTTAGGCAAAGAAAGCTCCACGAAAGGCCAATTGGGATGGCACATCCAAGTTTTTCAAGTTATGTGCTGGTGTCGTGGAATGTCAAGTTCGAGTTTCTTTAGAAGCCTATCTAGATGGCTTTAGAAACAAAGTTCCTATGCCAAAGTTATCATGGTTTCAATATGGAAGGTTTGCAAATCCCCAATGGGTAGGGTAGATGAGGATATGTGGCCAAGGCTGGTTTTAGGAGGTAAAAGTGAAGTACTCAAGTTGTGGGCCATGACAATCATTTCATATTGATAATTGGATCCCAAATGGGCAAGATATGGTCAATTGAATGTTTTTCAAGGGATAGTTGTGTGTCCACTTGATTGCATCGATAAATGTGTCATCTCCTAGGTTTTTTGTCTCAACAAGGTTTAGAGATGTAGTGTACACTGATGGGGCTATCTAGAATTGATGGCTCGTCAAATGGAGTCACAAGGGCCAAGATATTGCAAGCAAAAGTTTATGCCAGTTGACTGCAGAGCAGTGCTAGATGGATTTTCCATTTTTTAGTCGGCTCGGTTGGTGGGCACATCAAAAACAAAAAGGGGCCATTCCCACTATTCCTCTAAATGGTTAATAGCTTTACTAAGGAAGGTGTGCGCCAAAAGGGTTGTCAGAATGGCTTGACAACCAAAATGGTCTCAAACAAGTGATTTTCAAAGTGGGAGAGAGAGAGAGAGAGAGAGAGAGAGAGAGAGAGAGAGAGAGAGAGAGAGAGAGAGAGAGAGAGAGAGAGAGAGAGAGAGAGATAGTTTTGTGAGTATTAGCACTGTGGAATTGAGGTGTTGGGTGTGTGATATATGATGGAGCTTCCCATGAAGCATGTGTGTGCATTGGCGTGTTGAAACAAGCATGTGGTGCAATTGAGATTGTGTGGATTTTGAAAGTGAATCCTAGTGGATTGGGGTGATGTGTTTACCTTGGGCTATAGAGAGGTGCACATTTTGTGTTTTGGGTGTGTACCCCCTTTGCATTTTTTGGTGCCCCAACAAAGGAGCACATTGATCGCTCTTGATTTGGTGAAGAAACACAGGTTTGGTGGAGATGGTGCCTTGAAATTATGGTCCGATTCTCGTCGGTGAAGAGAGTCTGGACAAGTGCATTGAGGATTTTGAGCTATCACTACGTATGTCAAACGAGGATAGGAAGATGTAGACTCTTTTGTTGGTGATACATGGTAAAGCAAAAGTATGGTACAAAGAATTGGAAGCTAAGTGAGGGTTGCTTGAACAGCTCTACAAGCGCATTTCTTACATGATTTCAGCAAAGATGCATCCCCAGTTGAGATTGATCCCAAAGTGAAGGCGCTCAAACAAGATGTAAGTGAAATATTTAATTTGTTTTTGGATCATTTTGAAGCCTATTGGACATAGTTAGTGGCATCCATGCAGTTGGCTAATGGTGACATCCAAGCAAATCAAGAGGCATGGCAAGTCCATTTCCTTGTAGGTGCTACAATTGTGAAGAAGAGGGATATTATGCACCGAATTTCCTCATCAACCAAGAGAAAGAGGTGGCATCTATATATTGTTTGGTAAGGGAAGAGACCAAACACAATTTAATGGACGAAGAGAGAAGGTACTCAAGAATCCAGTGCAACCAGCTCCTTTGGATGGCGGTGAAGTCCCCCGGCTGAACATCATTGGAGGGGATAAGTAGGATGACAAAGTTTTGGCCAATAAAAGGGCAAGAGATGAAAGGGAAATAGAGACCAAGTGGGAAACTGGAGCTTCTAAAGGCAAAGAGAAAGTGTACGAGAGTAGAGAGAATCCAAAAATTAATAAGAAGAGAAGGTGTTAAAATATCAAGAAAACAAATTTCCAACTAGGACTCGGCTACCCCAAATATAATCTGGTAAGTGATGTGCGAGGCCAAAAGTCTAGCATAACGTTTGGTCACTTGTTGATTTTGAATCATAAGCTAAGGAGACAATGGTCTATGAGTGTGAGCACGAGGCTACCAAAAGCTAAAGTCAATGTACATGCAATGCAAACATCGCATTAAGGCTGGGTAGCCCAACTGATGTCCTTCCTATTGTGGATGTTGTCTCAATGATTTCATTAAAAAGAGAATGCAGGTTTAGGCCTATATAGATGGTGGAACATAAGTTTGCATCATTACAAAAACTGCAATGACGGAAAATAAAATGTGCACATGAGGATGGCTAACTATGCTAAAGCTAGGGGCTTAATACAAGGCTCAATATGTAAAAGTGGAGATAATGGGAACTAAATGCTTAATCAACTTCTTTGTGATGAAATCAAATGATAATGCATACCCTACCATCTTGTGTAGGCCATGGTTGCTGGCAATAGGTGATACATAAAGAGAGAGGGAGATAGGTGGTACTAGACTTGAAGTCTAAAGAGAGATGTTGCCATCCTCTTGTGGCAAAAGACAAAGAGGATACAACGAGCTATGAGTACAAAACCAAGATAACCTATGATGAGGGCTATATAGATACAGAGGAAGAGGAAAGAAAAGATGATAAGCTAAAGATTTGCTAAAGATTTATGGTGATTTGTTTGAAGTCACTATGGAAGACTCTCATGCAAAAGAGGCAATGCAATTGCATTTTGATGGCATAGGTGTAGAAGAGGTAGCCAATATGTTAAGCAATGATTTGAAAAATCAGAAGGAAGAGGGCTATGTCCAATTATGTGCTTCCTTTTAGAATTTTCTTGCAATGGAGTACAAGTCTCTACGAGGAGCAAAGGGTGTTGAGCAAAAGATAGTCCTTAAGAAGGGTACAAGCCAAAAGAACAGAAGCTAAGAAGAGTGTGGGCGATTCAAAAGGAAGCCCTTTGGGAGGGGATCAATAGATGAAGGTATAATACCCCATGAAGGAGTTTGAGTGGGTTTCCCCACTGGTTATCACTCCTAAGAAGAATGGGAAGTGGTGATGCATCGACTACAAGCCAGTTAATGCGGAAAACAAAAGGAATTACTACTCACTGGCCGTCCCAAGATGAGATACTAAATTGAGTATTTGATCATAAAAGGCATTCCATTATGGATGGGCTTCTATATTACTTTCAAATAGGGATGGCATTTGAAGACGAGTTAAAGACAATGTTTATCTCTCCATGGGGATGTTTTGCCTATCGAGAATGCCATTTGGGTTGGAAAATGCCTATGCCACTTGTTAAGATTGGATGAAGAGGGTGTTTGTTCCCTACTGGGGTAGGTTCATCAGGGTATTTATGGACAATATAGGGTGTTATAGCTCAAGGATAGATTGCAAATCAAAGCTAAAACTATGGTTTTAGATGCTTGATGAAGAAAGACGTCAATTGAATTCTAAGAAGTGTAAGTTAGCAGAGCCTCAAGTGGAGTTATTGGGCCATGTGGTTTCATAGAATGAAATTTAAGCGGATCCAAAATACGTTAAGGCTCTAGTTATTTTGGAGTTTCCCTCTAATGCTCAAGGTTTGGCACCATTTGTGCATAAATTGAATTATCTATCAAGGTTTTTTTGGATGTTGTCTGATTATGTGTATCCTCTTCAAAAGAGGGTACAAAAAGTGCATGGCTTTGAATGGGATGAAGAAGCTCAAGAAGCTCTTGACAAGGTGAAAGACATTTTATGTTAGTTGGCGACCGTGTGTCCACCCAATCAAGAGGATTATTTTTATCTTGCCATGACGATAGGTATCGTGGCTATTGGAGCGGTGTCCGGGGATATGGGTTCAAAAGGTGAGCAAGGAAGGTGCAGGGCCTCTTGCTGTGAGAGGTGTATGTGAGAGAGTACAGCATACACGTATACCTTCAACAATCACCATAATCATTAATAAATCTTAAGTACAACTTGACCAATAGCCAAAATAGGTCTTTAATGGAACTTTCACTTGGATTAACTGAAACTAAGTAGTTTAATCTCCTTACAAAGATTAAGTGTGTCGTTAATGACACAATGCCTTATCAAGAATTTCTTAAGCTGATGGTGATAATGAATCTTCCTTGCTTGTCATTCTTCCTACTTCAATTGCCTTGATGTGTTCTGCAAAGCTCCTTCTCTGATTGCCAAAAAAATACCTCCTTCACTTGCCTTAAAGAACACTCCTGATCTGAGAGCTCCTCCTTTCATTCCCTTTCTTCTTGCCTACAAAACCCCGGGCTTACTCTCCTTGTATTCTTGCTTAGTTCATTGAGTTGACAACAAAGAGAGAAGGCAAGATTCGTTCGTTGCTAGGGACCGTGGGAGTAACCCCTTGATGACATGGCATGCCAATACGGACTTGCACCAAAATTGGCAAGATGTGGATCAAATCATTGTGCAAGATCCTCTTGATCCTTTTCTGTTTCTTCCTCAACCTCATTGGAGTGCCACGGAGACCACTGCGAGCTCATCTCTCTCTCTCTCTCTCTCTCTCTCTCTCTCTCTCTCTCTCTCTCTCTCTCTCTCTCTCTCTCTCTCTCTCTCTCTCTCTCTCTCTCTCTCTCTCTACTCATTCTCAGCCATCATCACCCATGCGTTTCTTTTTCCTTAACCACTCAAAACCTTCAAAGAAAACTAATTTGTTCTTTTGGGTGGCCACTCCTTGGGCGGTCGTTTCCAAGTGGCCATTCCTAAAGCCCTTATTGGCGGTCCTCCTTAGGTGCCCACATGCGAGGCCACTTGCCTTCAAGTTGTAAGATTAGGGGAATAACATCTTGTTGGAAGGCCTTCCCTTTGCATTTAGCTAAAATATCTAGAGCTTCCTTGAGACAATCATGTTGGGCATTCATCGCAATCAATGCTATTAGCACGTTTGTGCTTCCAAAGCACACCACAGTTGTCATGCTTATCAACTAAGGTATTGCCGAGAACAAAATGTTTCTTCGAAATCCCTTACCAGCATACATATTTGACCAAGGCATCACCTGAGCACCTTCCACTGCGAGAGATGGAATTCCGGACAAGATTCTCCTTTTAAGTACTCCATATTTGGCATGAGTACTCAGCATATGACATACATATCAACCGGGATAGTCCAATAACATCTTCCCACAACTTGTCTGAAGCTGATACCACCCACGAAGTGTTACTTTCTGTGAGTTTCTTCCTATGGATGCACATCATCATGAAATCTGAACCTACACAACCTTTGTTCTACACCAACCGGTCTTCACTATGCATATGTCATAAGCACTTAAAACTCTATGTCATCATCAAGCTCACATAATTGATAAGTACATGCATAACAATATAAGGTCTAACTCATTTCACCAATGGTATAGCTTTATCACTGGCATCACAAATATTTGAACCATATTTATCGTATCTCAAGCACTCAATTAAGAAAAACCCCATTTAGTGAACCCTGCTAAAGTCAAGTATGCTCTAGTTAATTGTGTACATGTCTTGCCCATCAAGCTCGATTCAAGGAACTGTGTCAACATAAAGTATGCCTTAGTTTGTCTGCACATATAATAGAGCCAGATCAAAAGATGTGAACATACTTCATCAATTGTCCTAAGGAAGTCAAATGAGAGCTAGCCATGTAAGCTTACCGACCACAAAAAACCAAAAACTCTTTCCCTCATAACATTAATCCAGAAACAAAACCTAGTGCAAAGAAACCTGTCACAAGAAATAACCAATATAGTTTGAATTTGCAACTTGCACTTGAGTAGCCCTAGGATCAAATGGGATAATAACGAATTACCCAAAAATTGGAGTAGCATAATATCCATATGAGCATAAATTTCCTGTATTAATCAACATCAAACATTCTTGATGCAGGTATGTTATTTCTGAATGGAATAGCACGCAACCAAAATGTGTACCCAAAAGTATCCGTGCATATTGAATCTTCTTTTGAAGGTCCTTAGAATCTCTTGGATGAAATACCATTAATGGAACACAGCATTGATGGGACCCACAATATACTATAGCTTTACCTTATGCATAGTGAAACACCCACATCCCCAAAAAATTGGCAACTTTAGCTCATTATCAACAAGCATCAAAGAGTACTGATTGCATTTTACTAGCATTGAGAACTTCATTGACATAAGAATCATTAGAAATAGCATCCAAACCCAATCATATCTGGTATATTGTCCAAGGAAATGAAGAAAATTATGCACTTTTTTCAGTACCCATGGTGATCTAACATCATCACCCCCTCTAATTTCAAAGTCATCACAAGGCTTTGAGCAATCTATACCCATAGTATTAAAGACATTTATGCCTTGGATTCCAACTGATCATGGAAAATATATTTAGCTTGTAAAATCTTAATCCATAGAACCCTTAGAAAAACCACCCTCCAAAGACTCAACATTCATCAGAAGCATAGGAGTTTCCTCCTCATGCAATCCATGCATAAGTATAGAAGTAAAATCTCCCTGGATAGCCTGTTCATAGTTAGCATGATCTAAAAAAGCTTCATACTCATCAATGTTGTCCTCTACTTCCTCATCTGCATCCATGCTATTTAAAATTCCATCATAATTCTGTGAAGGTTGTATGGCACCCCCTCTGAATAGGTGCTCTCATAAAAAAATCCATCCAAACTATTCAATTCATAGGCGTCACAACCAGATAAGAAAGCATCAATAACTTCATCTTCATCCTGCCTAAAATCCTCAACACCCATCAACATGCCTTCAAAAAAAATTAACAGCTCCTAAAATTCTTCAGACTCATCATATAGCATTGTGGACACACTTCGTCAAGCACTACAAATTTATATGGCATACATATGTTTCTGTCCGAGAAATCATCCTCAACCAAATCATTGCCCATATATCCATACAAAAAATGAAAAGGTTGTATCAGAATCCCCTCTAAATAGGCACTTCCCTCAGGAGAAGCATCAGATTCAGGCAGCTCACATGCATCACCACCAGAGAGAAAACCATCAAAAATTCCATCTTGCTCCTATATTTCAACTATTGTACTTGTATCCCAGCGCTTTGGAGAAAGTGCACGACCCATCATAGGTATACATACATCTTTCATCATGGTGGTAGTACTTAGATCATCATTTCTTTCACTAGTATTGAGGGTGAGCTTTTTGAAATGGGGCCTCTAAACCCAAACCAATGGGCCTACCCTCACAAAATGTTCGTAAAGAGGTACGCACACTACTTGGGGCACCACATTCTTTTGGGAGTGGAGAAGGAAACCAATCAAAATAACACTTGCACTCACCCACTCAAGCAACACACTTTGAAAACCCCCTTACTCTATATACACTTTGGACACTTGAACACCATCAACGATTATGTAACCGAATGCCGTGCATCAAAATGAAATATGCAATTTGTGGAATAGCATTCTCCTTCTCCCCATAAGAATACCCATAATACATCCAAACTCTTCCTCTCTCAAGAACTCATCAAAAAATCATGCGCACAAGACTTGCCTCTCAAACACACAAGAGAATCACTTACATCAAACTAACACACTTTGCATAGAGAGCTCATCTCCATCTATGCAATGCCGTGACACAAATAAAATCACCATGAGAGGTAGCCACATGCATATGTAATGAAGCAAAAGAGAGTTGGAGTGAGAAATTTCTTTAGACCAATTGAATAAGTGTGGAGAAACAAACCAATGGTAAATTGAGAATAGAACACTTACTTGATTTCTCGCACACCTTTTAAGGGGAGGACAGACGCTGGCTAACCATCACGAAATGCGACACTTGAAAGTTTTGAAGATGATTTCATGATCATTAACATAACCATGAGAGAGATCATGATGTATTTACAAGTTATTGAGGTGCTACAAATGATTTATTGGGTTGATGGAGTAAGAGATTGTAGAATGGAAAGAGTGGAGAATAGAGTTGCACTTCTTCCAAGGAGGAGGATTAGGAGGGAGGATGTGAAAGAGGGAGAGTTGGGGTTTTCTCTACTATTGATGAAGAAACAACATGAAGTTGAAAATATAGGTGTGTGTCCTTGAGTCTCTCCAAGGGGGGCTATTTATAGTTGTGTAGGAGTGGGATTATGCTACACTTAATTAGAGTAAGTGATTAGACCTAATTAAGTGTCCTTTGACCACTCATTGAATATTGGACATAAAAGGGACTATTTATTCACCAAAAATATCATTTTGGACCATGAAGGCTCCATAGGGGTGCATAATGTAGGTGGGCCCCACCATGAGGCCCTACGGGTGGCTCCTGTGGGGTATCTCAACTTGTCTGTCTTGGCATTTAGAAAGCATCTTTAGGTTGGTCCCATCACATGCAAGTGACCTTGAACACTCATTTCTCTTCTAGAAGATGAGTAGGGGAAAAAATAAGATCTCACCCTCTTGATTTACTTGATTTACAGTTCCCTTTTGCTGCGAATCTGACAGATTTATACTATTTTGACCATAACTTTTTACCTGTGGCTCGGAATGAAATGCTTCAAAAGGCAAAATTGACCTTCTCAACATGTTTGATATGAATTTGGACTATTCTTCATGCCCATGCACCAAGGAATTTGGTTTGGAAGGTCCACACTAGGATAGGGAACCTTTTGCTTCCAAGTCTTCTTGTATGGGCCCTTTGCTTGTATGCATCTAAGGGGAATCATGCTTTTTCAAAAGGCTATGATGCTTAAACAAATAGAGGAGGGCCCAATATTATTTGCTTGTGAAAATAATATACAATTGGAGTCTTTTTGAAAGGAGAGAAACTATATGTATATTCTTAAGAGATATTGGGCCACCTATGTAGGGGGCATAGAAGACTTGTAGAGAGGGACCATAATCTTTGGTAAAGACAAGTGGAGAGTTGATTTCCATGGGAATTTATCTATATGGGGTGGAAGATGGATATATTATTTTTCTACTACTAATTCACAAGAGGTAAGAAAGTTTGGGGGTATATAGTTGGTTATTGTATGCTTATTCTATTTACAAAGCAAAAAAGAAAAGGGTGGTAATATAAATATATGAATAAGGTGACATTTTTGGGAAGAGTATAATGTATGTGTCACCACAAAGGTTAAACGAAGAGGGGGAATTTACTCTAGATAACTTAATAGCGTAGAAAAATATATACGTATATGAGGAAGAGGACGTTGAGTAGGCTGACAAATGTTGCAAAAAGATGGTTACCATTTTATGCCACTCAGTATTAAACAAGCAAGAAAGATCATACACACAAAGCTGACCCATTGGATTTGTTGTAGATGGTATCCATGCATCTCTCCTTGCAAAAGTTTTGTACCTTGTTAATATCCTCGGGGAGGTCACCCATTAAAAATGTAACCTATCACGTGAGTTCAACTGGAGGGTATTTAAAGTTCTTGAAACTTACATAAATATATATACAGAAGGGCATTATTTTTTCAAATTTGAAAAAAACTTACATATTTTAAAAGAAAAGGGTACATTGTATTCTTAAAAAAATTCACAGATAAGGGGTTTTACAAAAATGTCTTGAACGTACGTGATATGGTAGTTTTACACATAGTGAAACCCCCGAGTTAATATCCCCTTGTGTTTGTTTGAACCATATAGCATCCTCCCTATCATCACATGAAGAATCGTGAGAAATAAACTTACCCAATTTAGCATAGATAGCTTCCACTATGTTGGTATCATATTGTAGATCCTTGACATCTTGTACATCAACTTAATCTTGAACTTTGAATAACCAAGTTAGTTGATACTCACATGATTCGTCCCTAGAAATATCCTTAGGTTGTTTAAAAGAATTATGATCACTAGTTTGGAAGCTCTCAAGCTCACTTTTTCCATCATACAATCTGAAGCTAGTATTCCCAGTCTCAACTATGCTCATGTCTTTAATATCCAATAATTCATTATCCCTCAAATCACTTAAATCTAGTAGAGCTTCTAGCTGGGTCCATATTGTTGTAGAATCACTCAATTTATCCCTTAATCCTCTTCATGTCGTCTTTGTTTGTTGGATGGAAGCTGATTGATCTCAAGATCTAGTGCCACAAAGCTTGCATGAATCAGAGCGTTTGCAAATATTTCACTCCATAGCTGGAAAGAACACTCTACTATCTCTTGGTACACTTATTCAAATATGAATCCACAAGTTGTCAAGAAGCGAAAATCATTTGGTCCTCCGGTACATCTCGGCTTGTCATCTTTGCTTTGTAGCATGCAAGGTAACTTTCGGGATCATACCCTAAAAAAGTAATATGTTCTTTGTACACAACATCTAGTGTATATTTCAACAACTTCTCTATCCTCTTTGCCAAGTTTTGAACTTCTAAGTTTCCATCAAAACCTTTGAAACTGAACTCTTCAATAAAATTCATCAAATGCTCTGAATTGTCCATTTGCTCCTCCCACCCGACTCCTTTTGTATTGGGTTCAATAAGAATGTTGGGGGATATGTGCTTGAAAGGTGAGCCAAGAAGGCGTGGTGCCTCTGGTTGTGAGAGGGGTGTGAGAGAGAGAGAGTACGATAGACACAGATAGCTCTGACAATCATCATAATCATTAATAAATCTTAAGTAAAACTTGAAGCCAAGGTGGCCTATTAACAGCACCATCACTTGAATTAGTTGCAAACTAAGGAGTTTAATCTCCTTATGAACATTAAGTGCATCGTTAATGGTACCATGACTTATCAAGAATTTGTTAAGCTCATGAATATGATGAGGAATATGATGAATTTTTCCTCCATGTCATTCTTACTACTTCAATTTCCCTCATGAGCTCCACAAAGCTCCTTCTCTAATTGCCAAAAAATTGTCTCCTTCAATTTCCTTTGATAACTCTTCTCCTCTGAGAGCGCATCCTTGCAATTCATTTCTTTCTTGCCTAAAAGCCCCCGAGCTTACTCTCCTCTTCTTATTTCTTGATTCATTGAGTCAACGGAGAGAGGAAAGGAGAGATTCGTTCATTGCTAGGGACCGCGGGAGTAACCCCTTGATGATGTGGCATGTTGATGCGTATCTACACCAAAACTTGCAAGACATGGATCAAATCGTGTGCAAGATCATCTTGAGCCTTTTTTGCTTCTTCTCAACCTCGTTGGAGGGCCATGGAGACCAGCGCGAGCCCATCTTTGGTCTCTCTCTCTCTCTCTCTCTCTCTCTCTTCTCGTTGTTGGCCTCAATTCCCATGCTTTTCTTTTCCTTTACCACTCTCTCTCTCTCTCTCTCTCTTCTCGTTGTTGGCCTCAATTCCCATGCTTTTCTTTTCCTTTACCACTCAAATTATTTAAAGAAAATTAAGTTTTGCTTTTGGGTGGCCACCCCTTGGGAGGCCCTTTCCAAGTGGCCATTCCTAAATCTCTTATGGGCGTTCCTCCCTAGGTGCCCACATCCAGGTCAATTTCCTTATATTTGTAAGTTTAGGGCAATAGCATATCGTTGGAAGGCCTTTTTTTTCGCATTTGGTTAAAAGATCTAGAGCTTCCTTGCCACAATTGTGTTGGGAATTTCCCCCAATCAATGCTCTTAGCACGTTTGTGCTTTCCAAAGCACACCACATTTGTCATACTTATCAACTAAGGTATTTCCAAGAACAAAATGTTTCTTCAAAATCCCTTATTGGCATACATGTTCAACCAAGGCATCACCTGACCACCTTCCATTGCCATGTTGGGCATTCCTTGCAATAAATGCACTCCAAGAGATGACATTCCGGACAAGATGCTCCTTGAGCAATTATTGCTCTATTAAGTACACCATATTTGGCACGTGTACTCAGCATATGACATAAATATCAACCACGGTAGTCCACTAACAACTTCCCACAATTTTTTTGAATCTAATAGCACCGAAGAAGCAATACCTTATTTGAGTTTTCTCCTATGGATGCACAATGTCCCTACAACAGTGTTAGTGTAAAAGATGGGAAGGAGCTATATAAGCCTATCTACTTTGAAAGTAGGGTAATAAAAAAAAAAGCAGAGAAATGGGCCATGGCTCTGGTCTTTGTTTGTAGAAGTTCAAATTGCATCTCATTGTATGATATTTTTATGTGTTGGACGGCTAACAATCTATTTCCTAAAGTGGTGCTACACTTGAAGCCAGGGAAGTGGATTATGAAATGGGTAATAGAGCTACAAGAATTCAAGTTTGAGTTCAAGGTCGACCATACAAGTCAGTCTCAATTAGTGTATATTGTGTTCAGTAAGGTTGTTGATCTACCAATTTATCCAAGGGTGGTACAAGACGAAGCTGAAGAGAGTCTGATTTAGTGGGAGCATTTACCATGTGGTTTAATGGTTCATATAGGAGGGTTATACCCAAAGAAAGTGGAGGTGTCGTGATATGTTATCTACATGGAAAAGTGATTTTTTCAAAGGCTTATGACTTGGATGGTCACACCAACAATGAGACAGAGGATCTTACTTTGCATTTGGGGTTGATGCTCTAGTGTTACAAACAAGCTAACCTAGATATCATTTTTTGGAGCTCTCATTGTAGAAATCATCTGCATGCACTTAAAGACCACCTTGCCAACCATCAACCCGAAGACTATTTCAGCCCATAAAGCTATATCAAGGGGGGGAATGCTAGAAGCAAGCTAACTCGGATACAATTTTTCGGAGCTCTCATTGTAAAAAAACTTATTATTTTGATAAATCGGGAATATTGTAACTCATATTTTTTGGATAAACCTTGTAATTGATGAGCCGAGGCTACAAGCTTCTAGATTATATCAACCTGTCATTATCCATCTTTAGTTAGAGCTCCCAGATTATTAGTTTTGACCACCAAAAACCTTGGCTAATGTATAAAAGCCAATTTTTGTAAGTTAATTTCAAGTTTTGGATAATAAAATACATAGTGTGAACTAACGGCGCTTACTCCTCTCCTTCTCGCGCTTCCTACTCCCTCCCCGGTAGTCACATTGCAGTCGTGTTTGTTGCATTCCAACTGCAGGTAAGAGCTCTATGCATTGACTTAAGCATTTCACAGTATTTTCTAGCTTTTGGCATCGTCGACCCGCGGCCTAATTTCATCATAAGTAGGAATTTACACTTCAAAATACAAAATTAAACATAGGCGGGATATTAGGGAATCATTGCTAAGCATTTGGGTGCATTATGGGTCGAAAACGACTAGGTCAAAAATCCATTGTTGTTAATAATCGTGATTTTTGCACTTGACCTAAAGTGGTATTTTAGACCATAAGCATGTGTGCTTAGGTCTTATAAACTTGTCGTAGAGGTTTTGTTATGTTTGGATGTCATTTGATGCTGTAATGGATGTGATTTGTTTGCAGATGAGCAATTGGATTTTGGTGTCTTCAGTCACTTGCGTGTAGCTTGAATTAGATGAGAGTTGTTTGTTGTCTTCCGAGAGATTGACAAACTCTTGTAGTCTCTATGCACTAGTCGAGTTAGTTTCGTCCCATGGATTGACAATTTCATCTTGCTTCTCGCTAAATCTGCAATAAGATAGAACTGAGGTTAGACACCCGTCCCACATTTGGCACCGTTGTCGGGGATCGAAGAGACGTAAACTAGGGAAAAACACTGGCGCCTTGTGAAGTTATCCTAGAACTTCCTCTAGGATCTCCTAGAGTAAAAACTTTCTTTTAGAAATCGCATAGCTTAAGATTGTCGTCTTTTGCTGTGTAGAGATAGCTTGGAGGTAAGTTGTACTTGCTGAGTGCCTTTAGGATTGAAGGATTGTAGAACTAGATTAGGATTTTGACAATGATTGATAGACAAGACAAGTCTTAAGATCAATGCTCAGAAAACCATTAAAAACAAGAAAACAAGTGTTTGTGGATGCTTTCCGAAACCCCATTGCATGAGAACCTAGGAGTAGGGTAAGTAGGATCCGAGGTGGATTTCAGAACATTTCTCTCTTCGAAAGAATTATTGTGAGTTGTTATTTGAAGTTGATGAATTTCAGGTCTACGACTAGAAATAGCACGAAAAGACTCAAAACCACTCAATCTGAATGGAGAGTATGCTTAAAAGTTGTATGACCCAGTGGGTAAGCTCAAGGACACATTGAGTTAAAAATTTCAAGGGCTTGCAAAACTCAGATTATTTACTTTTTCTTGACATTTTAGGCGAAATTAAGTTTTGACTTGATTCATAGGTTTAAAATCGCTTGTGAAAAGCCTGTCCATTGAAAAATGCAAAAAAGTGTCCATTTTGGGCATAAAGTAAATAATCATGATTATTTACTTTCAGCTCAAAATTGATCAAGATTGATACCAATGACTCATTGCATGTGTACAAAAAACTTTTGTAAAGGCAAATAGAATTTGGATCACCAAACTGACAAAAAACTGGGTAAAAACTAAAGTTTGTACTGACTTTTGAGAACTTGAGTGTAAATTGGGGAAAAAATTGTCCAAACTCAATGAAATTTGATTCATAGCCTTATATTGATGTGATAGACATGTGTACATGCTCACTTGACCAAAAAGATGCAAAAAGTTACCAGTAATAAATAATCGTGGTTATTTACATCTGTCCCATTTTTCAACTTTTTTGACTAAGTTAGCACACCACTAGTTTTACCATGTTGTAATAAGACCACAAGCCAAATTTGGTACGATTTGGATCATTGGATTGAAAATTGTGACCAAATTTGCAAACCTAGTCTACGGACACAAAACTGATGACCATTTGATAAAAAATTGTCCAAACTTGATGAAACTTGGCTAGAGACCTTAAGTTGAGGTGCTTTACAAATCTGTGTCAAGACTGGAATAAAAAATTACAAAAAATTAGCTGGAGTAAATAATCGCGATTATTTACATTTGCTTCAAAAATTGACAATCTTGCATATTTGAGTATACCACAAGGTCAAGCATCTCAAGTAGAGCACACAAATCAATTTTGATGAAATTTGGATCACAAAAATGAGACTTAAGCCAGATTCTTGAAATCAGAGTCTACGGACACGAAACAGTTGATAAACTTGAACAGATTTTGTCCAGACATGTTGAAACTTGTCCAAGGACCTTAACAGGTTGTATACTTGGCAAACCAAGCCAAAAGTGCAAAAAACTAACAAAAGTAAATAATCGCGATTATTTTACTACTGCTACATAGAGGCACCAATTTTTACTTTTGAACTTGTACAGTGTTAGACCAACATAATACAAGGCCATCGGGAAATTCTCGATTCAATCGGATCCAAATTGGTACATGCTCACTCAGTTTTCAGGTTGCAGAGATTAGTACTTTAATTTTTTGCCAAAGTCCAATCTAAAACTCAATTGTTGACTCCCATATCTCGAGTTGAAGTGATATACACAGACCAATGTCAATAGTTAGCAAAAATTACACAGTCTTGAAAGGATAGCTACCTTGATCAAAATTGATACAGGAACCAGGTTGCGGACAAGGAATCAACAACTTAAAATAAGTTGCAATCAAGTCAAGTTTTTTGGAAGAAATTGACAACAAGTCAATCCGGCGGTAAGTACTCTATCGAGGGCCTCACAAGTCTTTATGAACCTCATATCTGGTCATGTACTAGGAAACCAAGGCATATTTGGAGAAACCTCTAGTAGAGTATCCACTGAAGAAAGCATGAATCAAGGCTACTTCTTGCACACTATCCTTGAAGAAGTCTTAGACATTTTCTCAGATTCAACATTTGAAATTTCTTCTTACTTGACTCACTCAAAAACCGGAACGACAGTGCGCTATAAGCATATACTCTCATTTTATAAGACTAATCGCCATGGAGCTCACGTTTAATTGGATCCTAACGAAGAGTATGCTATTCGCATTGATGACCATGGTATTGAGTTCGAAGAAGAGATCAAGGCAAACAAACAAGGGAAAATGTACATGGATAGAAATGGAACTCAATATTTACAAGTTGAGAATCCTGACGTGGTAGACGAATGGGGGTTAGAAGTAAGCACCATAATTCCAGATATGGTACCTAAAGAAGGACCACCAACCTTAGAATTCAAGGGATATAATCAAGTTGATTTGAAGCCTTTGAAACGGCTTAGTACGTATAATCCTAGTATCGGAGTCTATTGTTGGAAGGATAGAAATGTAAAAGATATTCCGTGGACTTCGCATGCCCAATCGGAACAACTAACACCCATGAAGATCATCTATATCCTCAAGATCAAGGATAACGGATCAATAGATCTACCAGCCTACCTATTTAGGGATTTTTATAACAACAACTTTGTTATGATGGCTCATGAGGAGGTAAAACAAAACAAACATCAAGCGTACTCCATAAGAGATTGGATATTGGGCCAAGAACAAGAAACCATTCTAAGAGATGAACACAATGAGATGTTTGTTGAGAGTAATGTTAAGAAACCAAAAACCACCTCATTAGAAAGAAAATCGGGTGATATTAAAGCCAGTCCAGGGCTACATGAGTCACTATTTCCAACAAAGTGGTTTGAAGGACTGGGAACATGACCAATTTCCAGGAGACCTTGAGTTGAACCAAATAGATGTATTAGACCAGCTGATTTTAAAAAATGGGTCAAAAAATATAGTGGATCGAGGGATCCATACGACCACTTAGCAAGCTTTAACCAAGTGCTAAGAGCAGAATGCATATTCAATTTCTATACTCAATTTGAGGGGTTTGGAATGAAATTGGAAGGAAAAGCATTGACATGGTTCCAAAAGAGTCCACCAAGGTCAATCATGGACTTGAACACATTAGCTCAAGGATTTATAGCTGCTTGTTCCAAAACGGAGATCAAACACAATACGGTGGCTCAAATCTACAACTTTTAATAAAAACAAGGTGAGTCTATTAGGGATTGTGTAACTCGAATGAAACAATACATTGCCAGATGCCCAGGGCTAGAGATACCTACAGAAGAATGACTAGTATCATTGTTTTGAGAGGGACTTCTAATAAACAAAGAACTTCATGGTATACTGTATAGCAAGAAGCATACAATCCTAGAAGAGTGTGTCTCATATGCTATTCACTTAGGAGACAATTGTGATATTTTCAACGAAGAAGATTTCCCTAAGGATAACCAAAGTGAGAAAACAGTATCCACCAAATCATCACGTGGGAACAGCTACTGCAGCACCACTTTCAGCCATAGAATACATGCTCAAAAGGATGAATGACATGATGAATAACATGCAAAAAACACCTATGACGGGAACAAGACAAGGCATACCTCAACAACAGGGACAACCAATTAGGCCACAAAAATGGTGTGCAATCGAGGTTAAATGTACCAACCATGAGACCACTGAGTGCTACTACCGACCAAAGTGTGATGGGAATGTTCAGTATGTGCCTATGAGGCCACAAAAACAACCCATGTACAAATACTAGACTAATACGGGCCCAACTCAAAGACTAGCGATGGGTATGGAAAAACCTTAGCCGGTGTTGGGTCAAAAACTCCATATCCTGTAAAGTACATACATCCAGAGGGAGTCATACATGAACAAGCACTAGTGCTTGCTACACCCTATGCCGAGCCTAGTCTATCTACAGTCATGGTAGAAGGAGATTGGTACAATTCACATCCACCACCAATGGAAGAACCTGTGACTTATCATCCACCAGAGCTTGCACCAATGTATTATGTAGCTAATCAAGGTGTCAAACCTCCTATGGTAAGACCCATGTTTAGCCAAGAACTGGAAACTGTCATAATTGTGGTGCAGATGATCATTGGAAAAATGAATGCCCAAAGCCTAACAAAAACCTCAAGCCAGTTGAAGATTATTTCATACAATGTTGCAAAAAGGCACGACACTACCCGGAAGATTGTCCAAAAAATCCTTTAAACAAGGCTAAAACAGTAGTGAACGTAGTCCATGTGATACCTAGTAGCTCATCTGAGAGTGAACCAATTGTTCCAATCAAGGTAATCACTAGAGCTCACACTAAGAAAAAGAAACATAACTCCTCTTATGATTCAAAGAATAAAAAAAAATTCCTCCCAAAAGACCAAAAGAAGCAGAAGAAAAAGGTATGAGATGAGAAAACAAAAACAAAAGGCTGAAATCAAGGAGAAAGCAAAACAACTGTTCTAGGAAAAGGTGAAAGAAACTGGAAGCGAAGTCAAAGAAAAAATTGTGAAATCTGGAGGATCAATTTTGGTTGAATTTTTTTTTGATCCTGTTAATGCAACCTTGGAAGCCTACCAAGCACGACTTAGAGCAGGCCAAAACATGGAAAACAAATGGAAAAACTATCCTTCTCCGGACATGGAAGCAGCTAAGCATGAAGCTTATCAAAATTTGGTAAGAATCACGCAACAAACGTTGGAGAAACAAAAACCCTAGCTCGAGAGTATCGCAAAACCTGAGGAGCTTGTGGTAAGAGACAATAAAGAAAATTCTGAAGTGGTGGTAGAAACCCACCTTGAAACAAAAGATCTAGAACTTATAGTGTCAGACAGCGAAGATGCCTTAGAGGAAATTCCATTCGTAGAAGAAGACTGGCCAGGACATTTATGGAAAAGTTACAGAGATCAATGATGGAAGCGCCCTAACTCTAAAATCAGCTCCTATAGAGGAAGTTTGGTTAGACAATTTACCTCCTAAAATGGACATGGATGTACAATCTTTGTATGGGGATTTTGTATCTAAAGCTTCAGGAATGTCAAAAACATTGACCTTGAAAACATTACCCTCTTACTTGGGAGATAGAGAAGATGAATCCACATTATGTAAGACCACTCAAGTAAAAAGAGCGGAACAAACCCTAGAAGTAGGTAACATTCATTCGATCATGTCTACACCCATCCAATGCACTTTTACTTTGGGAGAACTGTTAAAACTCAGACCATATTTATGGAATGATCTATAGAAAACTCTAGAGAAGGTGGAGATAACGAGTCTAATTGCAAAAAAATGGGAAAATTGAAACACAAAATAGACACTGAAGAGATTCGATCTGTTCCAATGAGCAAAGATGGAGAATACTACGAAGGGGAAGAAGGAAACACAACCCTTACAGTGAAATATAATCACATAGAAAACCATGGCAATACTAGATAGTGGAGCAGACATAGAGCCACGAAAGTAGTATGGGAATCCTGGGGGCAAATAGCCATTAGACAAACTTGAATGAAATTGCAATTGGCTAATGGCCACATTAAAAGACCCTTAGGACTGATTGAAAAAGTGATAGTTAATTCTTGTGAGATTGAATATCAACACACTTTTGCCATAGTAGACTTTGGGAAAAAACTCAACTACGAAATCATATTGGGAAGACCTTTCCTGTGACAGTTATAGCTCATCCAAGATTGAGAGAATAATTATCTGTACTTGAAGCAAGTGAGATCAATCACAAGGGTGAATCTAAAAGATCACACTTATAGAGATGTCATGAAAACACCTATACAAGAGTTTGATTCAATCTCTTCGACTGAAACCAAGCTCCCATCTTGGTTGAACAAATACACTCCTATATGGATGCACAGAGCTTCAGAAAATGAAAGCCAAAAACAAGAATAATGTATCTTAGACAGGGATTGCACAGACAAAGCTTATGCACATGAACCCTTTCTAGAGCATTTGTTTGATCCATTTGAGTGGACTCAAATTTTAGCAACAACGGATGTATGTGTGAATACGTCTATGCCTACTCAATTTTGCAATGAGGACGGCTATGATATAGTCCCCATACAAATGATCTCAACCCTCCACATTGAAGACGATATTCAGGAACTCATGAACTTGATAAAAGCTCAACAAGTTTTTTCAGACCTCTACTACGATGCAATAGATGAGTTAAAAGAACATTCAATTATCGCAGATGATTCGAGGTCAGAAAAAGAACATGTGAGAGCTAAGCTACTCATGAAATGAGGGGAGGATAAGTTTTCTGACTTTCCTAACCAAAATCAAGAAGACAAAAATTTTATAGATGAAAAAGAGACATTAGAAACGTGAAAACTAGACCTTTGCCATAAGTCTCTAGTAGAACACAGTTTTTGATGCAGATAGATGCACATGATTGTGTCAAGGACAAAATCAATGACAGATATCCTTCAAATGAAAATCCAAAAATGTCAAAAACATCGAGAAAAATGAGGAAGTATACTTAAGGAAATCCAAAGAAATAGAAAAAGGAGTCAACCATGACACGAGTTGAGCCAAAAAAGAAGTATCAAGAGTTGAAAAAAGAAGTATAAAGAGTCTAAAAATGGAAACCACAGAAGAGGATGGTAAAGATGTAATGAGTTTTCCATCCCATTACAAGAAATATACTCTCCAAGATAGAAAAATCATAGTCGAACAACCTGTTAGAGAACTAAGAAAACAAGGCGAGTCCTACAAAGGACCTGAAAACATAAAAAAGATAGATCTGGCTGAACCAAGAGATGAGCCTAGGCCTGCCTACATTGAAAATGACCTAGCATAAGAAAAAGAAGAGCTTGTGTTAAGCTTACTAAAAGAATACCGAGATATCTTTGCTTTGTCTTACAAGGATCTCAAGGATGTTGATCTAAAAATCTATCAATATACCATACCCATGAAAGATGATGCGAAACCAAGTAGACAAAGGCCATACACATATAGTGAAACATTTGCCTGGAATATTAAAGAAGAGATTGAAAAACTAAAGGAAGCCAAATTCATTTATGAAGTTGAACACACCGATTGGGTGTCTCCAATTGTGGTAGTACCCAAGAAAAATGGAAGATTACTTTTTTTCTTCACGATTCATGAGAAAAAGCTGCTCGCTACTGCTGTCGCTCGCTCCCTCCCTCCCCCTTCCTCGTCATGGACATTCCTCCTCCCTACCCCTGCGTTGCACCTCTGCCACTTCCCACCTTGCACAGCCTGCCTTGCCCACCCCCTGCGCAGTCCGCCTTGCGTGCCTTCCTGCGCAGCCTCGCCCCCTTTACGCCCCGTGCGCTGCCCCCCCCCCCCCCCCCCCCCCCCCCCCCCCACCTTCTGTCGCGCCCAATCCCAGCCCGCAGCCCCTCCAGCGCGTTGTCCCTTCTTGCCCCGCCCGCCGCCATATCCCAACCCAATCTGCATTGCCCCCCCCCCCCCCCGCCTCCTTTGTTTTTGTGCCTTTATTCCCAAAGGTATCTTTCAGCCGGCATTGGCAGTACTCCTCGTTGGACAATGCTCGTCAAGGTCGTTTGCAGTGTTATCTTTATATCCACTTCTTCGACACAGTAGGAGACACAGATGGAGGCTCCACCAGCTTCGCCACAGAGGGACTTGCCTGAAGCCCCCTTGCCCGACCCCGCTGAGCCCACCATTCGACTTGCTCTTTCATCGGCAGAGCAAGCAAGCCTAGCCGTAGAGGTAGAGCGCTTGCACGCGACTTCGGTCATCTGCAAGATTCTCGGAACCTGACCTAGCAAAGGAGAGCTGTGAGACCTTCTCCAGGCCCGCCTTCTTGCAAGGTGGGCAAGATCTTGGATGTCCAGATTCTCGGACGGGGTTACTATCAGATCGCATTTGAGACCTCCGAGATGGCGTCCAAGGTCATAGCTATGAGTCCATTGGCCATCCGAGCATCACCCGCCCACTTTCGACAATGGTGACATGGTTTTGACCTGGCTTTGGATGTTCTAGTAGAGGAGGCAGACATCCCCATATCAGTCTTCTTTCCAGGTTTACGGAGCAAGTATTTACCACTTCTTTCTAAGATCGGATCCGTCATTGGGACTGTCCTAGAGACACCTCGTACGGAAGCATCTGCGGCTGCCAAGGCACCAGGCATCCCGTCAGTTCAAGTTTTCATCAGAGATACCCACATGCTCTCGAAGGTTATCCTTCTGCCTCAGGTGAGTGGGGGTTGGTTAAGACAGAGTGTGGAGTACTTGGGCCTCCAGAACGAGTGCTTCATTTGCCAAAAAATGGGCCATCTAGCAAAGGCTTGTCCATGGAGGAGGCCGCGACCTGCACCACACCCTCAACCTCAGCCTGACAGGGCTGGCCCGCAGCCATAGTGAGTAGCACAGTGCACACATACAAAGCCACCCTGCAAGCTTGGGGCTCCAGTGGAGGAGGGGTAGCAGCAGGCCTGTGGTCAACGACGCCAGGGGCCACAGCGTCAGCCTGATACTCAGAGTGGCCCTCATGTGCCTATTTAGCAGCAGTGGGTTTCCACAGGGAACCGCTTTGGTCCTCTTGAGCAGGAGGAAATCCCTACGCCAGCCCCCACCTCCGCTGCACCCTCGACAGCCGCTCCCCCCCCCCCCCCCCCCCCAGAGTTCCCCCCCTCTTCTTCATCCTTCCCACCGCCTTCTGCTCCCATCGCCCCTCTACCTCTGTCGCCCCATCTCGCCCCTCTTCTCCTCCGCTTCCCCCAGCTCCTTCTCTCCCCCTCCTGCTCCAGTTTCACAGTCGACTTAGGGGACAGGTCCCTCTCCGGCGGCTAGGAGATCTCTTGGCAACACCTTTGCCACGAGTCGCCTAGAGAGAGAGGGGCAACCCTTCTTGCAGCCCCGTTTGTAGATTCAGACGTCTTCCCTTGCAGCTTTCCCTTGTGTTCTGATGAGCATTGACATCCGACACCGCTGGGACTTCTTTGACTACGGGTTCACTCGTTTTCTCGGCGATTCCGCAGCAGACCATGAGGCAGCCTGCTTCAGGGTCCATATTTTGTTCCTCGCCGCTAGGGGGATAGAGGCCTTGGACTCAGTAGTTGGTTTCTCCTTCCCCCTCTTTGGTAGGGCCGAGACAGAGTGGTCCCTCGACTCAGTGGTGGGATGGTTGCATAAACAGGTCCTAGATTTATCTCACCACATGGGAGAACTTGGAGTTACAGATATGCCACAGACATTGTGGCCATTGTCCAAGTTTGCGGTGACACCCCCAGACTCAGCAGGATGTAGGCACATTGTGGTGTACTTCTTTGCTGATATGCAGTGTTTGCCTTGCTATGTCTACATTTATAAGGACTCCTGGACAGAGGAGGTTGCTTTACGCATGGCTCGCTCTGCTTGGGCTTGGTCTAGTCACTCACTGCAGTCACGCCTATCTAGAGGATTCTCGGATGTGGATTACTCCCCATCCAAGCTAGCCTTGAAGATAGCCCGTCTTGCTGTTGCGGTGGCATTTGTTCTCTCTCGCTCCCCATGAGGATCGTCTCATGGAACATGCAGGGACTAGGTAGGCCTCCGTTTCAGTGACAGCGGGGCCGATTGCATCAAGAGCTTCAGCGTTGCCCTGTGGGAGGAGAGATTGATCTCCTTATGCTTCAGGAGCACCATCTGTGTGAGAGACGCATTCAACGATGTGGTCAAATTTTGCATGGACGATATGATACCTTGTGGTCAGCTGCTTTTGGACCTGGAGGCATCCAGGGTGGGGTATGTATGACTATTGCGAACTCATTACATCAATCCATTGTGAGTAGAGGGATTATTGTGCCAAGTAGGGCTTAGTGGATTACTATGCAGGTTCAGGGTGGCCTTGTGGGATTCTTGAACATCTATGCGCCAATGTGGCGAGTGCTCGTGCAGATTTTTGGTCACAGATTGTTGAGTCTTTGTCGTAGGCCGATCATTGGTGTATAGGAGGAGACTTAAACATGTTGGAGGACCCTTCTGATAGGATTGGTGGCAGCCATGCTACTATGGATGGAGTCGATTTGGCAGCTTGGGAGAGGTTGTGTATGACTTTGAGGGTCTCGGATACATGGCAGCACTCTGGTTTTGTGAGGCACCGAGATAGTCTTGCCTTCTCTAGATCAGACCGCAGAGTGGGAGGAGTGAATCTATCGCAGATAGATCGCTTCTAGACTAGTGACCACTTCAGTAACTTGGGGGGATCAGTGGGCATCCTGGCAGGGACATCCTTCTCATACCATGCACCAGTGATCCTCACAGTGGCAGACAGGCAGAGGAGTGGGAGCACGATTCTTCGCATCCTAGAGAGGGTCTTGTTGGACTCAACACTCAGAGAGACGGTAGAGGCTCTCTGGACAGAGGGCATGGACAGCCAGGTTTCACCTGCAGACACAGTGGCCTCCCACCTAGCTCAGCTTAGCCACTTTTTTCTTCAAGAGTCTCTGTCTCGTCGGGCTGCAGTGAGAGAGGCAGAGCAGCGTCTCAGACGAGGCGTTGCTTGTTATAGAATTGATATTTTATTATTTATTGCAGCTGACAGGTGGAAAATACTAGACCCAGCTTGGCCTAGGTGAATGAATATGTTTATCATGTACATTTTATTATTCAAGTGCTCTTTTATGAGCTTTGGCCATTTATGACCGGTCGACTAGTTTGTACTCATTTTTGGGCATTCAAGAAATCTATAAATAAATACGTGCAAGAGGGAAATTCTCACTCTTTCACGGGGGGAGATTGCACCCAGTGCTTGTGTCTTCTTCTCTTCTCTCCTCTCTCCTCTCTCACCGTGCTTGGGTAGCACTCCGCTCTAGAAGGTGCGCCTACACGTGATCTTTCGCTCTCTCCCGCTCTCTGTCTCTCTCTGTTCGTATTGTGCTCGATTATGGATTTGTGCGAGTTGACAGGTACATATATTTATTCGTTTATGTCTTGCTATGCGCTATTTTGAGTATTTTGCAGGGCTCCCTACGCTCCCGTCCGTAGCAGTGGTATCAAAGCTATGAGTACGCTCCTTGGCATAGAACAGTCATTTCTGTGGAAAAGTACTATCTACAATGGAAGGCAAAGCTAAGTCTTTTTTTTCCTCTATTTTCTATCGAAATTTTTATTATCATGCCCAATCAAAATTTGTATGAGATTTATGCATCTTGTTTTTCTTGTTTGTCTCTCTAACTCTTGGTCGGTGAAAATTGTATAATTAAGCAAAGATTAAATTGTGGCATGTAGATCATATATATATATATATATATATCTGTAGAATAAAAATTGTGCAAAGAATCACTTCTTGCGATATCATGAACTAGATAAAGAGAAGTTTTAACTCTGTGAACTCATACATGTAATAAATTAAGCAATTAATTAATAGAAGAAGAAATCTTGTTGATAGCGAACAATGTAGAAGCAGGAAGAAGAACAAGAGAAGACATCTCAAAAAAGGTCGAGAAGGTGCCGATGTAAGGTGGTGGGAATTGACAACACGGGATCTTCAAGAGCATCTCAGTATGCATAGGGAAATCTCCCATGATACCTACATCTCAACTTGAAAATATCCCATGATACCTCGCAGTAGCATGCCATGTGTCTAGGAGTCCTTTTTGGACCTTTGGAAGATTTTTCCCATGAAGAAAATGCAATGGGCATGATAGCGTAACATACAGTGTAGGTGTTGTAGTGATTTGCACGTTAGCATGGATTGAGAACAATAAAATTCATCCCATAAGAGAGCAACAATAGGGACAGAATAGCAGATTAGTGTACATAAGCGTGCATGGTGGCTGTGGAACAACGACAACACCATCTACAGATGTCGTTCTCAGCTGGTCAATTGGCCACAAGTGTCAACACCCACTACAAATACCATTGTCAGCAAGCCACACGGTAACCAGTAGGTGGGGTGACCACGTGCCGACTCGTAGAGAAATCCCACCAAATCATGGCTGCTGAAAAAAAAGGCCATGCAACTACACTGGTCGTTGGTAGCCAACGAATTTGCATGGCCTAACTCACTCCACACGCTCGTGATGAGCGGCGACCCATCGGTACTACCAGTGGAACCAGAGGGCACCCATGCATGCAACGGGAAGTATCTCTTTATTCTCTCCTTTTTCTGACGCATATGAACCCCACACACATACACACACACACACACACAAGTCGTGGTTGGTTGCATACAATAGCTGGATTAGCAATTGGTAGGTAGGAGACATGCTTTAGATGAAAGCCACCAGAAAACACTCTCTCTCTCTCTCTCTCTCTCTCTCTCTCTCTCTCTCTCTCTCTCTCTCTCTCTCTCTCTCTCTCTCTCTCTCTCCGCTGTCTCCAGATGTACACATTTCTGCAGTCACCCATGGTGGGCTACCTACCACACCTACATGCGACCTCATGTACTATTACCAACCCCATGCACTGCGTATTTCCTCATGTCCATGCAGGCTACCGCTCAATGGTTTCTTTGTGATATAGATATTTAAGTTATGGAGCCTTGCCAGCTTGGGAGTGCTACAGAAAGGTCCAACGAGGGCACCATGCACAGAACAACGCTGGGCTGAAGAAGGTCGCCAGTTGCAAAGTTGTCCGCCCGAGGGAGAGGTAGTTGTGAGCCGCGTTCCAGTGTGGACCTGACAATGGAAGAGGTGGTCATTTGCTGAAGGCTGAGTAGGGGCGTCAGCAGGTCATGAAGAGCCAAGAAAGAAGAAGGAGAACAAGGGTGCCGTTGATTAGGGATGCTCAGCACGGCAAATCACAGGAGGGCGGAAAGCAACACAAGGGGAGAATGAGCCGCTTATTATGGCTTGCATAGAAGCAGTCAAGGGGCGGTAGGGCTAGGTGGTACGAGCTGAGAGAAGTACTCAGTGCTACAGGTGATGTGAGGAGGAGTGGGCGGTTGTCGAGCTTGAACAATATAAGGACGTTGGTGAAGGGAGAGAGGTCATAAGGTGGCGAGCAGCTGAAAAGCAAGGAGGGAGTCGACACTGGAGCATTACAGATCAGATGCCAAATGCAGAGAAGAAGGGTGGCCAGTATCATGGGGGAAAGGCTGTCCTATAGCAGGTGCCTTGGGGTTCTAGAGAACAAGGGTGCCGTTAATTAGGGATGCTCAGCACGGAAAATCACAGGAGGGCGGAAAGCAACACAAGGGGAGAATGAGCCGCTTATTATGGCTTGCATAGAAGTAGTCAAGGGGCGGTAGGGCTAGGTGGTACGAGCTGAGAGAAGTACTCGGTGCTACAGGTGATGTGAGGAGGAGTGGGTGGTTGTCGAGCTTGAACAATATAAGGACGTTGGTGAAGGGAGAGAGGTCATAAGGTGGCGAGCAGCTGAAAAGCAAGGAGGGAGTCGACACTGGAGCATTACAGACCAGTTGTATATCAAGTGACAAGCTGCAATCAGAAAGAGCGGGGCCGCATTAAGCAAAAGGGTGGTAAGACACTATCAAGGGAGACGGTTGCAGTTATAGCGCAGTCTATAAGGGGCCAACAGGTACCTTAATTGATAGGGACTTTTTTTTAATAATTAAAAAACAAACACACACACACACATGGTAAGGGCGAGGCAAAGCTGCCTTCAAAGGGCCGACAACCATATTGGCTTGAATTCCGAGTGGAGAATGGAGTGTTGGGCTCCAAGCCGAAGGTGCCATACGAAAGAACGGATGTCGAAGAACAATATGGGTTGCTAGTGGTTTGGTCAATGCATGTGTAGTTGTCTCAGAAGCCACATCATTATTTGTAAACGCTTTATTAAGATGAAAGCTCCGGATAGTGCAATTATCTCTTTGATTTAGTCTTACACTTCACTTTATTTTATTTTGTTACCTGATATTGTATTAGATCCACCAAGATTGATATGAAATAAGATCCTAGAATCAATGTCAATACAAAGTAAAAAATATATAACATACACAACAAATTTATATTATATCATAATACAACAAGGGAATACTACATAACAATAATTTATTTTTTATCTATACTATGTGTTTCATAGATGTAAATCAGTATATCATAATTATGTTATGATATATCAACATATTAATGTAATAAATGATAACATATAATATCCTTATAAGTAGATAAATAAAACATTTATCATACTTTAATGGTGTATATTATATAACAATAGAGGTTATATGATAGGCAACAATTAATTATAAAGAAAATATTAGTTTCATTGCATATAAAGATCTAAACTCACATTTCTCATTAGTTTACCTCTTTGATGTTCAAGCTTTGCACGCGTATACACACCTTCATCACTCTATTGTCCTTCTCGCACGTCAAGTTCAACACTTGCCCACACCACAGCATGATTTTTGACCCCCATGACCTATATATCTGATGTTTATTACTAACTCCTGACAACCTTCTAGTCAAAGGACTCAATGTTATGTTTTCAAACTTAATCACATTACGAGTTGTTAATCCCCGTACGTTTATTTAGTCTACAATATTGAATCCAAGCATTTATCTTGAATTGAACTTTATTATTGACCTTATTTAACATGTTCAGTTACTACTGATTCACATAGAGTTGGATAGAATATCAGGTGACCGACCACTAACCATATTGTATCAAATACTAAGGTGCTTTCCTTGTACCCTTATATAGATTAACCTAGCCTTTTACAGTATTTTCTAGCTCTCTCTCCTACTGCACCGTGACACACCTACTAATCACATTCAGACAGGAACGCATCAGTACACAAACTTCACTTACATGGCTTGCTTTTCAATTTGATTTCTATGTGTATTTTAAAACTACTATCGCACAATTCTTGAGTCTAATATTTTGGTTTAATAATGGTCAATTAATTTGCTTTCTTGTGAGGTGCTTTCTTTCTAGATGCCTCTCAGAGACACCTTATATAGTTTTGCACCATGAAGTATACCCGTGGACATTTTCAAAGACAGACCTCCTCTACTTATCTGCATTATTTTTTGAGCTATGAAATCTAACATCTCTAACATTGTGGTTTATACTTGCATTGTATAGCATTTTTATTGAGATCATTTCACATTCAGTTGTATACATGCTCCTATAAAGAACATTTTGTAACTGCCTTGCTACACACATGCACTT
Organism: Adiantum capillus-veneris; assembly: GCF_014529385.1. Classification (NCBI taxonomy): domain Eukaryota; kingdom Viridiplantae; phylum Streptophyta; class Polypodiopsida; order Polypodiales; family Pteridaceae; genus Adiantum; species Adiantum capillus-veneris. Next base: position 88,836,435 of record NC_140932.1, read on the forward strand.
CAATTTTGTGTCCAACACGCGGTCAATATTTTATCCTTTATGTCTTGTCTAGTCCATTAGTCACAAGCACACAGATTCGCCGGTTTAGGCAGTGTGTAAATGCTCATCCTAGTGCAGATTCGCCGATTTAGGAAGCACATTGATAAATTGCAAAGTTATGATTAAAAAAAAAATATATATATATATATATCAAATATAGATTCACCGATTTAGGCAGCATTAGTACAGATTCGCCGATTTAGACAACACACTTTATTGGTGTAGACTCGCCGGATGAGGCAACACCAATCACAAAATCATGCTGTAGTGGCTGGCCACCACTGCAACTGGTATGATTTTGTTTCTCGGGTATAGGAAATGAAAGATATTTTGGATTTGGATTTGGAAATGGGATTTGGAATTGGTATATTATTATTTTTTGTCGTGACAATATTTATGGAAGTGAACTTGAGATTGATGAGAATTGATTTATACAATGATGAGTGTGACCAATGATATCCTGATTCATCAGCATATGACATATACTGCTTATTCTAGTGGTATGGGACACTAGAATAGGTAGTATGTGGATGACGGCATGCATAACCAATGTGTCGAATTTTTTGGATTTTCTTTTACTATTTGATATAGATTTCTAATCATTGTTTTTGACAAGTATTGTTTGCAGATTTTTATCTTCGCAACTGAGGACAGTTGCTTTCCAACGGAGAGGTATGTTATAGAATTGATATTTTATTATTTATTGCAACTGACAGGTGGAAAAGACTAGAACCAGCTTGGCCTAGGCGAATGGATATGTTTATCATGTACATTTTATTATTCAAGTGCTCTTTTATGAGCTCTAGCCATTTATGACCGGTCGACCAGTTTGTACTCATTTTTGGGCATTCAAGAAATCTATAAATAAATACGTGCAAGAGGGAAATGATCACTCTTGCACGGGGGGAGATTGCACCCAGTGCTTGTGTCTTCTTCTCTTCTCTCCTCCCTTCTCTCTCACCGTGCTCGGGTAGCACTCCGCTCTAGGAGGTGCGCCTGCTCATGTTCTTTCGCTCTCTCCCGCTCTCTGTCTCTCTCTGTTCATATTGTGCTCAATTATGGATTTGTGCGATTTGACAGGTACGTAGATTTATTCATTTATGTCTTGCTATGCGCTATTTTGAGTATTTTGCAGGGCTCCCTACGCTCCCGTCTATAGCATTGCTTCACTACCGAAGATGCAGGAGCAGCATCCAGACAGTCCATGGATGGAGGAGCAGTTAGAGCAGGCTCGAAAGGAGATTGCTAGCACAGAGGGGAGCCATCATGAGTTTGCCTTTCATCGACAGGCATCTCAATAGACTTGGGTGGGTGACAGAGTGACTAGTGCTTTCTTTGAGACAGTGAGACAGTCCCTTCTCTCCTCCCTTCTCTCTCACCGTGCTCGGGTAGCACTCCGCTCTAGGAGGTGCGCCTGCACATTTTCTTTCGCTCTCTCCCGCTCTCTGTCTCTCTCTGTTCATATTGTGCTCAATTATGGATTTGTGCGAGTTGAAAAGTACGTAGATTTATTCATTTATGTCTTGCTATGCGCTATTTTGAGTATTTTGCAGGGCTCCCTACGCTCCCGTCTATAGCATTGCTTCACTACCGAAGATGCAGGAGCAGCATCCAAACAGTCCATGGATGGAGGAGCAGTTAGAGCAGGCTCGAAAGGATATTGCTAGCACAGAGGGGAGCCATCATGAGTTTGCCTTTCACCGACAGGCATCTCAATAGACTCGGGTGGGTGACAGAGTGACTAGTGCTTTCTTTGAGACAGTGAGACATCGGAACCCGCATGCAAGGTCATTCAATTGAGGAGGCCCTATGGGTCAGTTGCTTGTGAGCCCGACGATATGCGTGCAGTTGCTATTGACTTTTAACGTGAGTTACTGTTGGCTGAGTCTTAGTCAGAGCGGCACGATGCATGGAGGGAGCAGGTTTGGGCACAGATGCCATGTCTTGTGACAGAGGAGATGCACCAGAGGCTTGAGATGCCACTTTATCTTGAGGAGATGCACACGGCTCTTAGGGCCCTCTCTTGTAATAGATTTCCCAGTGAGGATGGATTGACTCCCAGCTTTCTCTAAGAGTACTGGGACCTGCTTGGTTCAGATCTTTGTAGTGCTTTTCAGTACATTTTGCACACAGAAGTGATGCCTGACAGCACGAGTGAGGGCCTGATCTACCTCATTACAAAGAAGGGTGGCTCTTTGAATGAGATTCGACAGTGGCGCCCCATCACCATCCTCAACTCAGCCTACAAAATTCTTGCCAAGGCTCTGAGTTTGAGGATTCATCCACTTTTAGAGAGCCTTATACATGGGACTCAGACAGGTTTTCTCAAGGAACGCAGTATCCTTGACAACATCTTTACTCTCTGGGAGGCTTCTGGCTTGGCACGGCTCCATGGTGAGGACCTTGTGATTCTTCTTCTTGATTTTGAGAAGGCATACGATAGAGTTAACTGTCACTTTCTAGAGGGCACTCTACGCAGGATGGGCTTCTCAGATGCTTGGATCAGAGGGGTGTCAGCTTTGTACAGACAGGCTCACAATAAGGTGCTTTTGGTAGGAGGGAGAGGTGAGTGCTTCATGCTCACACGCTTGGTTAGATAGGTTTGTCCTCTTTCTCCCTTTCTCTTTCTGTTCTATGCGGAGGCGATGATCAAATTTTTGGTGTCTCAGGAGGTTGGTTTACGAGGCTTAGCACTCCCTATTCGGGGAGATGAGCTACTGGACGTTGAGTTTTCCGATGACTCAGCCTTGTACTTAGATGTCCAGGAGGCCAATCTTCACAGATGTGAGCAGGCTTTGGAGACCTTCTATTGTGCATCAGGCGCACTGATCAACTGGAGAAAGACAGTGGCTTTCTCGATTGGTAGTGCTCCTGTGCCAGATTGGATGCTAGGAGAGGGTTTCAGGTGGATTCCCCCAGGGACTGCAATTCGGTACTTGGGTTGTTAGGTTGGTTTGGACTTGTCCCTCAAGAAGCAGATTGCTCCTCTTCTCCTGTCCATCAGGAGAAAGCTGTTACATTGGAGTTCAGCACGACTTTTGCTCACTAGTAGAGTAGTAGTTGCCAACCAGGTGTTGTTGGCGACTATGTGGTACATCACTTCGAGCTGGATCTTCTCGAGTTCTTGTATCAACCAGATAGAGAGGCTGATCAGGAACTTCCTTTGGTCAAGACGTGACACTTAGATAGCCCGAGCCAAGGTGGCTTGGTCAGTCATCACGCTTCCTTGTTCTCAAGGAGGACTTGGGATCACTGATCCAGCACAACAGAGCAGAGCCCTTCTTGGGAAGTTCATAGTCAGAGGAATTCTTCTAGGTGAGAAGCCCTAGAAGGAGTTCTTGCTACAGAGGCTTCGTGCCAGGGTGCCTCAGTCAGAAGGCCCTTGGAAACCTTCGACCACATGGATCTTTACAGAGATGCACCGAGTTGGTTTGAGCAGGAGACTGGAGGACCGCTTTGCTGTGAGTTTTCTTCGATCTTGGGAGCTCTTATGGCGTGTCTTGGAGCAGAGGCAACCGACATGCACAGAGGAGCGCCTACAGTAGCTCCTCATCTGAAACCACATTGTTAGCACTGAGCGAAGCCATATGGTTGGTAGTCGGCCTCATGTTTCCTAGGGTCCCATGGCAGCAGGTCCAGCGCGCTCTCTAGGTGACTGGCTAGAGTTCACAGGTTTGTCAGAGGAGGTGCAGGGTTTCCAGCTACAGGACATGAGAGGGGTGCAGAGCATGTGTCAGGACATCTCAGAGTCAGTTCCATCTAAGTGACTCACGCCTCTCGAGCCAGTAGCACCCCGGTGGATGGGAGCCTTCACACGACTGGAGGTTCTCATTTCAGTGAGGGCCTGCTCAGAGATTGTCCCAGCTTTGTTCTTCGAGCTTCAGGGTGGGGGACGATTATAGTGAGTTGCAGTAGAGGCCCGCAGGTAGCAGAGTACTGTTTCCAGAGGATCCGAGTTGTAGGCATCTGTGAGAGGACTTGTGTCATAGACCATGACCCAACAGCTCTTGAGATTGGACACTGGAGGCTATGGGATTGGGAGTGTTGTCCACTGGCACGAGTACAGTGGGGTCCTGGTGAGTGGCTATGGAGGGATCCCTTCTCTTCTGCAGACCACCCAGGAGTCCCCTTTTTTCAGTACACTGTTCGGCTTGGACGTCATATACTTGCAGCACAGAGAGAGGCCCGCCCAACTGCAACACGTCATTGACAGGAGGAGGGCCTCATAGTCGAGTTCTTGGCAGCCTTTTGGCAGAGGCTGTGGGACTCCAGACAGCCCCAAGGCGTGTCACGTTTTTTCAGTGGGGCTGGTTGCACACAGAGCTACAGCAGTAGGGAGTTGGCTTGTGCATAGTGGTCTCTCGGCCGCATGTGCAGCCTGTGACCACTTGGTGGAGAGTCAGCGTCATTGTCTTTGGGACTGTCCCTCGCCCCAATAGGTGAGGCTACGAGTTCTTCCACTGATTCCTACTCTCTCCATGGCTAGACATTACACTTGGGGGGCAGTGGCTTGGTCCACTCTCATGGTCCCGGCACTTCAGTTTGAGCTATCTTCCACTAGCAGGATGATAGTGATACAGTGGGGGCAACCTACACTCCAGCCTGCTACAGAGCTTACCCACATGAGTGGTACAGTGAGAGAGAGAGGAGTGTTGGGAGCTCATCAGTGGCTTGACACTTTGGTTCATCTGACATGCCCACTATTTCCACATTTTTGAGGCTCGCTCTGTGGCACCAGCAGAGACTGTTTGTGACTTTTGGCTAGAGCTGATCCATACTCTCGGAGGACAGCTAGAGGGACAACAAGGCAGCTCCGACCGCATGTAGGAGCACCGCGAGGCTTTCCTTCGACTCTGGAGCCCTGGGACTTTCTTCGTTAGTGTCTAGGGTGTGCTCAGATCGCAGTACCGTCCACCTGTGTGGCTCTTTCCTCCTCCCATCTCTTGATTTAGCCTCATTGTATATATGTTGTTCTTTCATTGGGAGAGTATTCCCATCATGTTTGTTGTAGCCCTCTCTTGCAGAGGTGGTTGTAGCCCTACGGGCAATTTTCATTAACTAATAGAAGGATCTTTTTCTCAGAAAAAAAAGGAAGATTACGAGTGTGTGTCAACCTCAGGAAAGTGAATGCAGCTACCATTAGAGAAAACTTTCCTATTCCAATCACTGAGCATGTTTTAGAACGCGTTGCAGGAAAAGAATCTTACAGCTTTTTAGATGGTTTTTTTGGGATACAATCAACTTTTCGAAAGATCAGCATAAAACTGCTTTTGCAACGGAATGGGATATTTTTGCCTATCGGGTTATTCCTTTTGGGTTAACTAATGCTCCTGCCACCTTTCAAAGATTGATGAGCCATGCTTTTAAGGAATATCTTAGGAAATTCTTGGAAGTATATATGGAGGATCTATGCGTACATTCATCAATCGGGGCTAATCATTTTGAACACCTCAGAAAGGTTTCAAAAAATGTAGAGTTTATAGGATTTTCTTAAATCGTGAAAAGTGCACATTCATGGGTAGACAAGGAAAAATTCTTGGACATATAGTATCTAAAAATTTCATTGCTATTAATGTAGATAAAATTCATGTTATTGCTGAATTGCCTAGACCAACAATAATCAAGGGGGTTCAAGCCTTCATGGGACATTGTGGATACTACAGAAGATTCATTTACTTGTACGCTATAATTGCAAAACCCATGTATAGCTTGATTACACACTTTGAATCGACTGTTGAGTGTGAAGAATCCTTCATGAAGCTTAAGCAAGCTTTCACCTCAGTTCCAATATTGAAAGCACTAAATTGGAATAAGATATACCACATACATGTAGATGCTTCCAATTTTGCCATCGGGTGTATACTAGCTCAACCAGGAGACGAAAATTTTGATTTTTCTATTTCGTATGCTAGTCGACAGTTGAACACGGGGAAAAAGAATTATACCACCACCAAAAGGAAAGGATTAGGAATGATCTATGCCATAAAAAAGTATAGACATTACCTATTAGCAAACAAATTTGTGTTCCTTGTGGACCACCAAGCCTTATTGTACTTGGTCAACAAGCCATGCAGCACATGAAGAATAGTGAGATGGTTCATCATTCTTTTGAAATTTGATTTTACTATGGTTGTAAAGAAGGGTACTACTCATCAAAGAGTAGATCATTTGTCAATGATTGTTTCAGGAGAATCACCTAAAGGGGTAGACGATGATCTACCAGATGCCTATTTGTTCTCTGTGGAAATGATACCTCGATGGTCAAAAAATATGGTATCATTGACGACAATAGCTCAAGTGGATTCACAAATACTACTTCATATTACAATCGGATTAATTGAGCAATTGGCTATGTATCAAATACTAGCTAGAAGGTTGTACAAAAGAAATCGAGATGAAATATTACTTTTATGCATTACTCCTGACAAGATATGGACTGCTAATAGAAATTGTCAGTGATTCGGGAACTCATTTCCTCAATGAGCTAATCAAGTATCTGCTCCGTATCAAATCATCTCCCTATCACCCACAAGCAAACGGACAAGATGAGCATACAAAAAATTATTAGCTCGGTATTCACTAAAGTGGTTAGTTTAGGAAGGACACACTGGGAAATGAATCTCCATGCTACTCTAGGGCTTATTGAGTTTCATTCAAAACAGCTTTAAATGCTACACTCTTAACCTTGTTTATGGTCTTGATGCCATACTGCCAATAGAGTTTCTATTGCCGACACTAACGGTAGCTAAGAATCTTGAGTGAACCGGACATGAATTGTCAAAGAGACTAGAAGATTTAGAAAATCTAGATGCGCAAAGGCTAACTACTATATCTCACATCTATGCATAAAAGCGAAAACAAAAACAATTTTTTGATTCTCATTTAATCACAAAAATCTTCAAAAAGGGGACTTAGTTTTAGTCTATTCCCTTAAGCAACACATTCCCAAGTTTAAGAACAAGGGAAATGGACCATTTATCATTGAAGATGTATCTCCAAGTGGAGTTGTTAAGTTTTCCACCCTAGATGGTGAACCAATGGCTAATTGGATTAGTGGATTTTGTTTAAAGAAGTACAATTTTTCACTAACCAATGAATTGCTAGAAAGAATACATGCAGCCAAGAAAAGGAAGATAAAATGACAACATGTTATTGATGAAGCCCAAGAAGAAGCTCGGCTTCGGGTACTCAAAATGAAAGCTGCTCTCAAGAATCAACAAATAGCAATTCCCATCAACACCTTGAAAATAGATTATCGGCAATGGGAATTGCAATATTTTGGCTTGAAAATTGTATCATCACCTCACCTAACACTTGTACACACCTATTTATTACCAGATTTCATGTATGAGCCAAAATGATTTGGAAAATTGTCAAAAAATGCAAAGAAGTCTTCGCAAGCCAAATTTTGAGTTATGAGCCATATCTTTGATCCAAATCACCTTATATCACATACACAGGGTCTATACCATTCCTAGAACCAAGTTGCAACAAAAAATGTTCATTTTCTAGAAAAAGTTAAATAATCGTGATTATTTACTTTTTTGCCAAGATGGGGAAAATTTGCAACGTTGCCATCATGGGACCAAAATACATGATTTCCTAAGCCCACTAGCCAAGTCTAAACATATTTGGATCTCAAAATCTCAAAATTCCCTTACAACTACTGTTTGAGAGACCTAAAGCCTAAATCTAGTAACATTTTCATCCGGTGCACCCAAATAAGCCCATATTTCACTCAGAGTATCTATTTGCTATATACTTCAAGCCTATAATGTCAAATTTGCAAAAGGTTGGAAAAATTACTCAGATATAAATAATCACGATTATTTACTTTTCTTATAATTTTTTTGTTTTAACTTCATAAATTTGATCTTTATATGTTTTTATCCATCTATACATGTTCAAAAATTGATTTGAAGCAAATTGGACTCGATTTGTTAGCAGTTTAGACTGAAGGACATTTCAGAGAAGAATCTACCAAATTTGCTAATATTGACACTCTATTCACTTAATAGGAGCCATGTAAGTTGTAGAGAAGGCCAAGAAAAGGGTCTCACAAAAGGAGAAGCTACAAGAGCTACCACCATACCAACTGGACCCCAGTTTAGTCAAATCCACCAAAGCGATCTATCTGTCAAGAGAATAGTTGGAGGAGAACAACACCACAGTGTCACATGTAGACTCAAAAGCGAAGAAGGACATCACTTAAAACTGTAACTTCTACCAAAAGAAGGCTATGATGTTGCTGTAAAGCCTGAGACAAAAGAAGCCAATCGAAGGTTGGGGCTTAAAGAGTTTTACAAACAAGAACCATGTGGAGTGGATTTCCAAAAAGCTTATGATCTCTTATCCACATCAAAGAAGATGGGATAGCCTAGATCTCTGACCAACAAGGGAACAAGGTAGAAGTGGTGGTTACAAAAGAGATAGTCGTTGAAGCTCTCAAACTACCTATAGAAGGAATGACAATGAGGGAAAGAGATAGTCAAACAGCAGGAACCCTCAACAAGGAAACCACCACTGTGACATTTTCCGATCTTATCTAGAAACAAGTGGAGGAACCAACAAGATTATACCACCAATACTTCCACTTCCTTGCAAAGAGACCGCCAATGTACACAACACCAAATCACGCTGTAATGACCACTTTTACACAAGTTCTAAAGTTGACAACGAGGCAACCAATCGACCATGCGTAGTACATGTTGTCCACACTGAAAGGGACAAAGAAAGAGGATACAATATCATATGTGGGAGCACCAGAGGTACGCACAAGAATTGCCTACCATGCTATCAACATGGCAGACAAATTGCCACCTGAACCCATTCAAAACACTTGGATTGTGTCTGCACAACCTTCCTCTCGAGCCACAAGATCTACCAAGAGAACATACAAATGTGATGAAGAATCTATGGAGAGCTCACCAGAAAAGCATAGCAGTGAAAGCTTCGACAATGAGGAAAGAAGGGCACATATTGAGGAGATGAAAAGAAAATCAATGGTAGCACATCAAGAGGAGCCACAACAAAAACAGACAAGATTTGAGAGAGAAAAGCACTCCTATAAACGCAGCCGCCAAGTTCAAGGCAAGGACCCTGCAAAGTGGGTACCCATTGAATTGAAAGGACCAAGAACAAAGCACCATGCTAGAAAATAGGCCGAAGACCCCACATAATTATTGGAAATAATGTATCAAGAGGCAGAAGCATTAAAGCTGAAAGAAGCCCAAGAAGCAGAACAGAAAGCTAAAGAGGCGGCATTGCAACAAAAACAAGAAGAAGAAGCAACCGCACAAGGAGAAGCCCATCACGAACAAGGTGACATGTCTCCTCAAGCTTCTTCACCTGCTACAGAACAACATGATCACCCCATGCCAATCCCACCACCATCACCAATAGATAGAACCACACAAGCTGATCCCATAAAAGAAACAGAGCCTAGACAGAAAGAAGACACTACTCAGGACCAAGCCAAAGCACAAGAACCAGAGCTGGAAAGGGCAGTGAGTCCTGCACCAGAGGACTCCACAAATTTTGAGCAAGCAAAGGAAAAACAAACAAAAGAAACCCCTTCTACCTCCACACAACACAAAACGACCGAGGCATCCATGAAACCTCAAGGTGACAAAGCAGAAGAAGGCCAACCACAGCCTCAAGAGCAAGAACAACCAGCCACCACGATGCCGCTAGGAGAATCACAAGAGACTACCGAGACTTCTAGTCATCTCACAAGAAATGAGGATTGGAAATCCAATGATGAGGTAATCCTGCAAGTCAATGAATATGCAAGGAAAATGTAGGATATGAAGGAAAGACTCCGATCAGCAGTACTTAGCCGCAACACAAAGGCTAAAGAATTGGGGACGGTGATTGACGCTCTCCAAGGAGAGTTAGAAGACAGATTAAACGTCATCACCGATCTACAGAAACAAGTGCAGGAATTGAAATTTGAAGTTAAACAACATCAACTAGCAAGAGATAAACAACAAAAGGAAATGGAGGAGCTAGGTGAACTGCTCATGAAGTTGACAAATGCTTACAAAGCCAAAGATAAATAGCTAACAGAGGTTACCAAAAAACTTCTGATTACAACTTTGTCAGTTCCGAAGATTCAAGTGCAATTAGATGTAGCAAACGCCTCCTTGGCATATCCAGAGCAGAGGATAAATTATCAGGAAATCTTTTTGCAACAAATACGAGAAAATATCGCAGTTGTCTTGATCAAAGGGACAGATGAAGTATACAAAGCACTAGATAAAAAGATCAAAGACCTCGAGTTGGAGCTAAAACTGGAGCAGTTTCAGCTTAGAGACCTAGCATTAATGTGGGTGCAAAGAGAATAAGAGCTGCTAAAAGAAATAGCCAAGCTTAAAAGAGTCAACCATCTGCTGAGACATGGCCGGCAAGAAACACATGAAGAAGCCGAAACTTCAGAACAGCCACATATAGATATTCCCTCAGTTTATTTTGCTAAGATGGAAACACAGCCGGGAGAAGGGCTAGGTGGCAAAGAGGATTTTACAGTACCATTAACCGAAGCAGATGAAGTACCAATGGTCCAATTGTCAAAGGCTGAGAAAGATGCACTGAAAGAGAAGATTACCCAGGAGGTGGATGAGTAGTGGAAAGCAAAGAGGGATTGGGTGTGTTGAGAGTTCTTCACTCTGTCAATGTTACTCAACTCACTCCCAATCAATCAATGCGCAATGGCATCGGCAATCCCTACCATATCCTTTGATAAAGGTGGAGTTGCTGCAAGTCAAAGAGAGGCTTTACAAAGACATGCAAATAGAAAGCAGATGAGGACCACCCCAAGTGGAGGCTGAGCCGGTTGAACAAGAATCCAAGATACCTAATTCTGCTCACAAGAGCACCTGTAACACTTCAAAAGGATCCCACTTTTTGTCCTGTACCAAGAGTAAGGACCTGGGAAGCACATGAGGCAATAATAAAGAAGCGGCCAACATGGCTAAACTACCCAAGGTTGCCAGCTCCAGAAAAGAGATCACCGAAAGAAGAATACATGGTGAAAACCGTAACGGGTGCCATGGCATTCTACAAAAGTCTACCTAATCTATCATGTGTGATGCTTTATAAAATCTGCCAAATGATGCTCACCTGCATTGAAGTATTTCATGAGCCAGAGCAAGCAAGCGCCCCGTGGATGTCATTCCTCCAGGGCAACAAAGGTTTATGCTACAATCTTAGTGGTCAACCTTCCAAAGAATTCCTCTATGGCTTCAATGCCCGATGCATGTTCTTACCTTCACATAATATGTTGGCGTTTGAGGAAGCATTCTACACAAGGTTCTTCACTTGGCGAACAAAGATATTTGGGCCAGTGATCAGCAATCTGACTTTGAGATTTGTAGGCTACTCCGCAGTTGAGCTTAAAAAAAGAGTCATGATGCGGTTTTTGCAGATGCTAGATAAAGAGAGAAAGATCAAATACGAAAAGGCTCTACATGCACTTAAAGACCGCCTTGCCAACCGTCAACCCGAAGACTATTTCAGTGCATAAAGCTGTGTCAAGGGACAACACAGGAAATTACCTCTGCAAGGAGGGGGAATGTTAGCAGCAAGATAACCTGGATATCATTTTTTAGATCTCTCATTGTAAAAACACTTACTATTTTGATCAATCGCAAATATTTTAACTCCTATTTTTTGGATAAACCTTGTAATTGATGAGCCGAGGCTACAAGCTTCTAGATTGTATCATCTTGTCATTGCCCGTCTTTAGTTAGAGCTCCAAGATTATTAGTTTTGACCACCAAAAAATTTGACTAAGGTATAATAGCCAACTTTTGTAAGTTAATTTTAAGTTTTGGATAATGAAGTACATAGCGTGAGCTAACAACACTCACTTCTCTCCTTCTCATGCTTCCTACTCCCTCCCCGGTTGTCACATTGCAGTCATGGTTGTTCCATTGCAACTGCAGGTAAGAGCTCTATGCATTGCGTAAGCATTTCATAGCATTTTGTAGCTTTTGGCATCGCCGACCCACGAACAATTTCATCATAAGTAAGAATTTACACTTCAAAATAAAAAACTAAGCATAGATGAGGTATTGGGGCATCATTGCTAAGCATTTGGGTGCATTCTGGGTCAAAAACGACTAGGTCAAAAATCCACTACTGTTAATAATCGTGATCTTTGCACTTGACCTAAAGTGGGTTTTGAGACCATAAGCATGTGTGCTTAGGTCTTATAAACTTGTCCTAGAAGTTTCATTACGTTTAGATGTCACTTGATGCTGTAACGGGTGTGATTTGTTTGCCGATGAGCAATTGGCTTTTGGTGATTTTAGTCACTTGAGTGTAGCTTGAATTAGATGCAAGTTGTTTGTTGTTTTCCAAGAGATTGACAACCACTTGTAGCGTCTACGCACTAGTCCATTCAGCTTCGTCCCATGGATTGAAAATTCAATCATGGTTCTCGCTAAATTTGCAATAAGATAGGAGTGAGGTTAGACACCCGTCCCACATCCAAGTTGGTGGTTCAAGGTGATACACTATTAGTCATCAAGCATTTGCTAGGCCAATGGTACGTAAAATGGGATTCATTGAAGCATTGGTTTTTTATAGAAGTCTAGTTCAAGCATGTTAAAAGAGAACAAAACCAAGAGGCAGATTATCTTGCAAGAAGCAAAGTACATGTACATGTTACAGGTATATACGTGGCCCCAACCATCTTTGCAGCACAGGTTGTGAAACTTAAAAGGAGATTGAAGACTTTTTGGGCTCAAGACAATGTCCAAAAATGTTTTCAAAGCTGCAAAAATGGAGGATAGTGCAGAATTCTTGCAAATTTCTATTGATAGAGGAAGATCTAATGACCTATGGATTGGATGAAGTGCTGTAGAGGGTGATTTATAAAGAATAAATTGGCATGGTGTTGTAGCAATGTCATGAGGAAAGTAGGCATCACGGTAAAGACTAGGTTCTATTTGAATTTTAAGGGTAGGTTTTGGTGTCCTTTAGTAATATGTGATGTGCACTACTTGTGCAAAACCTACCACGAATGCCAAACTATGGGTGAAATAAGGCTAATAGAGAAGTCACATGGGGCTATCATTGCCCAAAATGCTTCTAAAAAGTAGGGTATTGATGCCATTGGTCCACTTTGAAGTCTACAAAGGTAAGAAGTATGTTGGGGTAGCCATGGACTACCTCACCAAGTGGGTTAATGTAAAGGCAGTTAAGGAGGTAAATGCTCATGTTGTGGATCTATTTTCTTTTATAACATTGTTTGTCATTGTCCATGTGTGATCATGTCAGATAGATGACATGGGTTTACAAGCAAGCTCATAAAGGATTTGGTTGAGAAACTAGACATTCAACACCCATTCTCTTTGCTCTACCATCCTCAATGCAATGCTCTAGTGGAGAGTGCAAATAGGCATATCATAAAGATGTTGACAACGTATTTTTACAAGTAGAAAGTAGAGTGGGAGGAAAACCTTGAGAAGTCTTTATGGGCATACAAGATGTTGTTAGCATGAAAACAACAAGGAAAATGAGTGCCTCTATATCCTTGCACGAGTCACACCGTCAGAAAAAATAACTATTGCACCACCAAAACCACCTATGATAAGGACCTATAAAGTTTTATGAAGAACCCTTCTAGCATGAAGCACACTTGGAATTAGGAGAAACCAAGGACACAATGACCTAGCTCCTCTCATGTAGATGTCTTTAGAGCATCCATAGGCAAAAAACGGATAAAAGATGAGAGAGGTATGGCCACTCAAAGTTGGGGTTGTACTCTCTCTTGCTAAAAAATGAGCATCCTGGAAAGTTTGCAGGTGTTGCAAAGAATTACAGCTATAAAAATGGGGGATTTTTTCTCTTTTATCCAAGAGGTTTTTCCTCTCTTCTCAATCGACAAGGCTTTCTCTCAAGGCTCCTTTTTATTGGTTCATTTTTGGGATTTTTCTTGGTATGGAATGGAGAGTCGGTGACTTTTGGCTCAAGGGAAGGGGTGGGTCTAGTGTCCACAAGACCAAAAAGGTGACCAGGTACCTAGGCAGGCAGGTGTGAACCCAAAATGGCACCCCCTTCTCCCCCAAATGTCCAAGAGCCCCCATAGCCAAGCTCCTCCCAAGCTCCTCTCAAGTGTTACAACCCAAATGGCCTCCCAACTTGCCCTATATACCCTTTGCTTTGAGCCCACTCTCCCCTATGTGGGATTATCCCATTTCCACATGGCACCTTCTCCATAATCTTACCAATATCCTCCTTCCCCCACCAGAAACTGTTTGCTCAACCTTCTTCTCGGGCCAACTTCCCAAGAGCATCGTGCACCGCTCTGCCCGACCACCAAATGCACGGCCGTAAAGCACGTCTCAAAGCCCATCACTTTGGCTATTTCCAAAAAATTAAAATCTCAATATTTTTAACTTAAATCATCAATTTGGACCTGTTTCTTTTGTTGCATGCATCCAAAAGCACTTTCTAAGTCAAGACCGCCCACTTTGGACACACATATCTCATGATGTACAAGTCCGATTCACAAGCTATAATCACGGCTGAAAATACTTCTTCAAAACCAAGTTTTGAGGACTCAAACAACCCATATTACTAGTACACAAGCCCAAAAAAAAAAACCTTTGTAAAGGAATTTTTACATGGTCACTCCCAAGACTCAAAGAACTATGTACACACATGAGGATGATTAGCAAGCTTTTTGGCATGATCTAGTGGCTTTATGCTCGTCCAAAAAATGCATGACATACCTTGCCAACCCCCCCTAGTCTGCTTGATCATTCATGACAAGCAGAAGTTTCTAGGGTGAACAACTATTGTAGCTCATTCCCGGAAATCTCATTCACATTTTAAAATGTCTTCACACTGTCTTCCTCCATTGATAGCATCTCATCTATCATAATTGTCATCAAATGTGCCAGATATTTCTTCAATCTATAACCATTAACACAATATTTATGTTGTGCACCACCCAAATTTTCCAACTAATATGTCCCATTGTCAAACTTGTTCATAACAATAAAAGGACATTCCCACTTAATTTGAAACTTTTTCTAAAAGGTATTGTCCAAATTACTATTGTATCGCACCATAAGATCACCCTTTTCAATTCCCTTATCTTTCACATGTTCATTAGCCTTTATCTAAGATTTGTTTGACACTTCCTCATAGTAGCTCAAAGCCAAAACTAAGTCCAATTGTAAACATTGTAAATCCAACAGCCTTTTGTGCCAAGTATCTCGATGCTCTTCATCTCCCAATGACAACAATTTAAGTGTAGGAATATCCACTTCAATTGGCAATAATGCTTCCTTGCCATAGATCAAGTGGTAAGGAGAAAACCATGTCCTTGTTTTGATAGCAATTTTATAGGCCCATAATTCACAAGGAAACTCTGAATCCCAAGTTTTCCCATGTGTGTAGGTCATCTTTGTCAAGATTCTCACCAACTCTCCATTGAACCTTTCATTGAGACCATTGCATTGTGGATAATAAGAAGAACTATACATGTGATGTATATTGAGCTTTTTGTATAGGAAATCCAATAGATCTCCTCTAAATCCCGGTCCTCTATCAAAAAGTAGTTCTAATGGCACACCCAATTTGTAGCATATTTGTTCATATACAAAGTTTCCCATTTTCTTACTAGTAATTTGTTTCAAAGCTTTAGCTTCTTCCCAACGTGACAAGTAATCTACTGTTATTGAGATGTAAGCATTCCTTTTACTAGTCATGGGTAAGGGTCCTATAGAATCAAGACCCCATTTTTCAAACACATCAAAAGCTAGAATTGTCTTTTGTAATTCACGCTTCAAAATTCTCTTTTCAATTTTTTGACAGGATGAAAAAGATTTGCACCAATGATTAACATCCCACTGAATACTTGGCCACACATATCCTTCTTGCAAAATCTTATGCAGCATGATCTTCATAGCAAAATGGCCCCCACAAGATAGCTCATGATTTTCTTCCAAGATCTTATAAATTTCTTCTTTCCAGGGCAAACAACACAATACTAAATCTTCCTTCCATGATATAAAGAGGCATTAGCCTTCAACACAAACACACAAGTGATCATTTTTTGGGCACCATCATGATCTTCTTCATTTTGAGACCTTTCAATATGCTACAACCTCCATGCTTCAAGTTTTTTGAGTAACAATTTTACCTTGACGCATAAATTTTCTAGTTTATGATTCTTATTCTTCCATACTCCTAATACTTGCTTCACAACCAACAAGGCATATCCTTTGATTTGTAGGAATCTAATTCCCAACTGTAAACAGATGTGCAAGCCACCTTCAAGAGCCATGTACTTTGCTTCATTGTTAGTTTTTGCATCCACGTTCAGCCCTTGTTTCCTTACAAGTTTTCCTTCTGTATCATAAATGAGATATCCTCCCGAAGCAGCATCATGACTTCTTTGATAAGAGCCATCAAAATATAAAAGTGAATCATTGGATATGGCAAGAGTTTCGAACTTCTTCCTTTGCATGACCTCTTCCTTAACACTAGCATGGTAACCTAACAAGACATAAAAGTGTCCTTTCAAGGTTTTGGAAAAAAAATCCAAAACCATAGTAGATCCATCATTTTGAAAAATCCTTTCATGAGCTTATAGTTCAAACACTACTACATATGGAAAAAATGAGAAACTTGTAATTTTTCTCATCCCTTGGTCACTACAAGCCTTGAAAGTTGATGGACCAGTGCATTTTGCCCAAAAAAGCAATTTCTTACGGTTGATTGCATATAAATAAGAGTGGGGATTTTTGTAGGACATGAGATAAAATGCCCTGTTAACTTCGGTGGGTTGGTGACCAAAACATATGGTTGCTTTTACCTCACTAATTTTTTTTTGGGCAAAAAAAATAGGCACAAAAAAGTTGCATTTTTGCCATTCTGCGGACCTATCATCAAAGTTTCTATAGTCACGCTCAATACAGATACTATATACATGTTTTCTTAGTTCCCTTTGGGCCTTTAAATTCAAAAGGAGCCATGGAGCATGTCAAAAGGATAATGGATCTCTTACAATTGGAACTTTGGGGGCAATGATAAAGTGCTAAATACAGCAAAGATGAAAAAACTGGGTTTAACATTATGACCTCTAGAAACCCATAGAAACTACTCAATATCTAGCCAAGTTTGTAGTCTATGATTAGATATGGTTACTACCTACAAAATACACACAATTGGCCTAAGAAACTAGCAATATTGAGAAAGTTACACTTGCTACTCTAAAATGTATCGTATTCTTCAGCAATCAAAAAACTCAACCATCATCATATACTATGCTATATAGCATATTAGGTCCCCCAAAACTCAAGGAAGATTAGCTTTATGTTATACATTACACCTACAGAATCAAAATTGAATTTGGATATCAAGAAAGCCACCAAAAAAATCATAAAAGTGCTAATTTTGGCAAAAAAATAGGATTATGCAATTCTTGTAAATTGGTCATAACTTTCAATTTTAACACTTAGCTCTCCCTACAAGCATCAAAACATGTTCAAAACTATGAAGGCCTAACCTCTAGCCATCTAAACCTCACAAACATTAAGTTTAGAGTGGTATAGTTGCCAAAAATTTTAAAAAAGCCAAAAACAGGACCCGTTTTTTCACACAGTTTAGGCTCAAAAATGTTGTGCAAGAGTAAGGTTAATGGTGAGATTGATACTCTAAAAAAAATGCTAAGTTTATTTCAGCTCATAAGGCAACTTTGTAGATATATAGCACCTAGAAATTCATTTTCATAAATAATTCAAGCAAAATGGTCACTTAACAGGACACAAAAGTGTCCAAGGACATAAAAGTGTCCTGTTACCATTCTAGTGTTAACCAAAACAAGGGTCTCTTCATAAGTGAGTAAATCTGCTAGGGTAGCCCGAGTACTCTCTTACACTAAAAAGGTGAATTGAAACTCTTGCAGTTCAATAACCCATTTCATCCTTGTCTTTGATATATTTGAGCTATTAAACAACTGAGGAAGCAATGAATAACCGGTGAGGAAAGTGAACGAATTTTGAAGCAAGTAATGTCTTAATTGTCTTCAATCATAAACCATAATTGTCATCACCAATTAAAGTTCTAAGTAATGTTTTTCATGAGGAGTCCTCAGCCTGCTAGCATAATACACTGGTTTCATATACTAAGATTCCTTACCTCTTTGCAACAACATATCCCCAATGGCATCATCTCACACTAATGGGCTCACATAAAATTCCTTTTTCTAGTTAGGAGATTGCATAATAGGTAGTGTACTCGAAACTTCTTTGACTCTATTAAAAACATCTTTACAGTCACGTGTCCACTCCAATGGGTCATTCTTAACTTCTTGTTGCAATGGATACAATAATTGTGATGCCAAAGGTAAGAATCAAGACAGATATTTAACCTTTTGCATGAAAGTAGACAACTCTCTAGTATCCTTTGGAGATGAAAACAATAACAAAGCTTACACTTTCTCTGGATTTGCTTCAATCTCATTTTTTGAAATCACATGTCCAAGAAGAGTCACTCTTGGTTGCACCAAATGAAATTTCTTAGGGTTCAATTGACCCCCGCATTCATCATACCTTCCAAAAGTCATTTCAAGCTTTTCATCATGCTCTTTCCTTGAGATGTATACACAAAAATCATCTATGAACCCTTTGACAAACATCCCAAGGAATGGGGTAAAGACCCAATCCACTTTTCTTTCATAAGCTTTAGGGCCATTTGTCAACCCAGAAGAAAGATAGAAAAAACAGAAACGACCCCATGGAGTGATGAAAGTAGTCTTTTTCTGGTCTTCAAGATCAAGGATAAGTTGGAAATACCCTGAATAACCATCACAGACACTGTATCTTTCAAAGACAGCCATTGCATCCAGAAGTTGATCAATAAAAGGTAAGGGATAAGGATCTTTTTTGGTCACTACATTTAATGGCTTATAATTAATGCAAACTCTCCATTGTCCATCTTTGTTTGTAGTGATCACCATAGGACTCACCCATTCAACATTATCAATTGGCACAATGAACTCTGCATCCAAAAGTTTATCCATCTCTTTCTTTAAAGCATTCATTTGCTCCTTACCAATCCTTCTTAGTTTCTATCATATTGGCTTTCCCCCTTCAACTAGTCCAATCTTCATAGGTTCTCCATCAAAACCCCTTATTTCTTGATATGAAGTAATGAAAAGATTTGAGAAAATGTCTAGCAATGTTAAGTACTCCCTTCTTTCTCCTTGTGTCAAATCAGTACTCAACATGTTTTGAATCAATTCCTTCTTCACTGGCAATTCCTATTTAGGCTGCATCAACTCCTCAAGTGGTTCTAAACGACTTGAAGAATTTATATTCTGTGACACTTGTAATACTTCACCAATTTCTCTCTTCTTCTCATCCAACAACAAGAATGACACTTCACCCTCATCACTGGAGCTATAAGTAGTGCTACTTTATGAACTTCAAAACTTTCATTGGTAACTTCCAATTCCTCATTTTCACTCACATATTCCAGTGCCAAAGATTGCTTGGTAGTCATATCAAACACCCTCTTTTCACCCTTCTTGCCATACACATAGATTGTGCCCTTGCCCCAATCTTGCACAACACCAACAACTCTCAACCAAGGTTGTCTCAAAATGAGAGGAAAATCTTCGAGGCCAACCGGCATAACATGAAAGTTTACTATAAACTTCACATTAAAGAGTTCAAATTCTAGATTGGTAGTTTGCTAGTCGAATCCTGAACCCAGAGCTTATGCATGTAATGAGACCCAATCTCTCAACACATGACTATGTGATCACACAAACTTGAGCACCTCCATCTATGTAGGTCTCTCCCATGCCTACACCTTTGTGCCAAGAATTCACCACAGAAAAAATGTCGGGTAACTCTCCCACAACCAACACTATGAATTGTCCATTCTTGGGCTCTTTCTCTAGATTCACTAATAACTTCCATTTCCTCTTAAGTTTGGGCACCATATTCATCAACTATCCAGAAGTACAATCTACTTTCCTCCCAATCAGGTCTTCCTTTAAACTATAAGCTGTTCAGACTTCTCCCAAAGGTAAATCTGCTACTTCAAACCTTCTAAGAGGTCTTCTCTTCCTCTTAACTTTTGTATCTTCACCCTCTTTCTCTTTCTTCTTACTGGGACCTGGAGCAACATAACCTTCCCTCTCTCTTTTTCTTACGAGCATCATATCTGATTCCTTTTGTTCAACCCAGTTATCATGCTGCTTTGTGGGCATGGGGTGAAAGATGCAAATTTTCATACCTATTTGAGGTTTTTTCACCTTATTGAGTAATGTTAACATTTGTTATGTCAGCAAGACGTTGGAGATGTATGCTTTACGTGGGATTCTAGACCAAGATGGGCTTAGTTATGTAGAGATTGAGGTGTTGAAGGAGTAGGTCTAGACGGATCATCCAACAGAAACACGGTAGCCAAGTTATGGCAGTTTGAAGTTGGAAGTGATTGCAGATACAAGACGGATAGGCCACATGATGCAAGGTAGTACAAGCCAATTTGGATCTATGGGTATGTAGTGCTTGATTTATGGAGCATGTCAGTCTTTTCAAATCATCGATCAAAGTCTTGGATGCCAAGATACGGCTGCCCAAAGTTTTCATAGGGGCCAATTGGTTGATCGCCTCGATAGATGTGCCATATGATGATTTTGGAGATTTTCCAGGTAATTTTATGCCTTATATGTGCTGTATGGAGCAGAAAAAAAGTGACGACATCTCAAACGGAATCCGGACCAGTGAGGTATCGCCTGTTGAAGTTTGAGCCGATTAGAGGCGGTGTGGCAGGAGATGGTTTTTCCCAGTTTTTAAGCGCGTCATTTGAGCACCCAAAAATTTCCAAAAGCATTGGGGTTTGCATAACATGATGTCTGGAATGCAAGGTTTTGGTGGCACTTTACGGATCAAGATTCGGAGCTCTGAGTAGAAACTTGGAGTGTTCCCTAGTTTGGGCAATGGAGAGTTTTTTTTCAAAAAGTGAAATCGAGAGATTGGAGGCCATTTGGAGCTAATCCCTTGGGAGGCCTCCACATGGAACTACAGTAAGCCCATAGAAAAAACCATGAAATGAGAGTGTGGGGTATATATGTTGGAACATGCCTCTACTTGGGCATCACTAAAGTGTGGAGCTCATGGAGCTCTAGGAGATGGCGACCAAGTCTTGGCGGTGCTCTCTGCGTGACAGGGAGCTCCCACGGAAGTTTTGGGTTAGCAGAGGCTCCCAACGGCGGCTCCGCCCTTGCGTAAGAGGTGATGATGTGGTAGGACTTCATGGCGTTCAATTCACACGCCCTTGGGGAAAATCTTTTTTGAGAGGGAAAGTGGGAGCGTTGTCGATGCCCCGGAAAAAAGGGAGTGCATGTGGGAAGTTTGGGGGGGCAATCAATAAAAATAGAAAAAGGAGCCATCACATGCCAAGGAGGGAGGGGGGCTAAAAATATAAAAAGGAGATGGATCACACCTCCTAAGGGAAATTTTTGATAGTTTTCGGGGCAGTTTTGGTGAGGGTGGGGGGGGGGGGGAGAAGAGGTTTTTGTTTGGAGAGCAGAAGGGGGCAAAGAAGGGGGCAAAGAAGAACAAGAATAGTGTGTTTTTGGGAAGGGCAAGCAATGGAAGAAGGGAAGCAAGTGGAGAGCGTGGGGAAGAAGAAAGGCTCAAAATTCTCTCTCCCACTCTCTCTTTCTCGAGATCTTGATGCCACAAAGGGGAGCAAGAAAGTGAAAGAAGAAGGAAGTTTTTGGAAGTTCTGTTGAGCTCGCACAGTACAGGGATATCAAGGAGACGGAATCACGAGAAGAGCTAAGCTGGATGAAGTTTTTCTGGAAAGTTGTGGTTTGATTCCATCAGGTTTGGGTTATCTAAGTAGGGGATTTCAAATCGGCAGGCATACCGACATTGGCGTATGCATCCAATTTTTATCAAGGGTTCCAGATAACTATTAATTGAAGCATCTTTTGATTTCTAGCTTAATTAAGTGCTAGTATATGTTCTAATATAGATTTTAGCCAATTAACTATGTTTCAATCTTTGATATTCTCTTCCAAATCTGTCTAGACACCTCTATATCATCTTACTAACACTAAATTAGCCATAACCACATAGTTTCCCTTGGTTTGCACCTAGGCTGCATCTTCATCTATAGGGAGAAGTCCGACGCTTTCCCGGTTGCCTCCACCTGTTATAATTGTGCTAAGCTTGGTGATATCAACACTTATTGTTCAAAGTCAACAAGGATGGGAGGTATACTGCTTCCACTCCCCCATCAGATTCCTATGTCAAGGATATGCATTGGATATACAAGGAGGGCAAGGTACTAAACATGAAAATCAGGCCTCAACCTTTGGTGGTCATGTGGGTATGGGTTGAAAAGAAAGAAGTAGATATGATGCCCGTAGGAAAAAGAGAGAGGGAAGGCTATGCAGCTCCAGGTCCCAATAAAAGGAAAGGGAAAGAGAAATAAAGTGAATATTTGAACGCCAAGAGGAAGAGAAGACCTTGTAGACGGTTTGAAGTAGAAGATTTACCTTTGGGATAAGGCCAAACAGCTTACAAGTTAAAGGAAGACCTGATTGGGAGGAAAGTAGAATGTACTTTTGAACAATTAATGAATATGGTGATCAAACTTAAGAGATAGTAGAAGTCATTAGTGAATCCTGAGAAAAAGAAAAAGCATCGACAAATCATAATGTTGGATGTGGGAGAGTTACCCAACATTTGTCATGTGGTGAATGCTTGGCACAAAGGTGTGGGCATGGGAGGCCTACATTGATGGAGGTGCTCAAGTTTGTGTAATCACACAGTCATGTGTCAAGAGACTCCGTCTCATTACATGCGGGAGATTTGGGTTTAGGATTCAACTAGCAAACCATACCAAATTGAAGTGTTTGTAACTGTTAAGAATTTGGAAGTTGAAGTCTTTAACGTGAAGGTTATAGTAAACTTTCATGTTATGCCAGCTGGCCTGGGAGCTCTTTCTCTCATTTTGGGACGACCTTTCTTGAGAGCTGTTGGTGTTGTGCAAGATTTGGGCAAGGGCATAATCTGTCTGTATGTCATGAAGGGTGAAAAGAGAGTGTTTTACATGACTACCAAGCAACCTTTGGCACTGGAATATGTGAGTGAAAATGATGAATCCAAAGTTACCAATGAAGACACTTCTAAAGATATAAAAAGTAGCACTCCTTCCAGTTCCATTGACGAGGGTGAAGTGTCATTCTTGTTGTTGGACAAGGAGAAGAGGGAAGTGGGTGAAATGTTTCAAGTGTTGGGGAATATAAATGCTTCAAGGCGTTTAGAGAAGCTTGAGTAGCTGATGCAGCCTAAGCAGGAATTGCTAGTGAAGAAAGAGTGGATTCAAAATATGTTAGAGTGCCGATTTGACATAAGGAGAAATAAGGGATTACTTAACAACGTTGGGCAGGTTTCCAAATATTTTCATCACTTCATAGAAGAAAATAAGGGGTTTTGTTGGAGATCCTGTGAAAGATCAAACTAGTTGAAGGGGCAAAGCCAATACGACAAAAATTAAGAAGGATGGGTAAAGAACAAATGAATTCTCCAAAGGAAGAAGTGGATAAGATTTTGGATGCAAGGTTCATTTTGCAAGTTGACAATGCTAACTGGGCGAGCCTTATAGTGGTCACTCCAAAGAAAGATGGGTGTTGAAGAGTTTGTGTTAGAAGCCATTCAATGCAGTGACCAAGAAAGATCCTTACCCTTTACCTTTCATTGGTCAACTTTTAGATGCAGTGGATGGCTTTGAAAGATTGCGTGTCTGTGATGGTTATTCAGGATATTTTCAGCTTATCCTTGCTCTTGAAGATTGGAAAAAGACTACTTTTATCACTCCATGGGGTTGTTTTTGCTTTTGTTGCCTTCAACACCATATTAATGAATTTGGGAATTTCCCAATTCCCACTTTCAAAATGAGCTTAAGATTTGACCACATGGACAAATCTTAGTCAAAGTTTTAAGAGCATGGCTTCCAAGACCTTTTCAAGTACTAACTTGGGGAATTCTTTGGTAAAAGAAAAATGGCTCTAAAGTCTCAAACTCTATAAAATGGTGTTCTTCCTTTTGGGTTGACAAATGGACGTGGAGCTTTTGAAAGAAAGGTGGATTGGGTTGTTACCCCGTTTCTTGGGAAGTTTGTCAAAGAATTCATAGATGATATGTGCGTATACAGTTCAAGGAAAGAGCACGTTTAGAAGTTTGAAATGACTTTGCAAGGTATATGAATGAGGGGGTCAGTTGAATCCTAAGAAGTGTCATTTGGCGCAGCCAAGGGTGAAGCTTCTTGGACATGTGATTCAGAAAATGGAATGGAAGAAGACGTAGAGAAAGGAGAAGCCCTCTTATTTTTTTTGTCTCCAAAGGATACAAGATAGTTGGTCTCGTTTATAGAGAATGTTAAATATATGTCTCGATTCATACTTTTGGTGTCACAGTTATTGTATCCATTGCAACAAGCAGTTAAGAATGATCCATTCAAGTGGATACGTGATTGTGAATATGTTTTTGATAGAGTCAAAGAAGTTTTGAGTACACTACCCATTCTAGGAAGATCTTTAACAAGGTAGAGGGAGCCAGTCATGTCAATAGACCAAGAGAAAGAGATTCGGAAGATTATGAGGGTAATGGCTCCTATTTTGCAGCAATAGTATGTATGTCAAGTGCATTATAATATGAACCAACATTTGGGTACCAATCAAGAATTGTAGCAGTCTCCAAAAAGTGATTTGGGTGAATTTCAAGAGCAGGATAACACGTACAATTTTCAAGTATCAGAGCCAATAATAAAAAAGAGGAAATTTGAAGCGTCAGATAACTAGAAACAAGAGATGCTGCTACAATTAGCACTTGAAAATGTCAAACACTCAGTTTTTTATGAGCAGGGGATTTTTTATGGTTATGATCCAGTAAGATACTTGGTGTGCTATGAAGAGGAGTTGGAGTTGCATGGGGTGCCAAAAGAGAACAAGATTCTAAAATTCAACAGGTTTGTGATTCCAAATTTTATTGAGCGAGTTTAGGGGCTTCAAAACAACATATGCATAGTTGGAGCGAGGGGGTGAAGGACAATTACGAATCCTCCTACGCATGATTGATGATCAACAACTGGATGCACCACTTGCACAATGGATATGGCAGTATCTAGTGATACCTATTTTTGTATGGGATGTTTTGCTACCCTATGATGTAGGGGATGTTGAGCTAGCTTTTGATGCATGAGGAAACACTTATATGCGTGGTTTGGGGCAATTTATTGATATGCTATTTGATCCGGGTGGAGATGGATATGTGCATGGTTTGGGGCGGTTGACTTATTTACCATATGATTCAGTTGGGGTTCATGATGGTTTATGGGTTAATTCATGCTTATATTCTATTGATGGAAAATTCTTGTGTTTTTCCTATGATCCGGTAGGAGGGAATATTCAAATAAGCAAAGAGGTTGGAAAATTTTTCAAAGCCTGTTCATAGTGGGGTAGTGCTTATATGTTTACAAGTTTTTGCTTGTAGTTTGGAATGATGGTTGGCACATACCGAAGGATGTGCAAGTTTAGAGGGGGTGGATGTCGTGCTGCTTTGCGAGCACGGGGTGAAATATGCAAATATGCATACATATTAGAGGTTTTTCCATCTTATGAATAATGTTAACACCTGTTATGCTAGCAAGAGGTTGGTCACGTATGCTTTATATGGGTTTCTAGAACAAGATGGGTTGTAGGGCCAGCCAGGGTGAGAGGTGAGGAATGTTTGACGGCCTTGTTTTTAGCAGAGTTATGTATATCTTGAGGTGTTGAAGGAGCAGGTCCACACGGCTCGTCAAAGAGAGCCATGGTGCCCAAGTTATGGCAATTTGAAGTTGGAAGTGACTGCAAATCCGAGACGGATAGGCGAAGTGATGCCAGGTAGTCCAAGCCAGTTTAGAGCTATGAGTGTGTAGTGCCTGATTTATGGAGCTTGTCGGTCTTTTCAGATCGTCGATCGGAGTCTTGGATGCCAAGATACGGCGGATCGGAGTTTTGTCAAGGGCAAGGCTTGGGACGGGTTGGCCGCCTCAGGAGATGTGTCATATGATAGTTTTGGATCTTTGCCAGGGGATTCTCTGCCTTGTATGCAGTGTATGGAGCATATTGAAAGTGACAACGTCTCAAACGGAATCCAAACCAGTGAGGTATGGCCTGTTGAAGTTTGAGTCAGTTAGAGGCGGGGTGGCAACAAACGATTTTTCCCAGTTTTTAAGCGTGTCGTTTGAAGGCACGAAAATTTCATAAAGTGTCAAGGTTTGCACAAGATGAAGTGTGAAATGTGAGGTTTTAGTGGCACTTTACGGTTCAAGAATCGGAACTTTGAGCAAAAATGAAGAGTGTTCCCAAGTTGGGGCAATTGAGAGGTTTTTTTTCAAAAAGTGAAATGGAGAGATTGGAGGCCATTTTGAGGGGAGCCCTTGGGAGGCTACTACATGGCACTGCAGTAAGCCCATAGGTGGAACCATGAAATGAGAGTGGGGGGTATATATGATGAAAAATATCTCTACGAAACTGTGGACCTCATGGAGCTCTCAGTGATGGTGGCCAAGTCTTGGTGCTGCTCTCGGCATGTCTGGGGGCGCCCGCGGCGGTTTTGGGTGAGCAGTGGCTCCCAGCGGTCGTGCTGGCATTGTGTAGAAAGGTATGATGTGGCAATACCATGTGGCGGTTGGTTCACATGTCCTTGGGGCAAAACTCTTTTGAGAGGGAAAGTGGGAGCACCAATGGCAGTGTCGGTGCCTCGGCTAAGAGGGAGTGCATGTGGGAAGTTTGGGGGGACAAGCAAAGGGCCCAAAAACAGAAAAAAGGGGCCATCACACGGCAAGGAGGGGGGGCTAAAAATAGGAACTTGGGATCCAAACATAGAAATAGGGGATGGCTCACGCACCCTAAGGGCAGTTTTTGACAGTTTTGAGAGCAGTTTTGGTGGGAGGGGAAGAAGAGTTTTTTTGGGGAGAAGCTCTTTGGGAGTGTGGACGAAGAGGAAGAAGGAGACAAAGAAGAACAAGTGTAGTGTGTTCTTGGGGAGGGAAAGCAGTGGAAGAAGGGCAAATAGTGGACGAAGGGCTCAAAACTCTCTCTCTCTCTCTCTCTCTCTCTCTCTCTCTCTCTCTCTCTCTCTCTCTCTCTCTCTCTCTCTCTCTCTCTCTCTCTCTCTCTCTCTCGAGCTTGATGCAACAAATGGGAGCAAGTAGGTGAAAAAAGAAGGAAGTTTTAGGAAGCTCTCTTGAGCTCGCAAAGTAGAGGGATATCAAGGAGAAGGAAGCACGAGAAGGGCTAAGCGAGATGAAGTTTTTATGTTCTAAGTTAGATTTTAGCCAATCAACTCTATTCCAATCTGTGATATTCTCTTGCAATTTCTCTAAGCACCTCTATATCATCTTAGTAACACTAAATCAGCCCTAACCACACTAGTTTCCCTTGGTTTAACATAGACTACATCTCTATCTACAAATACGCGATCATGTTAATAACGTTGAGTGGTCAGATTTCAAAATACGTGATCATGTTAAACAATCATGTGACTTGTCTTTAACCTGTAGAAATTGTCCAATTCAATACGCCCACTGGGGTTTTTTCATTTCTTGGTGGGCTCGGTTTAGCGTTCTTCTAGTTTTCAGAATGGCCCGTCCAAAAAAACACATACCTCCATGGGGTTTTGGTGGGCTGCCACATCACCACTTATCTCCTTTTTTGTGCTCATGTTAATTGTGATTATGTGAATGTGATAATAAACATTGTGATTATAGAAAATTTCACGTGATCACGTAAATATTAAAACCCTAGCCAAAAGCCCGGTGCTTTCCTGGTCAACCCTCGAGAGGGAAATGTGCACTCTGACACAGCACAATACCCACATGACCACCAGAGGTTGAGGCGTGATTTTCCTATTCAATACGTTGATCTCCCCATATATCGAGTGCATAATCATTAACCGTGTTAGGAATTTGATGAGGAAGTGGAAACATATCACCTCCCATGCTTGTTGGCCTTGGACAATGAGAGTTGATATGACCAAGTTCACCACAATTATAAGAGGTAGGTATGAACCTCCTTTGTGGCTCAAAGACACCTTGTCCATGACCCACATTAGCATTAGGCTGAGCCTCATATGGCTGGGCCATTCCTCTACCACGACCACGACCACCTCCTAGAACATTGAGTTGCAATTTTTGCATCATGGTCATCATGTCTTGCATATCTCTCTATAATTGTGCAGTCTTTGCAACCCTTTGAGAAGGTTGGAATTAAGCCTTTGCCTGATTTCTCTCATTTTGTCCACCATTACATTGCACATGGACCACTTTCCCATTATTATTGAGTATTTGAGCTTTCCATTCTTTCTCCCTAGCGATAGTGCCTGCTTACTCAAAGGTAGCGGGCCTTTTCAGCTCAACTTTGAACTTCAGACTTTCCTTTAAGTTTTCCACAAAACAGTCCTTCTTTAACATGGCTAGAGGGATTTCATTTCTCAAAGATCGGGCCCATTTATCCCATAAACAGGTAAACTACACGACAAAATCATCGACACTTTGATTAGTCTTTTGAGTGTACCCCAAAATTTCATGCCAAACTTCATCAAGTACTTCAATGCTTTTGTATTGAGCCAAAAATGCCTACTTCACATGACTGTAGTCCAAAATCATGTGTTTGTCCATCAAGCAGTTGTCCATCAAGCAGGACCCACATCCCCCCTACATTCTTTGCCTGCAAAATAGACATATTTCACAAGAGTTGGAGCACTTGATCACTTGCTCCTCGGGTGGGGTCACCAAAAGGATGTTAGTGTGCAAATAACAAGGAGAACAAGTGCCTCTATAGCCTTTCACGAGTCACACCATTAGAAAGAAGAACTATTGCACCATCAAAACCACCTGCAATAATCACCTCTAAAGTTCTATTAAGCACACTTGGAATTAGGAAAAACCAAAGACATAAAGATGTAGCTCGTCTCGAGAAGATGTCTGTAGAGCATCCATAGAATAAAAACAGGTAAAAGATGAGACTCTATGGCCACTCAAAGTTGGGGGTGTACTCTCTCTTGCTAAAAAATGAGCTCTCTGGAAATTTTTGTAGATGTTGCAGAGAATTTCAGCTATAAAAATGGGGTCTTTTTTCTCTTTTATCCAGGAGGTTTTTGTCTCTCTTCTTGGCCAACAAGGCTTTCTCTCAAGGCTCCTTTTTATTGGTTCGTTTTTGGGCTTTTTTGGGGTATGGAATCAGTGACTTTTGGCTCAAGGGAAGGGGTGGGGCCAGTGTCGAGGGCACCAAAAAGGTGACCATGCACTTGGTTGCGCAGTTGGGAACCCAAAATGATGCCCCCTTCTCCCTCAAATATTCACGAGCCCCCATAGCCAAGCTCCTCTCAAGTGTTACAACCCAAAAGGGCTCCCAACTTGTCCTATATACCCTTTTATTTTAGCCCACTCTCCCCTATGTGGGATTATCCAATTGCCACATGGAACCTTCTTCATAATCCTCCCAATTTCCTCCTTCCCCCGCAGAAAATTCTCAACTTAACCTTCTTTTGGGGCCAACTTCCCAAGTGCATAGTGCACTACTCTAGCCACCAAATGCGACGCCATAAAGCAGGCTCGGAGCCCATCACTTAGGCTATTTCCAAAAAATTAAAATCCCAAAATATCTAATTTAAATCATCAAGTTGGCCCAGTTGCCTTTGTCGCATACATCCGCAACCACTTTCTAAGTGGAGACCGCCCACTTCGGAAGCACATATCTCATGGTGTACAAGTCTAAGTCACAAGATATAAAGCACGGGTGAAAATACTTATTAAAAACCATGTTTTGGGAACTTGAACAACCCAAATATCATTACACAAGCCCAAAAATCCCAAACCTTTGTACATGAATTTTTACATGGTCACTCTGAAGACTTGAAGCACTATGTACACATATATACATGAGGCTAGTAAGCAAGCTTTTTGGCATGATCTACTGGATCTATGCTCATCCAAAAAAGGCCTACCAACATCTTACAAGGTGGCGACCAATTTCACTCCATTTGAGCTAGTATATGGGAAGGAAGTGGTGTTGCCACATTATATACACAACTAGGTGCTTTGAAGGGCATGTGGCGATTCAAATGCTACACAACATGAAGTTTTGTAGGAAAAAAATTTCAATCTTGAAGCTTTGCAAATGAATAGGTAGGCAACAAGAGACTATTATGTAAAGAAACGGGAGAACGTATTTCCAAATTTAACGAAATATTGGCAGACAAGAAGATAGAAGAGAGGGATCTAGTGAATAAATCTGAGATCTACTTGGATTTTATTTCCAAAAGAAGAAGTTGATGGGCCTATATAGGGTTCTAAAGGCTTTCCAAATGGGACCTATCACAGTCAAATGGTAAGATGCTTAGAAACAAGTTGAATTGGGTGCGGCATAAGTTGTACTTCGATAGGAGTTTGGTATCGGATGTAAATGAAATTGTAGCGAGAGGGTGGGTAATCCACCCGAAGAGGATCAAGAGTGGTGGACATGCAACATTGTACACATTGTACATATGGTTATGCTTTTTCTAGTATGCTTGAGTGCTAGCAAAGTACTACACATTTCAAGTTCAATAAAGCCACTTTTGGTTGAACACAAATGCTCAACAGGGGGATGGGAAATGATACTGCAACCAAAGTTGGTCTAGGCTAGAAATCATGCTATGTAGGGCTATGGGTGCCTACAAGCGTGGGACCAAGCTTTAAATAGGTATAAAGACCCTAGGCATGCAAGGGGCAGTGGGAATGTATGCATGATGAGGTGTTTTAGTCCAAGAAGGCTCCAAGAAATTCCAATTGGGATGGAAGATCCAAGTTCTTGAAGTGTTGTGCTAGTGCCCTAGAATGTAGAGGTTGAGGTGCTCTAGAATCTGGTCTAGACAGATCCTCGAGTGGAGCTCCTATGCCAAAGTTATCATGGTTTCAATCTGGAAGGTTTTGCAGATCCCCAAGGGGCAAGACAGATGAGGACAGGTGCCCATGGCTGTTTTTTATAGATAAATGTGAAGTAATTGATTTGTGGGCCATGTCAATCCTAATAGGAGAGATATGGTTGATTGCGGGGGCTAGCTATTTGTCTACATTAATGCATCAATAAATTTGTCATCTATTGGGTTTTGTGCCCTCACAAGGGTCAAGGACGTAGTGTTCATTGTATGGGGCCAGGCCGAATTGAGGGCTTGTCAAATGGAGTCACGAGGGCCAAGATATTTCAAGAGGAAGTTTATGTTAGTTGACTGCAAGGCTGTGCCAGATGGATTTTTTGTTTTTTGGTGGGCCCATAAAAATAAAAAGGGGTCCGTTCTCGTCTCTCCTCTCAGAGGCTAATACTTTTGTTAAGGAAGGTGTGCACCAAAAGGGTTCACACGACGCCGTGACAACCAAAATGGGCTCAAGCAAGTGATTCTCAAAGTGAGAGAGAGAGAGAGAGAGAGAGAGAGAGAGAGAGAGAGAGAGAGAGAGAGAGAGAGAGAGAGAGAGAGAGAGAGAGAGAGAGAGAGAGAGAGTTCTGAGGTGTTAGCACCCCATCAAATGTGCTAAGTGGTATGCTCAAGTGGGTCAAATGAGTCCCAATTCAAAAAAAAGAGGCTCCCTTGAGCTGAACGGGAAAATAAACCCACCTTTTTTTTTTGGTTTTTTAGAAAAAGATCTTCCTATAAGAGGTTTTTTCAAAGAGTTGTAAAGGGCTCCTTTCTTTTTAAACAGTTTTTTGGAGCAAGTAAAGAGGACTTTTCTCTGTGTAAGACATGGGATCTTTGTACGTTTTTGCAAGGAGAAGTTTTCCCTTTCCCTCCATCTCGGTGTTGATTCCCCACTCCCCCTCCATTCTTTTGCTCGTATGCTTTTCTTGTGTTCCCGGTGTCAATGCGGTTGAGTGCAACCCTGCACTCAAGTACATGTATGCAAAGAGTGTGTGTGTGTGTGTGTGTGGGTGGGTGGGTGAGAGAGAGAGAGAGAGAGAGAGGTTTGTGAGTGTTAGCAATGTGGAATTGAGGTGTTGGGTGTGTGATATGTGATAGAGCTTCCAATGAAGCATGTGTGTGCATTGGTGTATCAAAATGAGCATGTGCAGGAGAGATAGTGTGGATTTTGAAGGTGAGCCATGGTGGATTGGGGTGCTATGTTTACCTTGGGCTATATAGACGCACTAATTTTGTGTTCTGGGTGTGTACCTCCTTCCCCCTTTTCGACGTGAGGGAAAATCCATGTAGACTTCCTGGGGTGAAACCTTTACCTCCACCATTGCGGTACCAAATTGGTCCAAATATTGCAGCACAAGGGACAAACAAGACTCAATGAGTGTTGGGCCAACAACCTCCTTTATCTCAAGAGAATTGAGTAATCATCAGATACACGCAGCCGGTAGAAACACTTACGAGTCATATTGTTTCCATGTACTTCATTTTATGAAGAACCAATTGAGACCTACAAGAGGGAATGTGAGAGCATTGCATATGCCAATGAAGGTTATCCTTCTTGGGTAAGCATAGATAAAAGTGGCAAAGCCATCATACATAGCATAGTCGATGAAGAGTCATCACATAATGAACAAAGATACACTCAAGTTCACAGTAAATAAAAACTACAAACCTAGAGGAAGTCCCCCTAGGACAAGACATCTATTGATGACACAACAATCCACTCAATGAAATGGTCCTTGCTATGGATGTGGAGATCATTGGGCAAGAGGTTTTCCACACAAGATTGAGCACAAAAAGATTTTTGGGTTTTGTGAGGTTTGTGGGATAGATCAATTAATTTCAATCTATCCCAAAAATCTTGAAAATGAGGGAAAAGAGAAAATTAATGTCATGTGGATTTGTTAGAATGGGTTGGAAATCGAGCCAAAATTTCCAATCAATGTGGTGACAAGGGCACATGCTTAACAAGCAGTCAAAGACCCACAATTGAGGATGAGCAAAAATTGTAGCTCAAATGGAATTCAAGAGTTTATAGTAAGGACTCAAAGAAAATCTTGAAAGGCCAAATGAGACAAAATGAAAGCAAAGAGGCTAAAAGAAAAGACTATCTTGGAGACAAAGTTGTAACAAACAAGGAAAAAACTTAAACATGAAAGGAAAATCAAGAGCTGGTGAAAGGAGAGGTGATTCAATCCTAGTGAAAAAAGTTATAGAACATATAGAGGCTCTACTATAGATTGAAGATCGACCAAACCATGGAACAAAGATGGTTGTCCCCAGGGGATTGATCACCATGGGAAAATTACCGCATCACGGAAGTGCAGGGGAGGGGTTTTTTTTTTTACAAGTTACATAAGCGTATAAGTTAGGGGTAGGCCCCCATTAATTTAACTCCCAAGCTTAAAAATAAGGGAGGGAGTATCATATTTAGGGAGGGGGGGGGGGGGGGGGGGGGGGGAGGGGAAGAAGTGAGAAAAGGGAAAAATGAATGGAAATTTTTGTGTTTTAAAATCATGCCTTCCCAAAATATTCTACCCTCAAACTTGTGAGCCAATAGCTACAAAGATGCATGCAAGGACTAACATTACTTTGTATCAATTGCTTGTTTTGTGATTATAGTTCATTTGTTGAGGGATGAAAGCTATAAAGAGTTTTTATAGATGCAAATTTACATGGATAACCTAAGAAAACTTTATAACCATGTTTTTTGAGTAATTTAGATGGGTCAAAATTGGACGAGTAGCTAGAGTGCAGGCTAAACGGGCACATAACTTGAAAGTCAAACTAAGACACATTGGGGGTACATATAGTTATCAGCAAAAGTGGTTCCTTAGTACGTTGGTAGTCACTATTCTACACACTCTTTGACTATTTTTACTCAGTTAGATCATGTGAGACCTAAATTTTATATGTAAGATAGGGATATGGCATTTTTTTGCATTTATTGCAGTATAAACGGGCACATAACTTGAAAGTCAAACTAAGACACATTGGGGGTACATATAGTTATCAGCAAAAGTGGTTCCTTAGTACGTTGGCAGTCACTATTCTACACACTCTTTGACTATTTTTACTCAGTTAGATCATGTGAGACCTAAATTTTATATGTAAGATAGGGATATGGCATTTTTTTGCATTTATTGCAGTATAAGCGTAGAAAGGGGGGTCATATTCCCTAATATGAGTTGTATATAGGGGTTTTGTCAAACTTGTCCGCTCGTAGGTGGCATCCCATTTTTTATATAGAGTAAATCCCCCAGGTGGTTGTCATACCTACATTTTGAAGTCAAGAAACAAAGATTATCAATGTGCACATGGCTCATAGGGACTACTCAAGCTCTTATGGATCCAGAAAAAGAAACATACATAGACATAAAGTGTCAATCCACCAAAGGAAGAGGGAAATTGAGCACAAGGGAAAAAAATGATTGATTGAATGAAACCTAAAATCAAGACACCATTGGATACAAGGGTAGTGATGCCAAGTCATAAGTGATGATGCCCATTCCAAAAGTGGAACAACCATGACCACAAGCCTTATGTAAAATGATCAAGAACCACAAATATGGTATTGTGACTCTTAAGCTTGTACTGATCATAGAGATCAATATGGATCATGAGTTATATCCTTGAGATATATGGTCTCTATATGATGATGGAGGAATGGAAGTATCTATAGAGAGAAAACCCAAAACATTGAAGACTTTTGTCATCTTTCATAGGAGAGCATGAAACAAAATCACAAGTCAAGGTAGTTCCTTCTCAATCAAAACCAATTCCAAACATGAAAGACACCTCTGCCAGCCCAAATAATTTTAGAAAAAAAAATCCAAGATTTCACCAACATATTCCTAGTGTTTCTAGATAACTTCAATGGAGCAGTGGAAAAATGTTTTTCAAATCCCAAGTTCCATGGAAATACACAACAATTCTGTCAATCAGCCACCATATTATTCTCTCCGAACATGTGTTTGAATTTAATACATGTTTTATGAGGTTAGCTCTTCTAGCCACCGTATGGTTTTAAAGGTTCCAAATACCCAAACCCCCCAGATCCATAGGCATTGAAACACAATCACATGCAACCCAAGACTTATTGAAAGACCCCCACAAAAATTTAAAAAAAACAAATCTAAATCAATGTAAAGTACTTTAAGGAGCTCATGAAATACTTCAAGTGCTCTTCTAAAAAATGTCCTTTGAGTGTTTCCATGTTCTTGTTAGTGCTTTTAAATTCTTTCAAGTGCTTTTGAAAGCTCATGAAAGACTTCAAGTGCTCTTCTAAAAAAATTCATTGAGTGTTTCCATGTTCCTGTAAGTGATTTTGAATGCTTTCAAGTGCTTCTAAAAGCTTACAAGTGCTATTTGTGTACCTGTGAGTGACTCTATGTGTTTTAAAGAACTTTCTCTAGGTCGATCTTACATTTAAAGTCTTTACAGAAAGGCATTGAGGTTTAAGAAGCGCGTTGCAGAGTAGCAATGAAAGTGTGGTGGGTTATGATAAAACATTGAACTAAAGTCGATCATGATCCATTGTGTCATGGCTCTTTGCGTTAGGGCTCCTAGAAGTTGATCTCACCGTCGCCATTTTTGTGAGGCAATAAGAGGGTCTAATGCGAATGCTCATCCTCAGGCACACCTTCAGCTTTATCAATTTTTTGAAGTTCTTGTGCCTAGTAGAAGCAACGCTTCAATTTTAGAAGCATCCTATACCCATTGAAGCATCTTATGCCCATTGAAGCATTCATGATGTTTTGTCTCCATTGCGTCATGGGAGTGAATTACACCACCTATAAAGTGCATGCAACACTAACTAGATCAACATAATGTCAATGGAGGACACAAATGACATGATAGGTGCACAAAGGCAATCTCTATAGCTTGTCAGGTTGAGACTATCCCAGACATACAACAGTACTCTAGAAGGCTTCTAATTAAACCACAATAGAAAATCTCACTACTCTCAACTACACCACCCAACCCACATACGCACAAACAGAAGGAGTCTCACCAAACCATACTAGAATCGTACAAAATGTAAGGAACATCATCCCCTCACAAGGATACACCTGTCCCAAAGCCTCTACACTCAAAATACTCACTCCAAATCCATGTTCAAAAAACACGTATGAAGACAGAGCAACATTTTGAAAGTGCCCAAAACTGACATCTATGAGTACTTATGTGTATGGGTTTCCACAACCAACCTACATAGTTTTGCCCCAAAGCTGCCATACATTGTAAGCTGCAGAGAACAGACCCCAAAACCCCAACTCCAAAAGACATGATTTCAAACTTCAAAAAAAATCTGAAAACTTTGCAACAAAAGTGTTGAAATCTTTCAAATCTAACCCATGCACAACTATGTGCAAAATCAACGTGAACAAGATGTTGTAGCAGGAAGGCTAGGTGTAGAGAGAGCTAATCGAGGGCAAAAATTTGCATCCTAAGGCATGAAGAAGCCAGAACGAGCTCAAACCTGAAAAATGTTGGAGTTTGGCTGAGCTTTTTAAAGTTTTCACATGGGTTTTGATTATATACACGAAGCACCTCAAATAGCACACATATGGGCACTTAAAGTAACCCGGTAGCTAGCACTACACTAGCGACTAGCAGTGTATGTCCATGTGCTTGCAAAAGGAATCATAAAAGCCCAAAAGAACATGTCCAAATACTGTAATGAAAGTCTATCTCAAGCCCATATGTATATTTTATAAACCATAAACGGGGTTCTTAAATTGCGTGCAACAAAGCGTAGTTGCGAACCACAACAAAACTGACAATGCTTACACTAGAATGAAAGAGCAAAGAAAGAGGAACACAATGCAAGTTTTGGAATTGAAAAGTGATTACCCATTCATTAACTCCAATGATTACAAGTTGGAGCAGCTCGTTGCTTAAGCGTATGTTTTCAGAGCTTCCTTCTTCTCTAAAGATAAGCCTTCTTTCACATTAAGGTTATTGACATTTATACGTAGGGAATTCTAAATGGACAATGGCTGGCTCACATGTACCTTTTTAATTGTCATGATATAATTACAACTCAGGGAATTGACTACTACTATGGAATTAGGATTTACACAGAGTATCAATACACTAGCAATGCAAAATAATAGACTACAAATGTGGTGTCTGGCTATGTGTCCGACGAGGTGGGCGTCCGTTCGGTTTGTCCTTAAAAAATTCTTGACTGTTCAAAAAACTCAAACCGAGTCATAAAGATCACAAAGAATCATGTCTAAGGAATCATTCAACTACCCAATAGCTTGGAAAATGAAAATGCCATA
The DNA here is from genome assembly GCF_014529385.1 of Adiantum capillus-veneris. Taxonomy (NCBI): domain Eukaryota; kingdom Viridiplantae; phylum Streptophyta; class Polypodiopsida; order Polypodiales; family Pteridaceae; genus Adiantum; species Adiantum capillus-veneris. The sequence goes on from NC_140932.1 coordinate 88,873,747, forward strand.
CCATCTCAAGTAGTTACAAGAGTGCAAGCTCAAAAGGAAGCTAATGAGAACCTGAAGACATAGAAAACATAAGCCGATACGAGTCCAGAGATGGGTGAACTAAAGACCGATGCACCTAGTCCAAAAACCAAGAGAAAACGGGATAGTTGGAAAGATAGAAAGGCTAGGATGAAATCACATAGGAAAGGAGAACATAAATCCCTAGCTGAGGAGCTTACCAAAGCTAAAAGAGAAGATAAGACAACATGAGTAAAGGGTTGCACCTTCTCTTACGCAAATGTCTCAAACTCTAGAAGAACCATAAACGGAAGAGAAACCAAGAAGTGCTAATTTCGGAGGATCAATGTTGGTCGAGAAGGTCAATGAGCCATTAGATTCCCTCTAAAAGACTATAAGGTGCGGCTTAAAAACAACCAAACCCACTGAGAATAGAGGTGGATGGCATATCTATATGTGGAACTAGAAAAGAAAAGGCTTGAAATATGCTAGAAAATGATTCAAACAACAGAAGCTTACTAGATCCACTAGTTGGAAAATATGAGGATGTGTTCCTTCTCCCATCTACACCAGCAATCCCACCAAATTGGGAACAAAAGGATCTAGATTCCAATCACAGGCACATACCAAATCTCAAGGACCCATCATTAGAACCAAGGAGAGTGTTGAATACCATGGATAACTGTTTCGAGGGATTGCACCTAGCTATACCAGAACGGTTGTAAAGAAATGGATGGTCTTGATGAACTGTGAAAACAAGTCAAAAAGGCCAATGAAGCGAGGGAGCTAAGAAGACGAGGTTAAACTAGGCTGGTGATAAAAGAGGAGTGTTTTTTCCACCAATAGAGGAATTTGAGGTTAGATCTCAAATGAATCTAGAAGTGGGGAGACAAAGGATCTGTACAGCCTATGGACAATCAACCCCATTCTCTAAGAGCACTACCATCTTATACAAGAGATCATGAGGCCATTTCAAATGTTATTGTAATCCCATCATAGAAACTATTGTCCAACAAGGTCATGGATTCAAAAGGGTTAATAGATATTCTATCTATCCTAGTCACCTGTACAATAATGTTAGCCAAGTTTCCCAAAAAACGACCAATCATGTAGACTAATGTGGGAAAATGCCTAGAGAAATTTGGCATAAGAAACCCAATCACTCAAATTGAGGAAGGGATAAAACAGCTTGAAATGCCTTAGCTAAACATTAGGCCAATGCCATTAAACAAGTTCAAAGAGTATTATGAGGGAGAAGGTGGGAACACCACTCTTCCTGTGGAATTCCAAGGTATAACAACCATGGCAATCCTTGACAGTGATGTTGGTCTTCCATTGCAACAAAAGAGATTTGGAAACAATGGGAAAAATCAGTATAGTGAGGTCTACTAAGATGAAATGTGGCTTGCAGATGAACACATGGAAAAGCCCATAGGACTGCTAGAGAAAGTAGGTCCACTTCTTGTGGCATTGAATATGAGCACACTTTTGCTATTTTTTTACTTTGGCAAGAAGAATAACTTTGACATCATTCTAGGAAAACCATTCACGAGGCGATTGAAAATGGTTCAAGATTGGGGTTATGACCATATCTGCCAGAGACATATGGAAACCACAACACAAATAAATCTTAAGGACCATAGTTACAAGGACATGAACCAAAAACCCCCCAGTGGACAAGTTTGATTCTGCTACAATAGCAGGATCAGAAGTTCCAACATGGTTGCGTAAGCCTAAAGAACTGTGGATGTGGAGTAATTATCTAGTTACTTACTTATCAAGTAGAACATTTTTTAAGGATACGAGTAAACACCGCCAAAGAGCTATTGAAACCAAATCAAGTGACTATGCTCTTATTGGGAACCAATCGTATCGGAGAGGAAAGGATCAACATTTGTGTCTTTGTGCAAATGAATATGAATATATACCCACCTAGAACAAGCACATCCTGGATTAGCTAGAGGTCACTTTTCTAATGAAACCACTGTTAGAGAAATTTTAATGGCAGGGATATGGTGGCCAACACTTTTTACACAACCCAAAGAATATGTTCAAAGGTGTGATGCATGCCAATGAGAAAAAATTCCAACAAGGGTTGATAGCATACCTTTAAGACCAATGATGGGAGCTAGAGCTTTTGCAAAATGGGGCTTAGATTTTGTCAGACCAATACCAACCACTTGCCTATAGAGCTCAAGCTCAATATATCATTGTAGCTACAAACTATTTGACCGAGTGGGTAGAGGCTAAGGCAACAAGGAAGAATGATGCTAGAACCACAATCACAACTTTGTATGAGAATGTATTTAGAACATATGGACTTCCAATAAAAATTGTCAATGATAGGGGAACTCATTTCCTCAATGAGGTAATTGAGTATCTACTGAATGAATTTATGGTCATCCATAACAAATCTGCTCCATAAAATGGACAAGATGATCACACAAGACTTACCTCAGTATTGACTAAAGTGGCTAGTTCAAGAGGAACTGATTGGAAAATGAATCTACATGGCACTCTATGGGCTTATAGAGTTTCATTCAAGACATCTTTAAGTGCTACACCCTTTAATCTTGTTTATGATCTTGATGCCATACTACCAATAGAATTTCTACTGCCAACACTAAGGGTAGCTAAAGATCTTGAGTGGACTTGACATGAATTTCCAGAGAAGCTTGAAGATTTAGAAAATCTTGATGAAGATTAAATGCTAACAGTTGTAGCTCACATCTATGCACAAAAATGGAAACAAAAACAATTTTTTGATTCACATCTAGTCACAATAAATATTCAAACAAGGGGACCTAGGTTTAGTTTATTCCCTTAAGCAACACATTTCCAAATTCAAGAAAAAGAAAAATGGACCATTTATCATTGAAGATGTATCTCCAAGTGGAGCAGTTAAGTTATCCACTATAGATGGTGAACCAATGGCTAAATGGATTAGTGGACGCCGCTTAAATAAGTACCATTTTCCACTGCAGGATATGTCCAACGAGAAAGAAGACACTCAATGGCTTTAGTACTTTAAAACAAGAAGTAGATTACAAAGGGATTATATCCTTTTGGCGCTCCCACCTTGCTTCACTCTCACCACCTCACATCAACTTCACAATGCACCACAATGCTTCACAATACATTTTTCTGTGTAAATTATAGGCCAAAAGGGTTGCCCTCTCTCATGAGAGGCAGCGTGTGTAGCCGCCCTTGTGTTGACAAGTCCAAATTGGACCATCCAATCCTCCCATTTGTGGCTGCCCTTACAAGTCCGTCTTTCAAATCGACCACCGGCCATTGACTACCGGCCAACCGGTCAAATGACCGTCGTCCGGCCATAATATTCTGGTAAAAAGGAATACTTTGAAAATTTTGGTTTTTGACAAGTGATTTTTCTTCACGCACGATGGCTTCTCCTCATAAAATTGGGGCCTTACAAATGTGTATTTTTAATACGTAAAATTACAAGGGGTAAATCAGGCTCCATACTTAACAGTCTTCCACTTGGTGACATATTTCCACACCAAACTTGTGACGTCTTTCCATCCTGGCTTCTTATCCTTGAATGCCAATTGAAGATGAGGAGAAGCTCAAATTCTCCTTGTTGACCACCTTTGTAAACATGTCTGCAGGATTTTCACTTGTATGCATCTTTCCTAGCTTTAGTTGTCCCTCTTCCAAAAGTGTGTGTATGAAGTGATATCTCACCTCAAATTTCTTTGTCCTTGAATAAAAGGCTGAGTTCTTTGCAAGATAGATAGCACTTTGTCTATCACTATAAAAGACACAATTGTCTTGTTTAAATCCAAGCTCTTTTAAGAATTTGTGAAGCCACATAATTTCTTTGCTTGCCTCTATCATTGCTTCATACTCTGCTTCCGTGGTAGAAAGTGAGACCACTTTCTGCAGCTTTGAAGCCGAGCTTATTTTTGTGCCTCCACCAACCATGAAGACATAGCCAATAGTGTTCCTTCGAGTATATTTATCACTTGACATATATGCATCAGCATACCCTTAAAGAAAAATATCAGTTCCTCCAAAATACAAAGCATTTGTTGTTGTCCCTTTCAGATACCTAAGTATCCACTTCACAACTTGTCTGTGCTCTTTACCTAGGTTTTCCATGAACCTACTTACAACTCCCACTGCATGTGCAATGTCTGGCCTTGTCCAAACCATAGCATACATAAGAGAACCTATCACTGCAGCATGTGGAACTTTAGACATATAGGTGATCTCCTCTTGTGTCTTTGGACACGTATCCTTGGTTAGTTTAAAGTGACCAGCCAAAGGTGTAGAAACTATTCTTTCATTTTGCATTGCAAACCTTTCTAGTACCTTTTTGATGTAATCCTCTTGAGATAGCTTTATTGTCTTCTTTGTCTTGTCCCTTGATATCTTCATATGTAACATTTAATGGCCTAATAACTTATGTGTAGCAGAAATTAGCATGAACATAGGGGGCATTTCATTAGAATAGATTCCTAATGAGAATGTTTTTTGGATAAGAAATACACAGCGTGAGCTAACGGCACTCACTTCTCTCCTTCTCGTGCTTCGTACTGTCTCTCCGGTTGTCACATTGCAAATGCGTTTGTTGCATTGCAACCGCAGGTAAGAGCTCTATGTATGACCTAAGTCATTCACAGTATTTCGTAGCTTTTAAAACAAAAACTAAGCATAGGTGGGGTATTGGGGCATCATTGCTGAGCATTTAGATGCATTCTGGGTCGAAAATGACTAGGTCAAAACTCCACTGCTGTTAATAATCGCGATTTTGGAACTTGACCTAAAGTGGGATTTGAGGCCATAGTCATGTGTGCTTAGGTCTTATAAACTTGTCCTAGAAGTTTCATTACGTTTGGATGTCATTTGATGATGTAACGGATGTGATTTGCTTGACGATGAGCAATTGGCTTTTGGTGAATTCAGTCACTTGAGTGTAGCTTGAGTTAGATACGAGTTGTTAGTTGTTTTCCAAGATATTGACAACCTCTTGTAGCCTCTATGGACTAGTCGAGTCAGCTTCGTCCCATGGTTTGACAAATTAATCGTGGTTCTCGCTTAGACTGCAATAAGATAGGATGGTGAGGTTAGACATGCGACCCACATTTGGCACTGCTGCCGGGGATCGAGAAGACCTAAACTAGGAAAAAACACGAGCGTCTTGTGTAATTGTCCTTTAACTTCCTCTAGGTTCGCTTAGAGTTCAAAACTCTCTTTTAGAAACCGCATAGCTTAAGATTGTCGTCTTTTGATGTGTAGAGGTAGCTTGGAAGTAATCGTACTTGCTTAGTACCTTTAGGATTGTAGGATTGTACATTTAGATTAGGATTTGGAGAATGATTGATAGACAAAACAAGTTAAAGATCAAGACTCTGAAAAACATAAAAAACACAAGAAAACGAGTGTTTGTGGACACTTTCCACAACCCCATTGTATGAGAAACTAGGAGTAGGATAAGTAGGATCCGAGGTGGATTTCATAGCATTGCTCTCTCTGAAAGAATCAAGTGTGAGTTGTTATGTAAGGTTCCAAAATTTCAGGTCTACGGCTATAAATAGTACGAAAAGACTCGAATTCACTCAATTCAACTAGGAAGTAAGCCTAAGAGTTGTTTGAACTAGTGGGTAAGCTAAAGGACACTTCGAGGTAAAAATTTCAAGAAGTTGACCAAAATTCAGATTATTTACTTTTTCTTGACTTTTTAAGCCAAACTAAGTTTTGACTTGATTCAAAGCTTAAAACACATCATAAAAGGACTGTCCTTGAGAAAATTTCAAAAAAGTGCTCATTTCAAGCCTCAAGTTAATAATCACGATTATTAACTTTTTCCTCTAATTTGGCCAAGGCTCATACCATTGACTCATTGCATGTGTACAAACTACTTTTGTAAAGGCCCAAGAGATTTGGATCACTAAACTGGCAAAAAACTGGGTAAAAACTATAGTTTGTACTGACTTTTTGAATCTTGAGTATGAATAGAGAAAAATTTTATCCAAACTTGGTGAAAATTTATTCATAGGCTTATATGGAGGTGATAAACGTGTGTATATGCCCAGTTGGCCAAAAAATTGTAAAAATTTGACAAAAGTAAATAATCACGATTATTAACATCTATCCTGTTTTTGAACTTTTTTTACCAAGTTGGTATACCACTAGCTTTACCATGTTGTAATAAGCCCACAAACCAAATTTGGTAAGATTTGGATCACTGGAGTGAAAACTGTGACAAAAATTGCAAAGTTAGTATGCGGATAGATAATTGATGACCATTTGACCAAAAATTAATAGATCTGTGTCAAAGTTGGGACAAAAATTTGCAAAAAATTGTCAAAAGTAAATAACCGCGATTATTTACTTCTGCTTCAAAACTTGGTTATCTTGCAAATTTGAGTATACCTCAAGGTCAAGCTCATCAATTGGACCCCACAAATCAATTTTTTGTGAAATTTGGACCACAAAAGTGAGACTTAAGCCAGATTCTTGAAATCAGAGTCTGCGGACATGGAACACTGGGTAAACTTGATCAAATTTTGTTCAAACTTGTTGAAACTTGCCCAAGGGCTTTAAGGAGTTGTATACTTGCCAAACCCATCCAGAAAGTGCAAAAAAGTGACAAAAGTAAATAATGGTGATTATTTACTTTCTTTTTACAAGACTAATCATCATGGGGCCCAGGTTTACTCTCTTTTACAAGACTAATCGTCATGGAGCCCAGGTTTACTTGGATCCTAACGAAGAGTATGCTATTCGCATTGATGATTATGGAGCCCAAGTTTACTCTCTTTTACAAGCATATACTCTCTATTTACAAGACTAATCGTCATGGAGCCCAGGTTTACTTGGATCCTAATGAAGAGTATGCTATTCGCATTGATAATCATGGTATTGAGTTCGAAGAAGAAGTTAGGGCCAACAAACAAGGAAAAATGTACATGGATCTAAACAAAACTCAATATATACAGGTTGAAAATCCTAATGTGATATACAAATGGGGATTAGAAGTGAGCACTATAATCTCGGATATATCAGCAAAAGAAGGACCACCAACTTTGGAATTCGAGGGATACGATCAAGTAGACTTGAAGCCCTTGAAACGGCTTAGTACGGATAATCCTAGGATCAGAGTCTATTGTTGGGAAGGTAGAAACATAAAATATCTTTTGTGGACTTCTCATGCTAGGCCAGGACAATTAACGGCCATGAAGATCATCTATATCTTCAAAATCAAAGATAATGGATCCACGGATCTACCAACTTACTTGTTTAGGGATTGTTATAACGACAAATTTGTTATGATGACTCTGAGAGGTAGAACAAACCAAATACCAGGGGTATTCCATACGGATTGGATATTGGGTCAAGGACCAGAAACCACTCCAAGATACGAGCATCGTGAGAGATCATTTGAGAGTAATGTGAAGAAACCACAAAACCACCTCATCACGCAGAAAAACATGTGACACTAACGCCAACGCAAGGCTACATGAGTCACTATTTCCAACAGACTTGTTTAAAGGACCGTGAACAGGACCAACTCCTAGAAGACCTGGTGTTGAACCAAATAGACATGAGGAAACCATGACTTATGCTCCACCAGAGCTCGCACCAATTTATTATGTAGCTAATCAAGGTGTCAGACCTCCTATGGGAAGACCCATGATGAAGCCCAAAATAGGAAACTGTCATAACTGTGGTGCTAATGACCATTGGAAGAACGAATGTCCAGATCCTGACAAAAACCTCAAACCAATTGAAGCCTATTGCATACAATGTTTCAAAAAGGGAGGACACTTTCCGGAAGATTGTCCTAAGAATCCTTTGAAGAAGGGAAAAACTGTAGTCAACGTAGTCCAAGTGATGCCTAGTAGCTCATCAAAGAGCGAACCGATTGTTCCAATCAAGGTAATCACTAGAGCCCAGGCAAGGAAAAAGAAACACAATTCCTCTGATGATTCGGAGAACACGAAAGTTTCTTCTCAAAGAATCAAAAGGAGCAGAACCGAAAGATATGAGATGAGAAAACAAAAACGAAGAGAAAGCAAAAATTCTAGCCCAGGACAAGTTGAAAGAAACTGGCAGTGAATTTAAGGAAACAACTGTGAAATCTGGAGGATCCATTCTGGTTGATAAAATTTTTGAGCCTATCAATGCCGCCTTGGAAGCCTACCAAGCATGACATAAAGCAGGCCAAAACATGGAAAACAAATGGAAAAACTATCCATCTCCAGACATGGAAGCAGCTAAGTGGAAGCTTATCAAAATTTGGTAAGAATCAACGCAGGAAATGCTGGATAAACAAAAACCCAATCTTGAAAGTGTTGCAAAAACGGAAGGGCTTACAGTAGAAGAAATGAAAGCAAAATCCAATGTGGTGGTCGAACCCCACCTTGAAACAAATGAACCAGAGCTCATGGTGCCAGACAGTGAAGATGCCTTACATGGAATTCCATTCATGGAGGAAGATTGGCCAGGACACTTATGGAAAAAGGTAAGGGAGATCAATGATGGGAGCCTAACTTTAAAGTCAGCTCCAATAGAGGAAGTCTGGTTGGATAGCCTACCATCTGATATACAATCCTTGTACGGGGATAGCAGGTCAGAGGCTTCAGGAATATCTAAACCAATGACATTAAAAACATTACCTTCTTACTTGGGAGATAACGAAGATAAGGCTATCATTTGCAAAACCACTCAAGTCAAAACATCCAAATATCATTTGCAAAACCACTCAAGTCAAACCCTCGAAGTAGACAACATTCATTCAATCATGTCTACACCTATCCAATGCACTCTTACCTTGGGAGAACTATTGAAACTCAGACCATACTTATGGAATGATTTATAGAAAACCCTAGAAAAGGTGGGGATAACAGAGTTAACCTCTAAGAATCTGGGAAACTTGAAAAATAAAACAAAATACAAAGAGATACGATCAGTTCCTATGAGCAAGGTAGGAGAATACTATGAAGGGGAAGAAGGAAACACTACCCTCCCAGTGAAATATAATGACATTGAAACCATGGTAATACTGGATAGTGGAGCTGGCATAGCCATAGACACTAAAGTAGTATGGGAATCCTAGGGACAGCCAACCATTAGACAAATGCAAATGAAATTGCAGTTGGCTGACGGACACATTGAAAGACCGCTAGGGCTACTAGAAAACGTGATAATCAACTCCTGTGGAATTGAATATCAACACACTTTTGCCATAGTAGACTTTGGGAAAAAACTCAACTATGAAATCATATTGGGAAGACCTTTCATGCGATAGGTATAGCTTATCCAAGATTGAGGAAATGACTATCTGTACTTAAAGTAGGTGGGATCTATAACAAGGGTCAATCTAAAGGACCACACCTATAGAGACGTCTTGAAAATACCCATCTAGGAGTTTGACTCAGTCTCTTTGGTTGAAACTAAACTTCCATCTTGGCTAAACAAAGACACTCCTATTTGGATGTGCAGAGCTTCAGAAAATGGAAGCTTAAGACGAGAGGAATGTATCCTAGAAAGGGACTGTACAGACGAAGCCTACATACCTGAACCCTTTCTAGAGCATTTATTTGAACCCTTCGAGTGGACTCAAATCTTAGCGACAATGGATGTATGTGTGAATACGTCTATGCCTACTCAATTTGCAATGAGGATGGCTACAACATAATTTCCATCCAAATGATGTCAGTCCTTAACAATGAGAAAAACAAGGATGAGAAAACAAAGTACTTGATGAAAGCTCAACAAGTCTGTTCTGACCTCTATTACGATGCAACTGATGAGTTGGATGAACACTCAGCTACCTCCGAAGATTCGGGATCCGAAAGAGAACATACGAGAGCTCAACTACTCTTAAGGGGAAGGGATGAAAAGTTTTTTGACTTTCCAAATCAGAAATCAAGAAGACAAAAATGGTATAGAAGAAAGAGGGACACTAAAATTGTGAAAGCACGACCTATGCCATCAGTCTCCAGTAAAACAAAATTCCTGATGCATATAGATGCAAAAGATTGTGTCAAGGACAAAATAAATGGTAGATATCCTTCAAACGGAAATTCAAAAATGTCTCATACATAGAGAAAAACAAGGAAGGGTACTCAAGAAGAATATCAGGATAAAAGACCACTCATGACCAAAGTCGAGCTGAAAAAGAAATATCAAGAGTTGAAAAAAGCTCTAAAGGAGATATACACCACCGAAATGGAACCCATGGAAGAGGATGGGAAGGATGTAATGCATGTTCCATCCCATTACAAAAAGCATACTCTCCAAGATTGGAAAATCATAATCGAACAACCTGTTAGGGAACTATGGAAACAAGGCAAGTCTTACGAAGGACCTGAAAACGCTAAAAGGGTAGACTTGGCTGAACCAGGAGAAGAGCCTAGGCCAGCTTACATTGCAAATGACCTAACAAAAGAAGAAGAAAAGCTTTTGTTAAGTTTGTTAAAGTAATATCGGGATATCTTTGCTTGGTCTTACAAAGATCTCAAGGGTGTTGATCCAGAAATCTGTCAACATACCATACCCATGAGAGATGATGTGAAACCAAGTAGACAAAGACCATACACTTATAACGAAACATTTGCCAGAAAGATCAAAGAAGAGATTGAAAAATTAAAGGAAGCTGAATTCATTTAAGAAATTGAACACACTGATTGGGTGTCCCCAATTGTGGTAGTACCTAAGAAGAATGGGAAATTACGAGTGTGCGTTGATCTAAAAAAAGTGAATGTAGCTACCATTAGAGACAACTTTCCTCTTCCGATAATTGAGCACGTGTTAGAATGAGTGGCAAGAAAAGAAGCTTACTGCTTCTTAGATGGCTTTTCGGGATACAATCAACTTTTTGTTGACCCAAAAGGTCAGCACAAAACTGCTTATGCAACAGAATGGGGTATATTTTCCTATCGGGTTATGACGCTTGGGTTAACTAATGCTCCAACCACATTTCAGAGATTGATGAGCCATGCTTTCAAAGAGTATCTTCGGAAATTCTTGGAAGTATACATGGATGATTTATGCGTACATTCGTCAATCCGAGCTGATCATTTTGAACACCTCAAAAAGGTATTTGAGGAATGTAGACTTTACAGGATTTTCTTAAACGCGAAAAGTGCACATTCATGGGAAGACAAGGGAAAATTCTTGGACACATAGTGTCTAAAAATGGCATAGCTAACAATATTGAAAAGATTCATGTCATTGCTGATTTGCCTAGACCAACAACAGTCTAAAAACCCATTTATAGCTTGATTACGCACTTTGAATGGACCGAGGCATGTGAAGAATCCTTCATGAAGCTTAAGCAAGCTCTCACCTCAGCTCCAATATTGAAAGCACCCGATTGGGATAAGGTATTACATGTAGATGCTTCAAACTTTGCTATTGGTTGTATACTAGCCCAACCAGGAGATGGGAGAATTGACTTTCCTATTTCTTATGCTAGCTAACAATTGAATATGGCAGAAAATAATTAAACCACCACTGAAAGAGAAGGACTAGGAATGATCTATGCCATTTAAAAGTATAGACATTACCTATTGGCCAACAAGTTTGTGTTCTTTGTGGACCACCAAGCCTTGTTATATTTGGTCAACAAGCCATGCAGCACAGGAAGAATAGTGAGATGGTTCATCATTCTTCTCAAATTTGATTTCACTGTGGTTGTTAAAAAAGGCACTACACATCATCGAGCAGATCATTTGTCTAGGATTGTTTCAGAGGAATCACCTAAAGGGGTAGATGATGATCTACCAGATGCCTATTTGTTCCCCGTGGAAATGATACCTAGATGGGCGGAAAAAATTATGTCATTAATGATAATAGCTCAAGTGGATTCACCATTTCCTATCACAGTTGATTTAATCAAGCAATCGGCTACGTATCAATTATTAGCTTGGAGGCTATATAAAAGAAATTGAGATGGAATATTTCTTTTATGCATTAATCCTGAAGAAAGAGATCAATACTTAAGTCAAGCACATGTTACCATAGTAGGACTTCACTTTGCGGAAGACCAAAGTATGCAACAAATCTTAAGACTTGCAGTATTTTGGACGACTATGAGGAGAGATGTTCGATATTTTGTAAGAGATTGACCTCAATGTCAGAAACAACAACCCATTCCTCATGTAACATTGTTTCAAATGTCACATGTTCCTAGGTGGAGTAACTATCTGGTTACTTACTTATCGAGCCGAACATTTCCTGCGGATATGAGTAGACGCCATCTAAGAGCAATTGAAACGGAAGCAAGATACTATGCTCTTATTGGGAACCAATTGTATCGGAGAGGTATGGGTCAACATTTGCGTCTTTGTGAAAATGAAAACAAGTATATTCCGATTATAGAACAAGCACATGTTGGATTAGCTGGAGGTCACTTTTCTAGTGAGACCACCGCAAGAGCAATCTTGATGGCAGGTATATGGTGGCCAACACTTTTTGTAGATGCCAAAGAATATGTTCGAAGGTCTGATGCTTGCCAATGAGCAAAAATTCCAACACAGGTAGACATCATGCCCCTAAGACCAATGATGGGGGCTAGAGCCTTCGCAAAATGGGGTATAGATTTTGTTAGACCGATACAGCCACTTGCTTATAGAACCCAAGCTCAATATATCATTGTAGCTACGGACTATTTGACCAAATGGGCCGAGGCTAAAGCGACTCAAAAGAATGATGCCAGAACCACTGTTGCATTCTTATATGAGTATGTATTTGTAAGTTATGGACTGCCAATAGAGATTGTCAGTGATTGGGGAACTCATTTTCTCAACGAGTTAACAGAGTATTTGCTTAATGAGTTTATGGTTATCCATAACAAATAAGCTCCCTATCATCCACAAGCAAATGGACAAGCTGAGCATACGAATAAATTCTTAGCTCGATGTTGACCAAAGTGGTTAGTTCAGAAAGGACCAACTGGAAATGAATCTCCATGCAGCTCTATGGGCTTATCGAGTTTCATTCAAAACAGCTTTAAATGCTACACCCTTTAACCTTGTTTATGGTCTTGATGCCATACCGCCAATAGAATTTCTATTGCTGACCTTAAGGGTAGCACAGACTCTTGAGTGGACTCGACATGAATTGTCAGAAAGACTTGAAGATTTGGGAAATCTAGACGAGAAAAGACTAACTGTTGTAGCTCATATCTATGCACAAAAGAGGAAACAAAAACAGTTTTTTGATTCCCACTTAATCACCAAAATTTTCAAGAAAGGGGACTTAGTTCTAGTCTATTCCCTTAAGCAACACATTCCCAAGTTTAATAGAAAGGGAAATGGACCATTTATCATTGAAGATGTATCCCCAAGTGGAGCAGTAAAATTGTCAACCATAGATGGTGAACCAATGGCTAACTGGATTAGTGGATGTCATTTAAAGAAATACAATTTTTCACTAACCATTGAACTGCTAGAGAGAATGTATGCAGCCAAACAAAGGAAGATGAAGCGAAAGTAGGTTATTGATGAAGCCCAATAGGAAGCTAGACTTAGGGTGCTCAAGCGTAAAGCTGCTCTCAAGAATCAACAGATACCGATCCCTATCAACACTTTAAGACTAGATGATCGACAGTGGGAATTATCTAAAGATGTAGTTTCAACAGATGAAGACTGGTTAGATGGAATGGATCTTTGCATCAAATTACAGCTCAACAATCATAGCACCAATGCCTTGGTAGACATGAGAGCTAGAGTGAATGCAGTCAGTTGTTCCACATACAAGAAAGAAACAAGTCAAGCATTGACCGCAGGAATAACGACAATCAAAGGATGCAACAAGAACCCAACTCCAACATTGGGAGTAGTCAACTTGAATGTGGTAGTACGTGGATGCTCATGTCCGCATCAGTTTGTATGATTGCCAGATGAACACATGAATGAGATGATGATTCTTGGCATTCCTTGGATGCGTACATACAAAGCAGTACCAGATTGGGATAAAAATCATCTAAATCTATGACTTAAGGGAGGGCAACTCATTGTTCCCATTGCACCAAGCAAAGGGGAATGTAAAAGATGCAATTAGAGTACCACTCCACGAAGTAATCTCCTCCATCCCTTTGACAAACAAATGCTATAAGTAGCATGCAAGGAGTCAGACAAATTTGGGTACCAAAGGCACAACTTGTGGATAAACCAAATCAGATCAAGGTGCCTGAAATTTCACCAGAGAAACAGAAGACGGTTCCAAGGATTCAAGCACAGAATCGAGCATCTATGAAAAAGGAACCTAACATGAAAAAGGTTTGGAAGAAAAAGGAGCACTTATCTTCTCCACACAACGTGAAACTAATCAAACAGTGGCGAGTTAAGTCTCAACAGACTCTCAAAAATCATGCACCAAGCAGACTGAGCTACCAATGGTGAGAAAAAGCTCGACAACCGTCTAAAGTGCTCCCAATAGCTCAAGAAATCAGCGTGCTTAAACACCCTTGATAGTACTATCAAATAGAGAGCACAAAGGCTACAAGATTTTCTCTTTGGAAGACACCAGCAACAAAACTCGACATCGAAACCCTTGAGTTATTTACTCAAGACCCAACTCTTGCACAACATATTGAGTTGAATTGCATTTATCTTCATATCATGATAGAGCCAATCATGGCTATGCATAGACACAATTATTCAACCCATGCACACAGTCGTCCCGAAGACTGCCATCTAGGAGGGGTGGAAGGATAATACTAAATACTAAGTAACTAAGGGCAATGTTTGAAGAGGGAGGAAAAAGCTTCATGTTAACGTGTATTTTTTACAAAATTACCTATTAATGCCCTTATAATTCATCAAATGGGGAAAAGTCACTGATAATATCCTCTCGATGAGTGTAAATAGTGTATATACTATCAGAAAATCATCAAAAAATAGTCCTTTTTTGGGTATTTTCATCATTTTTGCTAATAGGAAGGCTTAAAAATAGAGAAAGCCAACAAAAAACAATAAAGTTGTCCTTTTCAAAGGATTCTCTTAATTATTAGATTTTCACTTTGCTTTTCTAGAGCATTTTTCTATTTTCTTTGATTTTTCCAATAAAAAGGTCAAAAATTAATAATAATTAGCAAAAAAGCTCAGATGGAAAAATAGAGGACACGATGGTGATCAGAAAGACAAGGCGGACAAGCACAAAAATTTTCAACAAAATCATAAGATGGAAGCGGAAAGCCTAAATTAGGCGGCCAAGCCTACTTCTGCAAAATTTTTGCAGAATGGGCTACAAGAATCTTATTTGGGAAATTTTTGAGCCTAACATAGATTTCACAGCCTAATAGGACTAACGGGGGAATCTGGGGAAATTTGGTTCGGGAAGTCCGGGTATAGATAGCCAGAGTAGGCTAAAACCACCTCATTTCCACTTGGAGCTTTACAGAGAGAGCATTTTGGCTTCTTTCGTGCATCATTTCCGGAGCCTACAGTTGACCTTTTTCAGTGCTATCTCACACGAGACATGAGTGGTAAGTTCCTTACTAATCAATGATCCATTTTGTACGGTCGGTAGCTAGTCTAAAGCCCTAGAAAAAAACCTAGAAGCCAAGCTGTCCAGGTCATACAGATGTTTTTTAAGAAAGGCCAGAATTTCGACCTGACCCAACATACAGAGTAGTCACAGAAGACGGTGATTTTAGAGTCACCAGAGCACAAAGTGATGCTGGCATGACCAAACTTGACCAAATTCAATTTAGGACTTGTATTACGTGTATGAAACATGTTTAGGTCAAAATTTATGTGAAATGCAAAGTTTTTGTCACTGTTGTAAATAATCTTGATTATTTACTTTTGCAACATTTTTGCATGGAAATTGCCAAAAAATGCAAAGAAGTCTATGAAAGCCAAAATTTGGGTTATGAACAACTTTTCTTGATCCAAATCATCTCATAATTCATACCCAATGTCTATACCATGCCTAGAACCAGTCTATGCCAAAAATGTCATTTTGAGAAGAAAAGTTAATAATCACGATTATTTACTTTTTGGCCAAAATGGGGCAATTTTGAAATTTTGTCATCATACATCCAAAGTACATGATGTGATAAGCCCACTAGCCAACTTCGAGTCAATTTGGAATTCAAAATCTCAAATTTTCTTTATGTCTACTGTTTCAAAGACCTAAAGCCAAAATCTGGTACCATTTCCACCCTATACATCCAAATGAGCCCAAATTTCCCTCAGAG
This sequence comes from Adiantum capillus-veneris, assembly GCF_014529385.1. Classification (NCBI taxonomy): domain Eukaryota; kingdom Viridiplantae; phylum Streptophyta; class Polypodiopsida; order Polypodiales; family Pteridaceae; genus Adiantum; species Adiantum capillus-veneris. Next base: position 88,889,924 of record NC_140932.1, read on the forward strand.
CATGTAATTGGCACATACTTCAAGCCTATAAAGCCAAAATTGCAAAAAAGTTGGAAATTTTCCCAGCCGTAAATAATAGCGATTATTCACTTTGGTTACAAATTTGTTTTGACCATACAATTTTGTTCCTTGCATGATTTTATGCATCTTTGCTTGTTCAAAAATTGATTTGAAGCAATTTGGACTAGATTATCAGTATTTCAGTCTAAAAGGACATTCTAGAGAAAAATCTGACAGCTCCGCTAACTTTGCACTCTATTCACTGAACAGAAGCAATGCAAGCCGCAGAGAAGGCCAAGAATAAATGAAACCAAAAGGAGAAACTGCAAGAGCTGCCACCCTATCAACAGGACCCTTAGTCAGTAAAGGCACCAAAGTCATCCTATCTTTCTAAAGAGCAGTTAGAAGAACACCACACCACGGTCTTCACGGGAAGATTAAAGAGTGAAGAAGGGCATCTGGTGGAGTTTCATCTCTTGCCCAAAGAGGTTTATGATGTCGCAGCAAAGCCAAAAACCAAAGAGGCTAACCGTAGGTTGGGACTCCGACACTTCTATGAACAAGAGCCCTATAGAGTAGACTTTCAGAAGGCTTACGAGCTTTTGTCCACCAGCAAGGAAGACGGAACTGCCCAAATCTCAGACAACGAAGGAAACAAGGTAGCTGTTGTGATTACAAAGGAAATAGTGGCGGAGGCACTCAGATTGCCCACTAAAGGGATGACCATGCAGACAGGAGATAGGAAAACAACGGTCATGTTTACAAAAGAAACAGCTACGGCTCCATTTTACGATCTCATCCACAAGCAGGTAGAAGAGCCAGCCCGTCTGTACCATCAACATTTCCATTTCCTTGCAAAAAGGTCACCAAGGTACACAACACCAAATCATGACGTGGCCACAACTTTTACACAAGTTCTGAATCCAATCACCAGACAACCTATGGACCACATGCAATATGTGTTAACAACATTAAAGGCCACCAAGAAGGAGGGAAAGATAACCTACTTGGGTGCAAAAGTCTTGACCAAAATAGCCTATCATGCCATCGGCATGGCCGACAACCTACCACCTGCCCTGGATCAGAACACATGGATCTTGGCAGCTCCACCCTCTCCAAGATCTACAAGATCTGGTAAGCGATCATTTAAATCAGGTGATGAATCCGATGACAGCTCATCCGAGCAGCATATCAATGAAAGCTCTGACAACGAAGAAAAAAGATCTAGGAGGGAAGAGATGAAGAGGAAAGCAGTGGCTGCTCACCAAGAGGAGCCAGCTCAAAAGCAAGAAAGACTTGAAAGAGAAAAACAGGCATATCAGCGCACTAGGCAAGCGCAGGGAAAAGACCCAAAAAAGTGGGTACCTACCGGCTTGAAGGGACCTCAAACAAAAGATCATTCGAGGAAAGAGGCCGAAGATCCCAAGGATCATTTAGAAAGAATGTACCAAGAGGTAGAGGCCTTGAAGATGAAAGAGATGGCAGAAGCGGCCAAGAAAACTAAGGAAGTAGCAACTCAAGAGCAAGGCCAAGCATCTCCTTGACCCACCTCACCACCGTCAAAACAAGAGGATCATCCCATGCCCATTCCACCATCTTCACCGCCAGGCCAAGAGACCACTGAAGAGGCCGAGACTGACAAGGCAAAAGAGTCTAACTTCACCCACCAAATGGAAGCTACACAACAAACTGACCACCCTGAGAAACATGAAGAAAAGAAATATGAACCGGCACCAGAACAGACAGCCGAGGAAACTCACAAGTCGGTAGATGAAACTGATAAAGAGGAAGATAAAGAAAAGGAGCAAACCACTACACATGAGGAAGTAACCGAAACTAAGAAGGTGGAAAGGCTTGCAACCGTGGAAACGAAAAGGGTTTAGACCACACAAGTTGTTTCCACTCAGCCAAAAACTGCCAAGGTTTCAAAACCTCAGGATGTCCAAGAAGTAACCACCTCTATAGAAACACCAGCAATAACAACACAACAAGAAGCAACACAAGAGGCTACCGGCACATCCGAAATAGCAAGACAAGAGGAGTGGCAGTCCAATGATGAAGTCATTCTACAAGTGAACAAGTATGCAAGACAGATGCAAATCATGACGGAGAAACTCCGCTCAGCAGCCTTTAACCGCAGTACTATAGCCAAAGAAATAGAAATGGTCATCGATGCTCTTCAAAGCGAGCTTGACGACAGAATGGCTACTATTAAAGATATCCAAAGGCAAGTACAAGAGCTCAAGACTGAAGCAGAACAACATCAAATAGCACGAGACAGCCAACAAAAGGAAATGGAGGAGCTGGGTGACCTCCTGACTAAGCTATCTGATGCCTACAAAGTGAAAGATGAGCAGTTGACAGAAGTGACAAATGAACTTCTCACCACCTCTCTATCCAATCAAAATATTCAAGTACAATTAGACATAGCAAACGCATCACTACAGTATTCGGAACAAAGGATTAATGATCAAGCCACTTTCTTGCAGCAATTAAGAGAAAATCCGGCCGTGGCCTCGATCAAGGGAACAGATGAGGTGTATAAAGCACTTGAGAATAAAACAAAGATTTAGAGCTGGAGTTGAAGCTGGAGCAGTGAAAACGTAGAGACCTAGCGCTCATGCGGGTCCAAAGAGAGGGGGAGCTCCTTAAAGAGATTGCAGAATTGAAAAGAGTAAACCAAGTCCTCAGAGATGGAAAGCTAGATATACAGGAGGATGCAGGCACTTTAGAGCCACCCCAAGTGGAAATCCCCTCGGTCTGATTTGCTGACTTTGAGACGCAGTCTACAACAGAGCTGAGTGGGGGTGAAGAATTTCAAATCCAAGTCACAGAGGAAGACACAGTGCCGATGTTCCAGCTGTCAAAGGCTGAAGAAGATGCACTAAAGGAGAAGATCACGTTGGAGGTAGATGAGCAGTGGAAGGTAGGTATGGATTGGGAGTTGAGAGTTTTACACTCTGTCAACGTCACACAGCTCACTCCTAATCAAATCAATGCTCAATGGCACCAACAATCCTTGCCATACCCTCTCATCAAGGTTGAACTTTTAGAGGTAAAGGAAAGATTATACCGAGATATCCAAGAAGATGGTGCAGATCAAGACCACCCGAAGTGGCGGCTAAGCTAGTTGAACAAGAATCCAAGATACTTGATTCTGTTCACGAGAGCACCTGCGGCCATACAGAAAGATCCAACATTTTGTCGTGTACCTCGAGTAAGGACATGAAAAGCACACGAATCACTATAGAAGAAGTGGCCAACATGGCCGAACTTTCCCAGGCTGTCAGCTCCCGAGAAAGGTCAAGCAACAGAAGAATACATGATGAAAACCCTAACGGGCACCATGAAATTCTTCAAAAGTCTGCAAGATCTCTCCTCCGCAATGCTTTACAAAATCTGCAGGATTCTACTTACTTGCATACAAGTATTCAATGATCCTGAGCAGACAGGAGCCCCATGGCTCTCATTTTTGGAAGGAAATGGGCAGCCCTCAGAGGAAGTTCTTTATGGCTTTTACGTCCGATGCATGTTTCTGCCCTCACACAATATGCTATCTTTTGAGAAGGCCTTCTACACTAGTTTGTTCACCTAGCGAACGAAGATATTTGCGCCGGTGATAAGCAACCTCACAGCCAGATTTGTAGGCTACTCGGCAGTAGAACTCAAAAACAAAGTCACCATCTAGTTTTTGCAAGTGCCAGAAAAAGAACGCAAAATCAGATATGAAAAAGCACTAGAAGCACTGAAGGACCGCCTCGCCCATCGTCAACCCGAAGATTACTTCAGTCCATGAAGCTGTGTCAAGGGACGACACAAGCGAGGAGGGGGGGAATGTTAGCAGCAAGCTAACGTGGACACCATTTTTTGGAGTTCTCGTTGTAAAAACAATTATTATTTTGATAAATCGGGAATATTGTAACTCCTGTTTTTTTTATAAACCTTGTAATTAATGAGCCGGGACTACAAGCTTCTAGATTGCATCAGCCATTCAATTCCCAGGTTTGATAGAACTCTAGATTATCACTTTTGACCACCCAAAAACCTTGGCTAAGGTATAAAAGCCAAATTTTGTAAGTGTTTTATAAGTTTCTTGGATAAGAAATACACAGCATGAGTGCTCACTTCTCTCCTTCTTGCGCTTCCTACTCCCTCTCCGGTTGTCACATTGTGAATCCGTTTGCTGCATTGCAACCATAGGTAAGAGCTCTACACATTGACGCAAGCCATTCACAATATTTCGTAGATTTTGGTGTCGCCGACTAATTTAATCATAACTAGGAATCTACACTTTAAAACGAAAAGTAAGAATAGGTGGGGTATTGGGGCATCATTGCTAAGCATTTAGATGCATTCTGGGTAAAAAATAACTATGTAAAAAATCCATTGATGTTATTAATTGCGATTTTGGAACTTGACCTAAAGTGGGGTTTGAGGACATAGGCATGTGTGCTTAGGTCTTATAAACTTGTCCTAGAAGTTTCGTTACGTTTGGATGTCATTTGATGCTGTAACGGAGGTGATTTGCTTGTCGATGAAAAATTGGCCTTTGGTGATTTCAGTCACTTGAGTGTAGCTTGAGTTAGATGCGAGCTGTTAGTTGTTTTCCAAGAGATTTGTCATAATAATCAATATCTAATTCTCCTAAATGATTTTCTCATATTAAACTGATCATTTAATGTGGGAAAGGCCAGGGGAGAAAAAGCTAGAATATTGGTTAAGCTAGCAGACCGGCCACAGTAGGGATCCAAAGGAGGGAAAATAGGGATCCAAAGGGGGGGCCATCTGCAAAAGAGCCATGTGCAACAATGGGCTAAAAAGACCCTAAGGTCCAGCCCATTAAGACTTCCAAAATTCAAAGGTTGTGTCCAAAGGTCAACCCTAGGGAAAATTGGATGCTTTGTGTGTGCCCTAAAAGTCTTTGCACATCCCTACATGGGAGGGGTAGAGCCCTAAAGGTAGGGAATGAGAGAGAAAGTCACACACACACACACATAGGCTCCCTTTACACAAAGGGAATAAAGGACACATGTCAGCTCCCTAGGCCAGATGCCCACAAGGTGTGCCCAATTTCTATTGGATGACCCTTGAAGTGGACCAATGAAAATTAAGCTAGAGTAAATCTAGTTTAATTAATTTAAAAACATCTAATAAAAGAAACCAATGAGAATTAAGTCTCCTAGAAGACTATTGGGCAGTCTCCCAAGGGGTCCAATGAGCATTCAGGGGCCCCATGGCTTGCGTGATTCCTATTGGCCAGGAGGCAAAGGGGTCCAATGAGAGTTTAGTTTAATTATTTAATTACCTAAATCTCTCACGAAAGGGAAAAGGGGGACACATGTCAGAAGGCTATCACTTATGCTGCTTAATTGTAATTGGCTTGACTTGGGGAGGGCCAATGAGGCTTTAGGAAGAGCATTTAGCAAGAGGGCTCGCCCAAGAGAGAGAGGGGGCTGATTTTTGCAAGGATTATCACACACACACTCACACAAGCTCATGTGTGAAGAAAGAGAAGACTATCTCTTCCCAAGCTTTAATGGAGAACTCATCACCTACTCCAAGCTTGTGAGATAGAAGCCTACATCAACACTCTCTTGGCATGTGGATGCAAATCCAACCAAGAGCCAAGCTTCAATGCATGCGCATCTCCTCTACCAAGCTAGTTACTAAGCTAAGCTATGCTACATATGAGTGATTATGTGAGGAGATGTACATCTTTCTCGTAAGATACTCCTTCTTCCTCTCAATCTACTCTCATACCCTGCTAGCTCTCACCGTCTTCGAAGGTGTGTGAGGTCTTGGGTCTGAGAACGGGGATAATTCAAGTTGTGTTTGTTAAGTGTTTTGCTTAGTGCATGAAGTTTCCATCTTCATTGCACTAGCTAGTCTTGAAGGAACACAAAGAATTGTATTGTACAATGTCTCTCTTGATGGGAGAAACCATAATACAAAGCCTTTTGAAGGGGGGACCGGCTCCATGAAAATCCGGTCCTCAACTGTTGTCAATAGCTTAATTGCTCTCTCTTTTGAAAGTATTGTCGATGCTATCTAACTAGGTGTTATGCTTTTTGTTGCTCTCTCCCCCCAAGCACTCTTGTAATTCTCATTAGGAATCTATTCTAATGAAATTCCCACTATGTTCATGCTAATTTCTGCTACACATAAGTTATTGGGCCTTTAAATGTTACAATGGTATCAGAGCTCAAGGTTTCTCTTTTTTTTCTCAAGAAGGGAGGTCCTCAAGCTAGCTACAAATGGTTGGTATTATTAATTGCCTGTGAGTAAGTAGAATAGGTATTTTTCAGCCTTGCAGTGCGCCTGCCTTTGTGAAGTTAACGGGGAATCACCGCCGAGAGCTATGGTCTTAATAGTGGAGTCCTACGGGGCTTGCCTACCGCTTAACCACTATTGAGCTATTAGAAGCTTGACAAGAGCCGGTGCTGTTTTGGTGTCGAAAGACCCTCTCTTCTATTCCTTGCAATTAATGGTATTCGAGCCGCGGGTACAGTAGCTTGAGTGCTTTTTCTAAAGGGGTAAAGAGGAGTAGCAACTAGGGCTTGAAGTGCCAAAGTACACCTAAAAAGTTTACACCTAAAAGTTGTTAGAATGGCTGAAAATAGTAAAGAGAGTGAAATTAATGTTGATAACTTTGATTTTGCTCATGAGCAAGCTACTAATGATGCTTCAATGCTTGTTAACTATCTTGTTTCTAGGCTTCAACAAGCCATGGGAAATCCATCTCTCCAAAGTGAAGTGCAACGGCAGCTTCATGCTCACGGGATTCTCCAAGCTCATCACCATGACGAGAGAACACCTAGGAAGCCTCCTTGTGAGACTACCAAAAGAGGTCTCTCTCTGATTCGGGAAGAAGAAGAGAATCCATATGAAGGGCTCAAGAATTTACTTCTTGAAGATGCATCTCCTTCCCAAAGGAGAACTCAAGAGCCTCCACCGAAGGAACGAGAAAGAAGCGAGTCTCCCGCCACCTCGGCGGAGATGGCTCCATGAAGACGGCGGGCTAAACGCTCTCCATCACCACCAAAGCGGAGAAGACCATCATATTCTTCTCCCCACCACAATTCAAAGAGGGATGATAAAAAGCAAGAGAAGAAAAAGGCGAGAAAGAGGACACCCTCTTCTCCATCTTCTCCATCCTCTTCCTCTTATGAAAGCTATGGTGAAGATGACAAAGATCAAGACAAGAAAAAGGCAAGAAAGAGGTCACCCTCTTCTCCACCTTCTTCAAATTCTTCACCCTTTGAAGAAAGTGATGGTGTAATGTTTGAACCATCAAAAAGAAGAGGCCATAGGAAATCCTATGCCGCATGGAAGAGGTCGTCCAAGTTGAAGAAATTCAATGAGGGAGGGAAGAGCATCTCTTTCCTTACCTATGATGGTACCTTTGGTGCTACGGACAAAGTCTTGGCCTTTATCCAGCAATTCGTTGCGGCGTTTGGAGATGAGGGCTTCACTGAGTCCTATAAGCTACGCCATGTAGCTATGCACTTTCAAAAGTCCGCTAGACAATGGTGGTCTAGCCTACAAGCCAACAGTGAAGCTCCACAAACATGGAAGGCTTTAAGAGCTTCCATTATGAAGCAATTTTTGGCCACCGATGCCAAAGACAAAGTACTCACCGAATGGCGAAGCTTAAAGCTCTCTCCCAATGAATCCATCCACAAATATGTAGCCAAGTTTTGGGACCTACAGCTCAAAGCCACTGTCTTCAAAAGGTTGGATTTTGGAGAGCAAAAGTAACAATTTTGTGCGAGCTTAACCGAAGAAATGGCGGAGTATGTCAACTCCCAAAGACCACGTACCATATCAGCGGTAATACACCACACTATGGTCGCCTCTCGAATCAATTTCCAAACGGGGACAAAAAGAAATAATAAGCCCCCGGAAAACAAGGGTTCCAATGAGCCTAAGGGGAAGGACAATGTCCAAAAGTCTCCTAAGGGCAACTCCAACAAAGCTAAAGAGAAGGGAGTTTACAAAGGTAAGAATAAACTCTCTCTTGAAGAGCTTGAGCGTTATCGTAAGGATAACCGGTGTTTCAAGTGCGGCGAACAAGGGCATGCGTACCACGCTTGTCCCCAAAAGAACAACCGCCAAGATCCTCCTAGAGCTTCCTTTGGTTGAAATCCAAGAGGAGGAGACTCACCAAACTCACCAAAATGGATCTCCTCTATGCCATGCTTGGGGAAAGGTAAGAGAACATGATGCTTTTATTCTCTTTGACCCTAGTTCTACTCACAATTTTATATCTATAGAGTTGGCCACCAAGCTAGGAATAGAATCCTACGAGATGGGAGATGTCCTACCCGCAGACAGTGCCTTCAAGGGGCAAGAAGCTTCAGTCACTCCCTTAATCGGGAAATTGAGGCTTCATGTCCAAGGCTATGTGGACAAAGAGGACTTCTTTATCTCTCCTCTCAAGCATGAGGATGTAATCCTAGGGGCACCATGGTTTGACCGCCTGGCTGCCGATGTTAAATTTCCTGAAAGGAGAATCTCCTTTCAGTTCAGGGAAAAAGACATGTATATAGATGCTAAGGAAATGGGTAACACCATCCCCATTGTACATACACCAGCTTTCAACAAGTCAATAAAGAGCTCTATTTCCGTGTACATGATTTTTGTTAAAGACTCTCAAAATGAACCTAATGCTTTAGCAAAAGAAAATAAAAGCAACCAAAAGGAATTAGAGTTATCCAATTTTCTCAAGGGGTTTCAAGATGTTTTTATTGACGACATCCCTTGTGAGCTACCTCCTAAACGAGGTAATGATGACCATGCAATTGAACTTCTTCCAAGAAGTTCACCGCCTAATAAACCTCCTTATAGAGTTTCTCAAGCTCAACAAGAGGAGATTATGCGGCAAGTGCATGAGTTAATTGAGAAGGGTATGGTTAGGCCAAGCTCATCTCCATTTTGCTCACCTGTGGTATTAGTGCAAAAGAAAGACGGCACATATCGTATGTGTGTCGACTATAGACCACTAAATAGGATCACTATCAAGAATAGGTTTCCCGTTCCACGGGTAGAAGACCTATTTGATAAGCTACAAGGATCGACCTACTTCAGTAGGGTTGATCTAAAAAGTGGCTATCATCAAATAAGGATAGTTGATCCAGACATTGTAAAGACCGCATTTCGTACTACATTTGGTCTTTACGAATACATTGTCATGCCTTTTGGCTTGACCAATGCACCAGCCACATTCAACCGCTTGATGGAGAAGCTGTTCAGGCCTCATCGAACCTTCACTATGGTCGCCTTTTGAATCAATTTCCAGATGGGGGAAAAAAGAAATAATAAGCCCCCGGAAAACAAGGGTTCCAATGAGCCTAAGGGGAAGGACAATGTCCAAAAGTCTCCTAAGGGCAACTCCAACAAAGCTAAAGAGAAGGGAGTTTACAAAGGTAAGAATAAAATCTCTCCTGAAGATCTTGAGCGTTATCGTAAGGATAACCGGTGTTTCAAGTGCGAAGAACAAGGGCATGCGTATCGCGCTTGTCCCCAAAAGAACAACCGCCAAGATCCTCCTAGAGCTTCCTTGGTTGAAATCCAAGAGGAGGAGACTCACCAAACTCACCACAAAGGATCTCCTCTATGCCATGCTTGGGGAAAGGTAAGAGAACATGATGCTTTTATTCTCTTTGACCCTGGTTCTACTCACAATTTTATATCTATAGATTTGGCCACCAAGCTAGGAATACAATCCTACGAGATGGGAGATGTCCTACCCACAGACAGTGCCTTCAAGGGGCAAGAAGCTTCAGTCACTCCCTTAATCGGGACATTGAGGCTTCATGTCCAAGGCTATGTGGACAAAGAGGACTTCTTTATATCTCCTCTCAAGCATGAGGATGTAATCCTAGGGGCACCATGGTTTGACCGCCTGGCTGTCGATGTTAAATTTCCTGAAAGGAGAATCTCCGTTAAGTTCAGGGAAAAAGACATGTATATAGATGCTAAGGAAATGGATAACACCATCCCCATTGTACATACACCAGCTTTCAACAAGTCAATAAAGAGCTCTATTTCCGTGTACATGATTTTTGTTAAAGACTCTCAAAATGAACCTAATGCTTTAGCAAAAGAAAATAAAAGCAACCAAAAGGAATTAGAGTTATCCAATTTTCTCAAGGGGTTTCAAGATGTTTTTATTGACGACATCCCTTGTGAGCTACCTCCTAAACGAGGTAATGATGACCATGCAATTGAACTTCTTCCAAGAAGTTCACCGCCTAATAAACCTCCTTATAGAGTTTCTCAAGCTCAACAAGAGGAGATTATGCGGCAAGTGCATGAGTTAGTTGAAAAGGGTATGGTTAGGCCAAGCTCATCTCCATTTTGCTCACCTGTGCTATTAGTGCAAAAGAAAGACGGCACATATCGTATGTGTGTCGACTATAGAGCACTAAATAGGATTACTATCAAGAATAGGTTTTCCCTTCCACGGGTAGAAGACCTATTTGATAAGCTACAAGGATCGACCTACTTCAGTAGGGTTGATCTAAAAAGTGGCTATCATCAAATAAGGATAGTTGATCAAGACATTGTAAAGACCGCATTTCGTACTACATTTGGTCTTTACGAATACATTGTCATGCCTTTTGGCTTGACCAATGCACCAGCCACATTCAACCGCTTGATGGAGAAGTTGTTCGGGCCTCATCGAACCTTCACTGGAGTGTTCTTTGATGATATTATCATCTAATCTAATTCATTGGAGGAACACAAGCAACACCTCCAGGTAATATTTCAAGTTTTAAGAGAGAATAAACTTTATGTTAATCGAAAGAAAAGTGAATTTTTCTTGCAAGAGATTCAGTATTTAGGTCACATTATCTCTCAAGATGGCATCCAAATGGATCCATTCAAGTCAGAGGTAATAAAAGGATGGCCTAAAACAAGGAATCTGCATGAACTAAGAAGCTTCATAGGTATGTGTGCATACTATAGACGCTTCATAGAAAAGTTCTCACAAATTGCGGGACCATTACATGACCTAACAAAGAAAAGCGTTAGGTATACATGGTCTGCTAAGGAGAACAATGCTTTCGAAAAGCTTAAAGAAAAGCTTATCTCTCAACCTGTGCTTACACTACCGGATCTCTCAAAACCATTTGAGGTCCAATGTGATGCTTGTAGTGATTTCCTTGGAGGTGTTTTGCTCCAAGAAGGGCATGCCATAGGCTATGAGAGTCGAAGGCTCGACCCTATTGAGCAAGCTCTAGGCATATACGAAAAGGAACTCCTTGCAGTTCTACATGCCTTAGACTCACGGAAGCACTATTTATTGGGGACTCCTTTCCTTCTGCGAACGGATCACCAAAGTCTTAAGTACTTCATGACGCAGACCAAGCTCTCCGACTAACAAATGTGGTGGGCAAATTTCCTTTCGCAATTTCATTTTCATATTGCTCACATTGCACTCTCAAGACGGCCGAGAGTGAATGCGGTTTCCATAGCAACTCACAATGATCTATCTTCAATGATAGATGAGTATGCTATTGATCCCGATTTTAGAGATGTGATTTCAGCCCTTGCATTAGGGAAGAAAGAAGAACCATTTACTTTACAATATGGTTATCTTCTCTATGGCAATAGACTATGCGTTACTAACTCACTACGTGAGAAATTAATGTATGAATCTCATGCTCCACCTTATGCGGGGCATAGAGGGATTCAAGCTACCTTAAAGGGAATTGAAAGATATTTCTATTGGCCTACCATGAAAGTGAACATACAAGAGTATGTTTCCAAATGTGTGGTATGCCAAAAGACAAAATTTGCTACAGGGAAGCAACTTGGATTGCTTCAACCCTTGCCAATCCCTAATTCACCATGGGAGAGCATATCCATGGATTTTATCTTTGGATTGCCTAAGTCTATCCATGGGAATACGGGAATATGGACGATAGTAGACAAGTTTAGTAAGCAAGCTCATTTTATACCTGTCAAAAAGACTATCAAAGCCCATCAAATGGCAACCCTCTTTATTTCACAAATTTTCAAGTACCATGGCTTGCCAATGTCCATAGTGTCGGATAGAGATCCTAGAATGACCAGTAATTTCTGGAAGGGTCTCTTTGAGAATTTAGGGACAAGGCTAAATTTCTCTTCGGCCTATCATCCACAAAAGGATGGCCAAAGTGAAATAGCTAACCGAAAAATTCTCGATCTACTAAAAGCCTATGTAACGGAAGTAGATCAAAGATCCCAATGGGAGAAGTACTTACCCTTAGTGGAGTATGCTTACAATAACACTGTACATACTTCCACGGGAAAATCACCTTTCGAGGTAATTGAGGGAAGATCAAAAAGCCCCTTGCTACTTAAGGTACATGGGAAGATCTTCGCTGCAGATGAGTATAGCCGAGACCTACAAGAATCTTTTCAAAAGATTAAAGATGCTATCTCTATCTCACAGCAAAGGCAAAAGGCTGCTACTGACAAGCACAGAAGAGCCCAAGCCTTTAAAGAAAACGATTGGGTCTTGTTAAAGTTTCCCAAGGCTCTATTGAGGCACACGATAGGCAAGAATCCTACGGGCCACCAAAAGTACTATGCTAAACTAGCAAAAAGGTACTATGGTCCCTTTCAGATTCTTAGGCCAATCAATGAGATGGCCTATCAACTCAAGTTTCCCAATCATTGGCTCATACACAATGCTTTTCATGTGAGCCTATTAAAGCCTTACAAAGGAGAGCCACCTCAAGAACCAACTATTGAAGACCCACCGGAGATCGAGGACCAAGAAGAGGTGCTGCAGCCCGAGTCCATTCTCCGACATGAAGACAAGGTACTAAGAGGCGGTAAGACTATCCGGCTATATCTTATTAAGTTAAAGATTTATCCTTTTGAAGATTCTAGATGGATGCAAGGCATACAATTAAAGGATAACCTAAACCTTTTCAATGCTTACAATGCTTCCCAAGAGTAAGAAAATGTACAAAATGTTAGAAATGAACAAAATTTTTGTCTTATAAGACTCTCTTTTTCTTTATTTGTGCACAAAAATGAAGTAGTATGCATGCTTAGATCAAGTTTGCGGAGACAACGTCTCCCAAACACCAAGTAGAGCTTTTCACTCTACTATGGAAGACTGACAGGACTAATGTGCAGACATGCTTGCGGCAGCCTCAGGCTCTCAAGCGCCAAATGGACTAGTCATCATTGTGGAATGATGTCGTAGGGTAAAATAGGGATCCTCTACCCGCTAAGAAAAGGACTCATGAACATGCTTTATCTTCTCTACACCATAGTCGAGGACGACTATGATTTCAAGAGAGAGGTAATGTCATAATAATTAATATCTAATTCTCCTAAATGATTTTCTCATATTAAACTGATCATTTAATGTGGGAAAGGCCAGGGGAGAAAAAGCTAGAATATTGGTTAAGCTAGCAGACCGGCCACAGTAGGGATCCAAAGGGGGGGCCATCTGCAAAAGAGCCATGTGCAACAATGGGCTAAAAAGACCCTAAGGTTCAGCCCATTAAGACTTCCAAAATGCTAAGGTTCCAAAATTCAAAGGTTGTGTCCAAAGGTCAACCCTAGGGAAAATTGGATGCTTTGTGTGTGCCCTAAAAGTCTTTGCACATCCCTACATGGGAGGGGGCGAGCCCTAAAGGTAGGGCATGAGAGAGAAAACCACACACACAAACACACAGGCTCCCTTTACACAAAGGGAATAAGGGACACATGTCAGCTCCCTAGGCCAAATGCCCACAAGGTGTGCCCAATTTCTATTCGATGACCCTTGAAGTGGACCAATGAAAATTAAGCTAGATTAAATCTAGTTTAATTAATTTAAAAACATTTAATAAAAGAAACCAATGAGAATTAAGTCTCCTAGAACACTATTGGGCAGTCTCCCAAGGGGTCCAATGAGCATTCAGGGGCCCCATGGCTTGCCTTATTCCTATTGGCCAGGAGGCAAAGGGGTCCAATGAGAGTTTAGTTTAATATTTAATAACCTAAAGCTCTCACAAAAGGGGAAAGGGGGACACATGTCAGAAGGCTATCACTTATGCTGCTTAATTGTAATTGGCTTGACTTGGGGAGGGCCAATGAGGCTTCAGGAAGAGCATTTACCAAGAGGGCTCGCCCAAGAGAGAGAGGGGGCTGATTTTTGCAAGGATTATCACACACACACTCACACAAGCTCATGTGTGAAGAAAGAGAAGACTATCTCTTCCCAAGCTTTAATGGAGAACTCATCACCTACTCAAGCCTACATCAACACTCTCTTGGCATGTGGATGCAAATCCAACCAAGAGCCAAGCTTCAATGCATGCTCATCTCCTCTACCAAGCTAATTACTAAGCTAAGCTACGCTACATACGAGTGATTATGTGAGGAGATGTACATCTTTCTCATAAGATACTCCTTCTTCCTCTCAATCTACTCTCATACCCTGCTAGCTCTCACCATCTTCGAAGGTGTGCGAGGTCTTGGGTTTGAGAACGGGGATAATTCAAGTTGTGTTTGTTAAGTGTTTTGCTTAGTGCATGAAGTTTCCACCTTCATTGCACTAGCTAGTCTTGAAGGAACACAAAGAATCGTATTGTACAATGTCTCTCTTGATGGGAGAAACCATAATACAAATCCTTTTGAAGGGGGGACCGGCTCCATGAAAATCCGGTCCTCAACTGTTGTCAATAGCTTAATTGCTCTCTCTTTTGAAAGTATTGTCGATGCTGTCTAACTAGGTGTTATGCTTTTTGTTGCTCTCTCCACCCAAGCACTCTTGTAATTCTCATTAGGAATCTATTCTAATGAAATGCCCATTATGTTCATGCTAATTTCCGCTACACATAAGTTATTAGGCCATTAAATGTTACAAGATTGATAGCCTCTTGTAGCCTCTATGCACTAGTCGAGTCATCTTCGTCCCACGGTTTGACAAATTAATCATGGTTCTTGCTAATACTACAATAAGATATGATGGTGAAGCTAGACATGCGTCCCACAACAGATAAGAGCTCTATGTATTGACGTAAACATATCATGGTAAATCATAGCTTTTGGCAATGCCAACCCGTTGCCTAATTTCATTGCTAGGAAACCACAAAGTAGGCATAGGAGGACTACTGGGGCATCATTGCTAATAATTTAGATGCATTAGGGTCAAAAACGACTTGGTCAAAATCTCACTGCTATTAATAATCGCATTTTTGAAACTTCATCAAAAGTGAGTGTTGAGACCATAAGCATGTGTGCTCAGGTCTTATGTACTTGTCCTAGAAGTTTTGTAGCATTTGAATGTTGTAACGGTCATGTTTTATTTGCCGATTAGTGACTAACTTTTGATGACTTAGGTCATTTGAGTGTAGCTTGTGATAGATACGAGTGGTCTGTTGTTTTCCAAGAGATTGACACCCTCTTGTAGCCTCTATGCACTAGTTGAGTCAGCTTTGTCCCATGGATTGACAAAGTATGTTCATGGTTCTTGCTATGTCTCCCATCCACACATAATCCATTACTGACCCCAGAATCTGAGTGCTTTTTGACCACTCTAGTTTCCTTCATGCATAATGAGCCACAAGAGTGTGGAGTGTTTAATCTCCAATGGGAAATCCTAGGTCTAGTGTTTATAGATCCAAGACACTATCCAAAGTTTTTTTAGCCTTTTCTTGACCTCATCTTCCACCCCTTCTCTTAGATTAAATTGTTTAAAAGCTTGACAGTTTGTTCGATGCCTGCATTTCCCTTATAAGAATTTTTTTTATCCCTACAAATCTTTTAGCTCCTTCTCGATACCATTTGCCTGTGCATTATCGTTATAACACTTGTGAGCTTCTCTACAAAGTTGAACTTTGGATTTGCTTGTAAAATAATCAAACCAATAGAGTTTTGTAGAAAAGAAAGATGGTTAGCAAGAAATCCCTTGGAGGGTCTTAAAAATACTTTGGCTGTGTCTTAGCCCTTCCACACTTTGTAAACCAGCTTAGAGCCTACTAGTATGATGGGGATAGGCAAAATCATTATTTCCCTAGGATGGAGGTTGGTCGAGGCCCTATAGTTTAAGTTTGTGAATATTCCTCTTGAGGATAGCAGCCTAGTAATTATTAGAGCGTGAAGATCTTAGAATCTTTTTAGCTATCATCCTGGTGTTGATCCTCTCTAGATTGAGTAAACCAAGACCTCCCTTATCTTTACGAAGATAACAAATGTTCCAAGGCACTTTTGAAATTTTGTTTTGCTCATTGCCACCTCTCCATAGGAAATTTCTTGCTATTGAAATTATGTGTTTCATTTGGTATTTGGGTGGACACCAACAAGATCGAAAATAGTTTAGAGAAGGCAAAACATAACGATAGAGAACAAATGCTCTACCTAATACTATAGTTTGATGATTTTTCCATCTAAAACACGTCTATCTAAATTTGGTGACCACAGAATCACATCTTTGAGTGTTGGCTACTTAAAAGCCCATTGGTATGCCCAAAAGCCGAAAAACTTGACCATTTCCTAATCTCCATGCGACTTGAATGAACAACAATTTGAGGGACCTGTCCATGAGAGATCTTAAAGCTAGTTATGGAATGTTTAATCTTTGATTCACTTGCTTTGCAAAAAGTGTCTATATGCTACTAAATGTGTTCAAATGATGATCTATCATTAGGCAAAATGGAGTTAGTATCATCTGCAAATTGTTTTGCACTACCTGATCTTTATCAACCTTAAGGATTTTGATCCCTTTCATATATCCTCTATCTAGATCTTCTTGTACTAGCCATCCAAGGGCATTAAAGAAGATTGCATAGAGCACAGGGATAGGGGGAGCCATGCCTGATGGATCTTTTCAACATAAAACCTTCAAAAAGATCCCCATTTATAAAAACCCTACCACAAGCATTACCAAACTAAATCTGAACCAAATTGATAGAGTTTCTTCCGGATCCAATTTCATACAGAGATTCAAAAATGAAGTCCCATTCTATCCTATCATAAGCTTTATCAAAATCACTTTTGAAGAATATGAAGTCTTGATCAATGTCTTGACCATAGTCAATAACTTCCCACAAAGTAATGCATCCAGAATAAAACTCCCCTTTATAAAACCATTTTGTTCTAGAATAATTATCTAATTCATGATAGGACTTAGTCTTCCAAAGTTGAGCATGTGATGGATCTCTAGTTACCTAGGTCTTCCTTATCCGCCCTTTTATGGATAAGCTTTACTACACCTGTGTTCATAGAGGTGAAGAGAGAACGGACCTTCAAAGTCTCCTTCCATATGGACACGAGAAAGGTCAATATAAAGTCTTTATAAAGTTTAAAAAATTCATTCAGCAATCCATCGATTCCACAAGATTTTCGAGTCTTAAGATCCTCAATGGAATCCTTGACCTCCCCCTCTATGAGAGGCTGATCCATCACTTTGGATAAGTGCTTAGGCATACTTTTTTTTATTTCTCTTGCAATAGTGGGTATGGTAGTAGTGAGGTCCGGCCCTCTTTTTGGGGGGGGAGGAAAAAGTGTCAGAAAATTAGTCTTTAGTAGCCTTCAAGTTGTCTCTATATTCATATGAGAGTTTTCCATCTTTGTTCTTAAGAAATGGGATAAAGTCTTTAGTCTTCTTTTTTTTAAGAAGATTAATGTTAGAAGCTGGACACACCCCACGGTATCTAACTACTCGGTGGACTATTATTTTTGTAATTAGTCATTCATTGAGGAAAACCCGATTTTTTCACATTGTACATATTGGGACTTACAGAAGTTTCCAGATTGTATACCAGTTTTGATAGTTAGATTGAGTAGATGGTTGATTTTGGAACTTTAGGGTTTGAGAAGTTGTAAGGTATATATACCACTTTTTGACCTTAATGAAAAGACCTTTTGTCATTTTAAACAAGTTTGAGTCTGTGAGTGAGTGTACTATGTACGTGAGAGAGAGTGTGAGCCTTGTCTTGACACTATGTGTGCTACGGTGGTTGGAATTGAGTGTGGAGAAGTGCAGCGTGTTGCCCCCGACTAGAGCTACGAGCAGATACCAACATTGCGCGCGTACGGTCCGGCTTTGGGAGCTCCTTCTACGAGCTTCATTGGTTGTTTGGGTGAGCATACGTTGTCTGATTTCGCATTGCAGCATATCCACGTGTTCACATTGAGTAGAGCTACACATTAGGCACTTTAGATTTTGGAAACGAAGACCTGCAGATTTCAGCCAGACATCCTACGTGTTTCTGCACCTTGTGTTTTGGGTCGTGATTTTGGTTCATAGACCTTAGGGAGAGCGGCCTATAGGTATTAGTAGGGTCTCCTTCAAGTTCTATGGTGTTTCGAAAGTGTTTGATGGTTGTTCGGCTCTAGCAAGCCTTGTAGGAAGTATCCTCTTTTGTACTTTTGAAGACTATGACTTAGACAATTGGTAGGGACCTCTGTAGGAGTTAGTTAGGAGTCGGTCGAGTGTAGGTTGAGACCTTATGCTTGCTTCCACGCGCCTGCGGGTCGAGCTTCGTCCTTAGCTAACAGTACTTGTTAGGTGAGTTCTCGGTGTGCCGACGTCCGTCGCGCCGTATCCGTCCAACATTGGCACCGCTGCCGGGGACGAAAACCTTAGGTAGGTGACCGAGACTAATCCTTGAGGATTGGGATTTTTGGCTTTCCAAGAGTCTTGCTTTACATTTAGACAGGATCAGAGGGCGGAGGACTCTCTAGGTCTTAGAGGGAGTCTAGGAAGCGTGTGTCTGGCCTAGATCCTTCGACTTAGGTAGAGGATGTGGACTTAGGTAGTTTTAGGTAGTAGTCGAGTTCTAGAGTAGGAGTTGGAGTGGTAGAAGCGGTGAGAGGAGAGATTGAGAGTCCGGAGAGGCCAAAAAGCAACCAAAAACACCATTATCACCATTTCTTCATGAGAGGTAGGAGTAGAGTAAGTAGGACATCATGATTCAGATCTAGAGAATTTCATGCATGTACACTTTCTTGGGAGAATCATTACAAGTTTGTAAAAGACGCAAAAAGTGTGGTTGAAAGCCTAATTGAAATCCAAAAGTTACTGTGAGTGTTTCTGATAGGACTACAAAGCAGAAAGAGCATTCCTGTCAGAAAAAACTTTAATTTTAAGCCAGGAGACATCCTACGCGTAGAATGTCTACAGGCCAATCTGGGGGGGAATTCTGGGATTTTGAGTTGACCAGTGTGTTCTGGAGGTAGGTTTTACCCTAATTTCAACTGGAAAGTGGAAATTTGGCTATCTCTTGACAGGATAAGGCCAGATAGACCGAAATTGCTAGACATCCTACCCAAATAGCGCCAAAACATTAACTTGAGACCAAAACCATAAGATGGCAGTATGAGTGTGTCTTGCATGATATATTGAGTGACTGAAAGGGGTTTCACCTCATTTGGGCAAGAAAATTGGGTTCAAAATGGACTTTAGCACTTTAGACTGAAAAAGCAAAAACAGCCGAAGTTTGGGACTTTTGACATCCAAATCAAAATCTAAGCATACCACTGGGATACTGACATCAAGGGGAAGCTGTGGAACAAATCTGGGGTCAAACATGCCAAAAGGACATCCTACGCGTAGGATGTCTTCTAAGTGATTTGGGACTCCAAACTGAAATCTGAGTATACCAAGGTGATCAGCAACTCAAGTGGAGCTTAAGCCTTGAGTCTGAAGCCATTCTGAAGAAAAAGACATCCTACGTGTAGGATGTCTAATGCAAGAAAATAAAGCCAGAATTTGACTTTGAGCATTGTAAGGTGTTATATAGCCTAAGGCAAGCCTGCTAGTCAATTTTGGTCTAATTTGGAGTTGATTAGACTGATCAATACCATCAACAGGCCGTCGGAACAGATTTCTGACTCATTGACCAGCTTATAGAAGTCCAAATCAAAAAGTAAAAGCAGCTGTAAGCTTAGCACAAAAAAGGGAAACAACAGTGCAAAAATCCAGGAAAAATACAGCAGGAGACATCCTACGCGTAGGATGTTTATTGGGCCATACTACAGAGAAAATTTGACCTGGCATAGATAGTGAGGTTCCATTTGGCTTAAGGGTTCCAGAACTTCTTTCAGAAGTGAATTTGGACCTTGGTTGCCCATTTGACAAAGCAAAGACTGAATTTAAACTTTTTCGCATACATTGGCCAACATCAGAGAAAAAGTACTGTTTCAGACTAGCAACCTAATCCAGAACATCAGCAATGTATAAAATACAGTAGTGGTTGAGATTAACTCTCCAGTTATACCAATCATTCCTAAGATAACCTCTAGCAGATAAATGCTTTGATTCAATTGCCGAAATTAAAACTCTTGTGTACATGTATATTCAGCAACAAAGCAAGAAGTTGTGCAAAAACTGATCCGTTTCCAGGTGAGTGGTTGAACTTGTGATAAGTTGCATTGATAAGTTTGATGAATTTAAGATCAGGAAGATACATTGTTAGAGACCAGAAGGTGGCAGGCGACCAAGGTAGCTTAGTGTCCACCGAAGAGAGTGTAACTCAGGCAAGGTTAGATCCGCTAGCACCGATTATTGAGGAAGGTAGTGATACTGACACTTCGTCAGACAAATCTTTCTTCATGATGGGTAGTCAACAGCCAGGAGGTTTCACCTATGATGGACCTATGCGAGGAGGAAGCACCTCCCAAAATCCTTTGAATGATTCCAGGCTTACGGTGATCTTCTTAGTGGGAACAAACTCAAGAGGAGCCCTAGTCTATTCTGACTATCGAGGCCGCAAGTGCATTTGTATCGAAGAGAGGCCAGCACAAAGATTGGAGATAATCCACGTGTATGATGATGGAGATAGATTCTGAGACGAAAAGAGGAACCACTATTTAATAGTTAGCAACCCTAAAGATTACAACAGATATGGAGATAACGTGGCTAAAGGGAAAATGGTTTCAGAAACTTAAGAGCCACCACCAAACATTGATTTGCACGGAGCTATTTTTATGTACGATAAGAAAACAATCAGGATTCCAACCTATAACGATTGTGGGAATCTACAAACACGAGAGCGAGGGTATTGTCTCTTACTTTCGCAGCAAAGAACCATACGTAAACAACCTAAGCAAAGACAAGGTTCTTTACTTATTCTCTTATGAAGCTACTACGGAGAAGGGCATAGTTTTTGTTGATTGATATGGGCGAGAATACCAACGTATTCTCCCAGAGGAAGTAGAAAGAGAAACAAGTCCAGGAGCATCAGCATATGCCCCTGAGGAAATGCCGAGAGCCGTCCACACCCCAAGCAAGTGAACGAATCCATTTTCAGATGAGTATGACACTACCTCGCATTCCACTAGACCACAAGCATTCAACAACCAAGACCAACCAGCAAACCAGCCATCATTGCAGGCATGGCTTCGAAAGAGTGCAACAATGGAACCAGAACGAAACCGAGATGGTTATCCAGCCGCACGAGGGCTTAGGGATTTGCAAGAACCACCACACTATTCAAGGTATCAAGCAGAGAGTAAGCCAAAGACACAAGGGTCGACCAAGCTTGGAGGACCACCCATGGAATGAGTTCGAAGGGAAGAACCACCTCCAGCGAGAACCGTTAGAAATTATGGCTTAGGAGCACCGTTGGGCGAGGAACCAGCCTATTACAGAAGGCCTGAGGAGTTGTATAGACTTGGATGGGGTGATCCAATGATGAGGTTTGTAGACCATCGCAGAATTAGACCTTCTCAAGTGCAAAAATGGGTAAACAAGAAATACAAAGGAAACAGAGACCCAAGAGATCATGTAGCAACCTTTGTGCGTGTAATAAGAGTTGAAGAGGTGTTAGATTTTCCTACCCAATTTGCAGGGTTTGGACTAACCCTAGAGGATGATGCTGTAACTTGGTTTGACTCTGTGGAGCGTAGAGACTTTGAGTCGATGGAGGAAGTGTTTGACGAGTTTATTGAGGAATTCTCTTAGAGGGGAATAGCTCATAATACCGTCTCACAAATCCATAAATTCAAACAAAAAGATGGAGAATCTGTACGGAAGGCGACTAGTCCTAAGACTAAAAAGATATGTTAAGTTCTGTCCTGTTGAAGAACTACCAACTCAATCCAGACTTATGCTGATATTCATCCAAGGACTAAGGAATGCAGATCTCCAGAAAGACTTACATATGAAGAGGAGCACGACGTTGAATGAGTTGACCAAGGAGGCTCTGTACCTTGTGGACAATTGTGCGGTCTACAAAGAAGGGGAGTTCAAGGACCTTGATGACGATTCAACTTCACAGCAAAGTGGGAGCAAGTCTTCAAGGACAACACTGAAAGGAGAAATAGCGGTAAACCAGGAGCATCTCGTAGATGAAGTGCTAAAAAAGATCAACTTGTACGCCAAACCCCGGGCTAAACAGCCCAAGTGGTGTGCTATTGAACAAAAATGGACAAACCATGGGACCGAGGAATGTTACTATAAAAAGGGATATGTGAGGGAGAGGACTTATGCTCCCTAAGCTCCAGTAGCGTCCCCTCAAGTCCCACCGATGCCTAGATATCAAGCAGGCAACTTATCAGGATCTGTAGGTGTAGAAAGACCACAACCGGTGTTGGGGCAACAATCACCCCTACCAGGTTTATGACCAGTTGGTATAAGATACACACCAACGGTAACGGAATCAGAAGAAAAGGCTTTGGTGCCTATGCATGCATATTATGAAGATCCCAATGGATATGCAGCAAACCCTGTCTACTATCCACCGGAAGAACCCTCGACACCAGAACCATGGAGCATGATAGGAAATCAAGGACCTCCAACTGCTGCACAGGCCGCAGGAGAAGGAAGATATAGCTTAGATGAACGAACATTGTTGTTCATAGCCAATGGAGGCATGGGCGGACAGAGACATGCTTACCAACAAAGAAGGGCTCAAGGAGCACCTCAACAACCCAAGGGCCCCTGTTACAAATGTGGCGGAGACCATTGGCTGAGAGATTGTCCTCATGATGAAATCATTAGAGTCAATGCGTATTGCCTAGAATGTGGAATTACTCATTTGATTCCCGATTGCCCAAAAAACCCGAGCAAAGGAGAAAAAACCACCTTGAACCTGATGGAAACATTACCTTCCAGTGGAGGATCGGAAAATGAAACAATCATACCTATCCAGGCGGTAACACGAGCACAAGCCCAAAGAAGGACGAACGAACCCATAATAGAAGAACCAAAAACAGATGACCAAAGTTCAGAAACGAAAAATCAGAGAAGCACTTGGAAAGCGAGAAAGGCGCGTAGGAAAGCCAGGAAAGAACGAGAGCAAACAACCCTATCCGATGAGTTGAAACATGCAAAGAACAGATTGGAGCGGTTAGAAGATCTAGCTAGCTTAAGATCACACACCACAACAGCCATAGCACCTAAGGAAATAGCAAAGCCCAAAAGTGCAGGATCAGGAAGATCTGTACTGGCAGACAAGGTAAAAGAGGAGCTGGATGCGCTTCTAAAAGCTTATGAAGCTCGACTTAAAAAAAATCAAACCCAGGAGCAAAGGTGGATGACTTATCCATATGCAGAAATAGAAAAAAAAAAGGTTGGATATGTGTAAAAAGATGATCGAGACGGCTCAATCATTGATGGAAGACCCGTGGGGTAAACCGGCAAATTGCCATGACGCAACAGCTCCAACCCCTATCCAACCAACATTAGAGAAACATGAAGAAAAAAAGGAAAGACTCACTAATGATTATGAGTCCAGAGGAGAGCCTATCATAGTGCCAAATACCATCGATGAGGCAAGTGACGGGGTTCATCCTAAAATATTGGCAGAAATGGGAAAGGACGATAACGGTTTAGATGATCTGTGGAAGCAAATCAGGGAGGCCAACGAGGCTAATAGGACGAGTAACCACATGAATAGCACAAGAAAAGAAAAGAACGTGATCTTACCTCCTATTGAAGAATTTGAGGCAAGATCACAAGTGAACTTTGAGATACATTCACAAGGGGGAGACCAAGGATCTATTAGTTCGGGGCACAACCAACCAGACTCTTTGAAAACTTTACCCTCTTACCTAGGAGAATATGAAGCTAAGTCAGAAGTGAGAGCACTCCCATCTCAAAGACTTTCTTCTAACAAGGTGATGGATTCACAAGGATTGATTGAGCTGTTATCCACCCCGGTGGCATGCACAATCACGTTAGCAGAACTCCTAAGGTTAAGGCCAAACATGTGGACCACAGTAGGAAAATTCCTAGAAACATTTGGAGTGAAAGACCCCACCATGAAGCTACAAGAAGAAATCCGGGAGTTGGACAGACCTAACCTGAACACAAGGCCGGTACCATTGAATAAGGTTGGAGAATATTGTGAGGGAGAAGACAGAAATACGACGCTATCGGTAGAATTCCAAGGAGTAGTTTCCAAAGCTATTCTTAATAGTGGAGCAGGAGTTGCTATCGCCACCAAGGAAATCTGGAAAAAATGGGGAAAACTAGCTCTAAGGGCTACTAGAATGAAGCTGCAGTTGGCGGATGGGTTCATGGAGAAGCCTCTAGGACTCTTAGAAAAAGTAATTGTCACTTCGTGCGGGATCGAGTATGAGCATACATTTGCAATAGCCGATTTGACAAAAAGAATAATTATGAGATAATCTTGGGACGACCATTCATGCGACAACTGAAGATGGTCCAAGATTGGGGTTATGACCACATACACCTCAGACATGGCGAGACGATAACTAAAATACACCTGAAAGACCATAGTTACAAAGATGTAAACCAAACACCTGTGGAAGATTTTGATTCAGCTACAGTAGCAGGATCAGAACTACCAACATGGTTAGGGCAACCAAAAGAGCTATGGATGTGCGGAGCCTCACATTGTGGAAGCTTAAGAAAAGAGGAATGCATCTTAGAAAGAGCAATTGAGGACAAAGAGTATATTCCGGAACCTTTTCCTGAAGATGCCTTGGAGCCTCTAGAATGGGAACACATACTGACAACATTAGATGTCTGTACCATTACCGACAGTCCAACAACGAAATTTCACGATAAGGATGGCTACGATGTGCTACCCTATTACATGGTAAGCGTTGTGCCAGAAAAAGAGATGGTAGAACCTACGGAACAAGAAGAGTTTTACAACTCGGCTGAACATTTATAAGTAAATGATGATGCTGATAATGAGTGTTCAGACACCTCAAGTGAGCTTGGGAATGAAGCAAAAAATATCAAGTTTTATGATTTTGCTAATCAACACCCTAGACGCCAAGAACGCTATAGGAGGAAAAGAGCCGGAAGGCAAGCGAGAGAGAACCTGATGCCCAGGATAAAAGGTAAAACTCACTATTTGATGCTTGTAAAAGCAGAAGATTGTGTAAAAGATCAAATATCAGGAAAATTCTCAGAAAATGGAAAAGAACGAACGCGAGAAGAAATAAAATAGGTAAGAAAAACTAAAACCAAAATAAAATCACAAAAATCTGAAAAATAAAAAAAAGAACCAACAAAAGACCAAGAGTGGACCAAACTAGAGCGTAAAGAGAAATACCAAGAACTGAAAAGATCTTTGAGAGAGATATGGACTACTGAAGAAGATAGTGATGATAAAGGGGAGTCAGAGAAGGGCAACATGGACGTACCAGCACACTATCGGAAATTTACTATCCAAGATAGAAAAATCATCATGACGCCACCAATCAGGGAGAGGACCAGAATCTTACGATGGACCAGAAATTGCAAAGAGAATAGACCTCGCAGAATCAGGTGAAAAACCTCAACCGGTCTATATAGCTAATGATTTAGAACCTGAGGAGGAAGCACAACTAACACAACTTCTCACGAAGTATAAAGATGTGATCGCTTGGTCCTATAAAGACCTCAAAGGAGTTGATCCATTGATATGCCAACATACAATTCCTTTGAAATCGGATGCAAAACCTAGCAAACAACGTCCTTATCCATATAATGACACATTTGCCAAACGAATCAAAGAAAAGATTCATAAACTAATGGAAGCAGAGTTCATCTATGAAATTGAACATACAGATTGGGTGTCACCCATTGTGGTAGTTTCCAAGAAGAATGGAAAACTGCGGGTGTGTGTAAACCTCAAAAAGGTGAATGCAGCAACCATAAGGGATAATTATCCCTTGCCAATTACAGAACATGTCCTTGATTGAGTGGCCGGGAAACGGGCTTATTCCTTTCTAGATGGGTTTTCAGGATACAACCAACTGGCCATAGCAGGGGAGGATCAACACAAAACAGTGTTTGCCACAGAATGGGGGATTTATGCATATCGAGTTATGCCATTTGGCTTAACAAATGCACCATCCACTTTCCAGAGGTTAATGACTCAGGCTTTCAAGGAATACCTAAGAATATTCCTAGAAATTTACATGGATGACCTGTGTGTACACTCTCTTCTGCGAGAGGAACATATTGACCATTTGAAAAAGGTCTTTCAAAAGTGCAGAACATATTGAATCTGTCTGAACCCGGAAAAATGTGTATTTATGGTGAAGCAAGGACGAATCCTAGGACACATTGTCTCAAGAAACCGCATAACCACAGACCTAGACAAAGTCAAAGTCATAGTAGACCTACCCAGGCCTACTAATGCGAAACAAGTGCAATCCTTCATGGGGCACTGTGGATATTATCGAAGATTCATATACATGTATGCGGTTATCGCACAACCTCTGTATTGTTTGCTAGTCAATTTCGAATGGACCAAGGAGTGTGAAACCTCATTCCAAAGGCTGAAGGAAAACCTTATATCAACACCTGTACTAAAGGCACCAGATTGGGAAAAGATATTCCATGTGCACATAGATGCTTCATCATATGCCATTGGAAGTATTCTAGCTCCACCTGGAGATGGAACAATGGATTTTCCGGTCTGCTATGCGAGCTGACAGTTAAACAGTGCAGAAAATAACTACACAACCACCGAGAGGGAAGGGTTGGGAATGATTTATGCTGCAAAGAAATTTCGGCATTATTTGCTTGCAAACAAATTTGTGTTCTTCACGGATCATCAAGCTCTTTTATACCTAGTAAATAAACCTTGCAATACAGGGAGAATCGTACGCTGGTTTATTATATTGCTAGAATTCGACTTCACAGTGGTGGTCAAAAAGGGTAAAACCCATCTGTGAGCTGATCATCTTTCAAGAATACACAACGGGGAAGCTCCTCAAGGGGTAGATGATGACATACTAGATGCTTATCTTTTCAACATTGAAATGGTACCCAAATGGTCTCAGTAAATAGTTAGCATACTCTCCTTCGGAAGTGATTTTGATAATACAGGATGTAGATCCAAACAACAGACAATTCAACAAACAAAAAACATCCTATTGATAGCAGGACGGCTATATCATCTTGAATCTGACATAATCCTACGATTATGTATAAATCCGGAAGAATTCGAGTGCTACCTTGAAGAGGCACATGTCCAGGGTTGTGCAGAGACTGAAACAGTTACGGGTTTATTGTCCAACTATGTATGTGGATACACATTCTTATGTTACCAATTGTACAGTATGTAGTGCCAAACGACTAGTGGATCACGCAACTTTGTTTCGGGTGAACATAGCACTTGCATGGAGTCAATATATCATTGACTTCCTAACCACTAGAACGTTCTCTAAGAACATTACAAGAGCACGGGAGAAAGCTATAGAGCTGCAAGCTCGGGACTTTCAGTTAATTGTAAATCAACTCTATAAGCGGGGAAAGGACAATCAACTTAGAATCTGTGCAAGTGAAAGTGAATACCTGCAGATTCTAGAACATGCACATAGCGGAGTAAGTGGAGGCCATTTTTCGGGTGATCAGACAACAAAAATTATCTTAACCGCAGGCATTTGGTGGCCTACATTGCACATGGATGCCGAAGAGTTTGTAAAGCGTTGTGATGCATGTCAATGCACCAAGATACCAATAAAAAGAGATGAGATGCCATTACAACCAATGATGGGTGCAAGAGCATTTGCAAAATGGGGCATTGATTTTGTGGGACCTATATCACCCCCTGCATATCGCACCCATACCCAATATATCATTGTGGCTACGGACTATCTCACAAAATGGGTCAAAGCCAAAGCAACACAAAAAGATGATGCACGCACCACGACTCAATTTTTGTATGAGAATGTTTTTGTACGTTACGGGTTACCAATAGAAATTGTCAGTGACCGTGGAACACACTTCCTCAATGAAGTCATTGAATATCTACTAGAGGAATTCATGGTTATACATAGGAAATCAGCACCATACCATCCACAGGCCAATGGGCAAGCTGAGGCCACAAACAAAACACTATGCACGGTTCTCACTAAAATAGTGTCAGAATCAAGAACCGATTGGGATCAGCAGCTACACTCAACACTATGGGCATACAGGGTAGCTTACAAAACATCGATAGGAACAACACCATATAACATGGTGCATGTTTGGGCTAAATGCTATACTACCCATAGAGTTTTTAATCCCAACTCTACGAGTAGCAACAAGCTTGGAATGGACAGGGCATGAACTCTCTTCAAGAATTAATGATCTTGAAAAGCTAGACGAACTCTACTTACAAGCTGTCGCTTCAATCTATGCTAAAAAGAGAAGACAAAAGGAATTTTTTGACAAACATTTGCATACCAAAGAGTTCAAAACAGGTGATTACGTACTTGTTTATACCTTGAAGCAACATGCAAGAAACTTAAAAAGCGAGGGATGGGACCATTTGTGATTCATGATCTATCACAAAGTGGAGCTGTCAAGCTTGCTACCTTAGCAGGTGAAGAAATGCCAAACTGGATTAGTGGGTGTCGACTGAGGAAGTATCATCTACCACTCACAAAGGAGATGCTCCAACAAATTCACCAAGGAAAGCAAAGAATGAAGGAAAAACAGAGAGTACGAGAGGAAGCTCAAGCCGAAGCACAAGAACGCATGGCAAAAAGACGGCTTCTGCGACAACAACAACAGAGTAAACCACCATTGAGAATCAATGCTATTAGACTGATGAACTTGGAGGAGGAAATAGTAGAGCCAATAATTACAGTCAAAGTGGGCATCAATCAAGTTGAATCAACAGCCTTTCTTGATTCGGGTGCTCAAGCAAATTTTATCTCTTACGGATTATACCAATAGCTCAAGGTCACAGATCAACTTCATCCTACTCCCCAAGTGCTGGAAAGTAGCACATCACACTCATTGAAAACATTAGGATGGACTATATTGCATATACAGCTACATCATTATATTTACCCACACAAATTCTATGTGGTGACAGATGAAAGCACACAACAACCAATGATGCTAGGCCAACCTTGGCAAAAAGCATACAATGTCCAGATATACTGGAAAGCAGAGGCGGTCAAAATTCAGCACGAACATGAACAACAGGTGATAGCTTTTTCTCAGAAATACCATTATGATCAACTGCCAGCAACGCAATCAATTGCAACAAAGACAACGGAACAAATGCCATCAAAGAACAACATGAAACCTGAGACAAACAACCAGGTCAAAGCCAACCATGCTAATCACAGACAGCTGAACTCACTGGCTACAATGCAAAAATCTAGGCTACCAAAACAAGGAAAACAAGTATGGATGCGGAAGGATAGCAATGCCATGGCGGGAAAGAAACAATGTAACAACTGGATTCCAACAAGGCATACGATGCAACCCAAAACCAAGGTAACCAAATAGATATGGATCCCAAAGAAAATGCTTATCCATAACCCAAATGTCACTCACATTTGGATACCAAAGCAAAATTCAAAGGGAATACCTACGGTACAAGCAAAAATGGAAAGCAGACATCTGCAGGTCAACAAGGAGAACCGATATATGTGGATGCCGATGACAGACAAACCAGTGGAAAACAAGAAAGTGCCAAACCATCTACAAAAGTTGGCAGCACCAAACTACCAATGGAAAGCCAAGGCCATAAGGCCCATAGCTATCACATCCCAGCCAATTCTATCCTCAGAAACAGTTATGATTCCATCAAAACTGTCGGCAAACCACTTGCCTCTTGCAACAAAGAAAATTAAACAGAGAGCAGTAGAGTTACAGCTTCTACTTGCAAAGAAAGCAGGAAGCCTTGACTGCGAATGCCAATAAGCATCTTGCTTATTCCCTTCTGTTGCACAGCATCAATTTTTCCATGCATTGACCGAGTATGTATAGAATAGGCCCACATTAATCGGCTAGACATTAGCACAACTTTTTCAACCTATGCATGGCACATACTCCGAGGCGAGACCTTGTCGTCCGGGAGGATTCCGACTAGGAGGGGGGGAGGCATTCTCAATGCGGAACCAATAACAGAAACAACAAAAAAAGGGTAGGATTTTTTGATTATTTTTAGGGTTTGACGTTTGATTGCGAAATTTTCTGGAATAACCCAAGTATATATGCCCTTACAGAGCATGAAGCTACAGGTATATGGGACCAAACGCCAAATCAAGCACCTAGGTGTGTGTATATAAGTAGAAATAGCCATTTTTCAGGTAAAATATTGGTAAAACGGAGAAATCCGGCCATAAAAATTCCATGTGAGTGTATATAATGTGTTGTGGTGATGTTTGTGATATATTATGAATTTTGGAGATTTTCTGGGTTTGATTTGCTATTTTCCTTTTAATTTTGCTAATTTTCAGCAGAAAAACTTCAAAAATATAAAAAGTAGGTGAAAAACAGTCGTAATGAAAAACCAAAAATATGGGGATGACCAGTGACTAAAGAACAACCTATGGTACAGTGGGGGTGCAATTATGAGACTGGAGCGGAAGGCGTGTTTTGGCCAGGTTTTGACCGAAATGACAAATTTTTGGTAAATAGGGCAAATGGAGTCCAAATCAAGAAATTTCTGAGCCTAAACAGTATCTTGCAGAATGATAGGAGCACATGTCAAATTTCATGAAAAATAGTTCGGGGACCTCCATTATAAGAAATTTTCACCCCATTTTTAGCTCATTCTCACTATTGGCTTTGTGGAGAAAGCTTCTGCCACCTAGAGTGGATCGAACTTCCAGCAACTTCTACAATGCGCACGTCTACCCGACCAGCTCCAGACATGAGAGGTAGGCTCACCACCTTGAGCTTTTCGCGCATGTTTGTCATTATGTCGCGAAAACTAGCGTAGAGGTCACACACAAAGCGAGCGGTAGAGACCTGCAAGTAGAAACGGCGGCCTAACGGCTAACCCGAAAGCAACAAGACTTCATCGGCAGCTTACCCTAGTCTAGGAGACCAGTCCTGGATAGCCAAAGGCAGTGTGAAACCATCGGGAAAAACCCTAATTCCTAGAAATCCGCAAGAGGCCACCAAATGGGAAATCGGCGAAACGGCGACCAAATGCTACCAAAATTTATGGGTAGGAGCATCTTGACATGCTCGACAAGTCCATATGACCTGCATGACCAGAAAGTGACCCGAATTGGCACTAAACCTCATAAACAGCGTCAGACACACAAAGCGTCAAGATGCACTTGCGGACAAACCGCAAGTCCGTTTGCCACCAAACTTCATGAGCGGCTTTCCTAGACCATCAACAACCAAGTCCTATGGTGGTAGACCACCACAAATCATCAAAGGTATGTAAACGCAACCACTGGTGCTTCTAGAGCGACAAATTGCCAAATGGAGCTGCGGTGAAGCCAAAGTCAACAAAAACCATACGACAAGGATCCCCAAGGGATTGGGAAGCTATGGAGACCAAAATAGAGGAATTTCATCGCCAAAAAGCACTCCAAAAGTCAGAAAACGTCTTGGAGGCTCTGAAGTCCACACATGGAGTTATACTCTATCCATTTGACTTTTTTGTTGAAATTAGGCTCAAAAGGGACTTAGGGGGGCAAAGGGCAAGCACTGGGAGCACTAACACTGGAAAAATCATCAGGAGACATCCTACGCGTAGGATGTCTCAAGGGAACTTTTTGGCACAAAACCCAACAACTTTTGTCATGCACATGTTCTGAATGACATTTACAAGCCCTACACCAAGTTTCATCACATTTGGATCAGATTTGACATCATATGCATGGAAAAATGCAAAGTTAGGGCATAAAGGCACTAATGGGCCATTGACCTACCAAATCTTGTCCAAATCTCACGAAACTGGCACAACACATTCACATACACATCATCTAACTTTCTGTGCAGTCAGGGAGTAAAAATGAGGAATTAGACATCCTACGCATAGGATGTCTAATGGACCTTCCTGGCATGGAGGGGAAGTTTTGTCATTCCAGATTTAATTACCTCATCAGCAAGAGCCCATATGTCAAGTTTGAAGCCATTCTAATCACTCTTGACCCCCAACACCTTCAAGATACAATTTTTGAGCCCAAAAACACCTCACAGAGCCCTACAAGCATAAAATCTTATCCAAATTCAAATCCAAGAACATGGCCATGTTCCATAGGCCAAGGACAACCCACAGAACAAGTTTCATGCAAATATGATGAAATAGACATCCTACGTATAGGATGTCTTAAGCTTAAATTTAGCCTTATGTGCAAGAAATGACATCATAGGAACCAATACCATGATGCATTGAGCCCATATACCAAGTTTCAACCCATTTGGACATCAATTGCTACCCATGATGGACAATCTACTCAAATTGTGACCTAAAGCCTAAATCAGCCCAAAAATCCACTTTTTGACATCCAAATTCAAATCCAAGCTTATAACCATGTTCCATGAGCCTTACACTACCTACATGTCAAGTATGAACCAATTCTGAAGAAAAGGACATCCTACGCGTAGGATGTCTAGATGGAATTTTTTGGCCAGATTTGCACTGTGAGCACATGCACAGCTTCACAAGTTGCCTTTAAGCTATAATTTCAATTTTCAAGTCATTTGGATAAGTAAAACTCAGTTTAGCAGCTGACATGGAAAAAACGCTAACTTTGGATTGCTGAGTGCAACAGGATCTATGGTAGCCTCGAAGTCACCGGCCAAGAAGAAGAGAATGACAATCAAAGATTATCTGGAGGAGGTGGACCCTTTTGCTATTCTAAAGGGCACACTAAAGCCCACCATCACCTGGATATAGGAAGATCTGTTAGATTCAAACAACCTAAAGATCTACCAGGGGGTGTTCAAAGACAATGAAGGCAATGTGATAGAGTTGCTAATGCTGCCAAAAGAGCTCAATGAATTTGTCCGAAGCAAAATGGCCGGCTACTTGGAGAAAATTGACCTCCACAACTATTTCGAAGCAATACCAGCAGGGGTAAACGTCAAAAGAGTATGGGAGTTTGTAACAACCATCAAAGAGGATGGAGTGGCCAAGGTGACAGATTTTCACGGCAGACCCGATACAGAAATCATAATCACAGAGCGGGTTGTAGACCATGCACTAGATCTTTCCAATCAGGGAGACAGTGTGACAAAAAGAAGGGATGAAGTCAAGGTGTACAAAGAGAAAAAGGCCAATTACACCTTTGAAGACATCGCCAACCCAAAGGTGGCGATCATGAGTCAATTGTACAATCAGTACTTCCACATGTGCACGAAGAGGCCACAGAAGTACAGGATGCCGCCAGGTGCAATTTCCACAACGTTTACTTGGGCAATGACAAAAGGCACCCCAAAGATAATCAACTATGCGGCATACATACATGACATCTTAGTAAAAATGGGCAACAAAAAGCCAACCTACTTAGTTCCAGGAGAAATGATAACCAAGGTGATCTATGCAGCACTACACGCCAAGGGAAGGTGGCCTGACCCCCCATCTCAGAATGACTGGCTAAGGGTAAAGGAATACAAAGAAGACGAGCCACAATGAGCACCAAGGGTGGCTACAAGGTTGAAGAGACGGCTAGAGCCAATTGTAGAGGAGCAACCTGAGAAGAAGAAAGGGAAAAAGGAATCTTCTCAAGTGCCGGCCAAAGAGACAAGATCACAAAAAGCGGCTAGACTCGAGAGGCTGATGGAGAGTTTCCGAGCAGAAAGAGCTCTCAAGGTTGATTTAAACAAATTATGGAAGCCATCTCTCGAGTCTATGTCCGGATCATCCAGAAGAGTGCAGAGGGACTGCTTTGAAGACTATATCAAGAATTTTGAGATTCTTGATGCTGCAGCGGAAAACATTCCCCATGTCCCTTTCACCGAGGAAGAAGTGGAGCAGATAAGGCAGACATTGCTAGATGAATAAGAAAACCAAGAAAGGGAAAGAAAAACGAAAGCAGACAGAGACTTTAAGGGCAAACCTGCCGCTTTACCCGATAGCCCTAAACCCAGCCCCCAACCTTCACCACCACCATCGCCACATCCTAGCATCCCTCCACCAGAAGATAAGCAGGCTGAGGACAATCAAGAAGAACATCAGGCTGAGGAGCAGGAGCAAAGGCAAGAACCTGAGCCCGAAGAAGAGGCCAAGCCTGCATCTGAGCCAAAAGAACTAGAGGAGGCATATTATGCATTTTTGGACCTGCTAGCTGCAGGCTATACAAGGGAAGAAGCCGCCACAGTCGTATTCGACTTGGCGAGGACAGGGCATAAAGAACAGATGCCAGGCATTCGGTTAGTTGAGCTAAAGGAAATTGATACCGACACGGTAGACCTGCACCTGCCCTCGAATGATTGGAACGTGGTGATGACAATGCTAGCTGGAATAAGAGCACAATTTGTGGCATCAGACGAAGAATTGATAACTCTAAAGGCCACCGAAGAAAATACCAAGATGGAAAGGGATACTCTGCAGGCACAAAGCCAAGGACAAAAAGAGAGAGAAGCTGACCTCCAGGCCAGCTTGGCCAAGGCTCTACAAAACTGCCAAGCAAAGGAAGAAGCAAATGAGGCAGCATCAAAAAAAATTACAAGCAGCTGAAGAAGAGTGTCTACAACTCAGCAAGTCATTGCGAGATGCCGAAAAAGAACGGGATAATCTGACACTCTAGCTAGCAGAGGAAACTAAAGAAGTAGATGCCATGAGGAATGCCAAGGAAAAGGCGGAGATAGAACAAGAAGCAAGCATGGATGAAGTCCTTGAACTCAAGGACCAATTAAAATTCAAAGATCAAACCATCTAGAGGCTGAGAGCATCACCTTCTAGAGTTAGAGCTACGAGCTCGACTCAGATCATTTCCGAGAGTCACATATATGAAGAGCAAATGCAAGAACTCCAGAAGGAGCTGACTCTCGAGAAGAAGCAGAGGTTGATAATGGCTGAAGGTTCTATCGCAATGCAAACCAGAATGGAGGACAGCCAAAAAGCCCTACAAGAAGAATTGGAGAGCATAAAGATAAATCTTGAGGAGGCTGAAAAAGTAAACGATGAACTCAATGACCTCCTCGTGACTATGGGTGGAGAGCCGAAGCGGAAAAGCAGACACTCCTCAAGCAAATTGAGAAGTTGAAAGGTCGGAAACAAGCAAAAGCAGAAAGCTCAGGGCCAGCTTCCAATGAGGGCATCGACCTCGACAATGTGGCAG
Organism: Adiantum capillus-veneris; assembly: GCF_014529385.1. NCBI lineage: Eukaryota > Viridiplantae > Streptophyta > Polypodiopsida > Polypodiales > Pteridaceae > Adiantum > Adiantum capillus-veneris. Next base: position 88,925,309 of record NC_140932.1, read on the forward strand.
ATCCTGTGGAGACACCCATGCCAGAGGAAATCATAGCAGGATCCTCTCAAGAGCCACGGGATCCAACACAAGAAGAGGAGGAAAAATTGCGTAAAGCAATAGAGGCAGAGCTCAGAGAAAGTACAAAGGAAGCCTTGGAATGGGAACAAAGGGTTTTCAAATCTATGACAATTCAGAAAATTGACGCCATCAATCTCAGGCGTGAATGGTTTCAAACCTCTCTCCCATATCCATTGTTGAAATATGAGGCAACAATAAACAGGCGAATCAGAGAAGAGCCAACAGTCCCTCTCTACAACGCAGACTACTCGAGGCCAGAAGGAGTAAAGCTAATAGTGGATTCTCAACCAAAGTGGAGGAAGGCTTGGCTTACCAAGTACCTGCAATACCTAATACACTTGGTAGAGGCACCTAAACACATCATAGACAACCTCAGCTTCTGTCCTCTACCCAGGGTTAGGACTTGGAAAGCACAAGAAATCTTACAAAGAAGCCAACCCACTTGGCTGAACTACCCAAAGCTACCGAGCGTGAAGGCAGGTGAGAGAATAAGTGTACAATACAAGGTGAAAACCCTAACGGGAGCCATAAAGTTGCTCACTGGCTCACCTGCAAAGATCTGCAAAACCATCCTAGCAGTGTTTGAGACCTTCAAGCCAGGCCAGGTGACTGACAGCATATTCTTCTTCCAGGGTACATACAGATGTGCTTATGATATGTCAGGTCAGCCTTCCAAGGAGGTGATACATGCGTTGTATCAAAGATTTATCTTTCTCCCATCCTATCACCTCTAGGCGTTTGAAGAGGCATTCTACACGGGGTTCTTCACCATGCATACGGATATCTTTGGCCCAACAATGCTAAATCTACATGCACGGTACGAATCACTGCTAAAGATGCGGGAGACCATAAGATGAAGCAAAGGATCAAGGCCATGTCGGGGACGACATGAACAAGGAGGGGGGGGATGTTAGAAGCTGGACACACCCCATGGAATCTAACTACTCGGCGGACTATTATTTTTGTAATTAGTCATTCATTGAGGAAAACCCGATTTTTTCACATTCTACATATTGGGACTTACAGAAGTTTCCAGATTGTATCCCAGTTTTGATAGTTAGATTGAGTAGATGGTTGATTTTGGAACTTTAGGGTTTGAGAAGTTGTAAGGTATATATACCACTTTTTGACCTTAATGAAAAGACCTTTTGTCATTTTAAACAAGTTTAAGTCTGTGAGTGAGCGTACTGTGTACGTGAGAGAGAGTGTGAGCCTTGTCTTGACGCTACGTGTGCTACGGTGGTCGGAATCGAGTGCGGAGAAGTGCAGCGTGTTGTCCCCGACTAGAGCTACGAGTCGATACCAACATTGCACGCGTAGGGTCCGGCTTTGCGAGCTCCTTCTACGAGCTTCATTGGTTGTTTGGGTGAGCATACATTGTCTGATTTCGCATTGCAGCATATCCACGTGTTCACATTGAGTAGAGCTACACATTGGGCACTTCAGATTTCGAAAACGAAAACCAGCAGATTTCGGCCAGACATCCTACGTGTTTCTACACCGGGTGTTTTGGGTCGTGATTTTGGTTCATAGACCTTAGGGAGAGCGGCCTATAGGTATTAGTAGGGTCTCCTTCAAGCTCTATGGTGTTTGGAAAGTGTTTGATGGGTGTTCCGCTCTAGCAAGCGTTGTAGGAAGTATCCTCTTTTGTACTTTTGAAGAGTGTGACTTAGACAATTGGTAGGGACCTCTGTAGGAATTAGTTAGGAGTTGGTCGAGTGTAGGTTGACACCTTATGCTTGCTTCCACGCGCCTGCGAGTCGAGCTTCGTCCTTAACTGACATTACTTGTTAGGTGAGTTCTCGCTGTGCGGACGTCTGTCGCGGCGTATCCGTCCAACAATTAAACATATGCTTGTCAGGTTTGTTAATTTTTCTAGCCCAAAATTCTCTTGTCCAGAGGATGAAGGCTTTTGCAGCTGAGAGTGGACTTTTTGAAATGGGGCTTCTAAACTTAGGCCAATCACCCAACCCTCACAAAATACTCATAAATGAGCACACACACTACATAGGACACGACCCTCTTTTGGGAGTTGGAGAATGGAACCAAGAAAAAAAACAACACATGCATACACCCCCTCAAGAAATACATTTTGAGAACCCCTTAGTATGCACGCTTTGGGCACTTGACACCACCAACAAGCAAGTAACATAAGTCAATGCACCAAAATCAAATACGCAATTCGTAAACTTATTTTCACCTTCTTCCATAATAGAAGCACATAAGATAACAAACTAGCACATTGTGTTGCATAGAGAGCTTATCTCCATCTATGCAATGCCATGACAAATACGATCTCCATAAGAGAGGTCCACAAGCATACAAAATAAAACAAAAGAGATCTCAATCAAGAATGTTCTTTAAACTAATTGAGTAAGTGTGGAAAAACAAACCAATGGAAAATTGAGAATAGAACACTTACTCGATTTCACGCAAGTTAAGGGGAGGAAAGACTCTGGAAAACCATCACGAGTTGCAAAGATTGATTTTTGGAGAGTATTCAATGATTATTAACTATCATAATGAGAGACACCATTTATTTACACATTATTGAGGTGCTACAACATTTATTGGATTGATGGAATAAGAGATGGTAGTATACAGGAGAAGGAATAGAGTGGCACTTTCTCCAAAGAGGAGGGCTAGGATAGAGGGATATTTGGGTGTTTATCTACTATTTGTCAAGACCAAGATGGATTTAGGATAGGTTTGTGTGTGTTCTTAGTCTCTCCAAGAGGGGCTATTTATAGGTGTGCAAGAGTGGGATTATGTTACACTTAATTAAGGTAAGTGATTAGCCCTAATTAAGTGTCTTTTGACCTCTTATTGAATATTGGAGATAAAAGGAATTATCTACTCATGAAAAATAGCATTGTAGACAGTGAAGGCTTCATAAGAGTGCATAATGTATGTGGACCCTACCGTGATGGCCTACATGTGGCTCCTTCAAGGTGTTGAGCTTTGGCGCGGAAGCGGATAGCTTCTCGTATAGACATAGCTAGGGAGATGAGGGAGCAGGTGAGAGAGGAGAGGAGAAGAAGACGTACTATACAAATGTAAAGAGAGTTAGATTAGATATTCTTGTGCCTTATAAATGCATTTACAAGCATAGGTTCACACTTTGTCCGCCCAAGTTGGGCTGACCCCAACAACAATCGCCTCCTTCAGCCAAACTTGGCATAGTCTTCATGATAGCGCCCCCTTCAAACTAGATTCTCCCTCTCATGACACACAGAGTTTTAGGTTTACTCTCAACCACAAGTTTTTGGTATACTCGTAAACCGTGAGTTTTAGGTTTTCTCACAACCAAGGGTTTTAGGTGTAGCCATAACCTGATGCTACTAAGAGAGCCTCCCCTTTCTTGTAGGTGGAGGTAGGCATAGCAGCCAAAACACAGAGTTTTTGGTTTACTCCCAAACCCTAGAGTTTTTGGGTAACTCTAGCTAACCTTGGGTTTAGGTTTTCCCAATAACCTCATGAGAGCTGCATTTACAAAACAGGGCTTGTCACAAGGAAGGTATTATCGCCGACACATGCACAGCAGTGTCTAATCCCGTTAGTAAAGAATCTCAATGATATACGTCTTGACAAAAAATATCATCATACTCACGAAGACGGATGTAGGGTTCAATGCCACGGGTTCAATTGACATATACATCAATATGGTTCAAAATACATCGCTTCATCATTTGTTCTTCATCATTGTGGTCGTTAAAGACAGCATGCACATTGCACACGTTGCTTTGTGTGAACAACCTCTTAAATAAAAGGCCATTTTGATGAAAAATAATAGTAATTTGTGATAATGCTTGAGAAAGAGAATTCGCTGGCAAAGCAACTGCCGTGAGAATTTGTCAATGCCTTCATCAGCATTCATGTGTGTGTGCGTCATCGCTACCGTCTGCAGCTCGTAGCCTCTAGGCTCCATCTCCTTGCCTGAGGTGGGCCACCTACGAGCTCAGTTCCCTTGGAGCTTATGTGACTTCCGGCCTGCCCGTGACTCTCATGAGCATGGTGACCCATTCGGGCCACCACTCGCCCCTCTGCAGTGCTCTCAAAGCCCTCGCTCATCACGTGCTGCTGCTGCCCCTCTCTATCACCGGATCCGGGCCTGAGCCTCATGCTTCCAATTTTCCTTCTCTAGTTTCGTATGCTCAGCCCCCGGGCTATTGCCCTCGTCTCAAGGCTGGCTATGCCCCTTCGAGGCTTCCCTTCTCACGGGCCTTTGGCCTGTCGAGCTCCCTACTGAGGCTATATTATCGAGGGGGAAGACAAGAGAGCACCACAAGCGAGCACTGCTGCAACAGCCTTCTCGCTGGCAACATTCAGCGGGCAATAGCTAAATCCATGAATGAGATCTCCTGGAAGCTCGGAGCCGTGCATGCTGATGATGGCTCCCAAGAAGTCCCTTCACTCTAGTAGTATCTGGTATGACACAGACCAACCCCACTTCTTTGGAAACCCGCCTTTATACCTCAACTCATGAATACCTACAAGACCTTTCCCCGAAGCTCTGATACCAGCTGTTGAGCTTTGGTGCGGAAGCGGATAGCTTCTCGTATAGACATAGCTAGGGAGATGAGGGAGCAGGTGAGAGAGGAGAGGAGAAGAAGACTTATTGTACAAATGTAAAGAGAGTTAGATTAGATTTTGTTGTGCCTTATAAAGACATTTACAACATAGGTTCACACTTTGTCCGCCCAAGTTCGGCTGACCCCAACACAAGGCGACTCAGCTTGTGTGTCTTGGCCTTGGAAGCATCTTTTGATTGATCCCATCACATGCATGTGCCCTTGAGGCTCATTTATTTTCTAAAATATGGGTAACAACAAGAGTTTTCTTGTCCTCTTGATTTACATGATGATAGTCCCCTTTTGTTGTAATTGTGATGATTTTAAATTGTTTTAACCATAACTTTTGACTTGTAGCTCAGAATGATGTGATTAAAAAAACAATTTGACCTTCACAACAATTTGACCTTCACGGAGTGCTTGATCCTAATTTTTACTATTCTACATGCCCAAGAATAAATTTTTTTGGGTTGTAAGGTCTAAAAGATGCTAGAGCACCTTTTGCATCCAAGTCTTCTTGTATGGGTCCTTGCTTGTATGCATTCAAGGAGAAGCATGCATTTTCAAAAAGGTATCATGCTTAAAGAAAGAGAGGAGGTCCCAAACTCACTTGATTTTGAAAAGAATATACAATTTGGGTTTTTCTTTTCGAGAAAAAATAAAGTATGTGGAGAGAGATTTTAAGAGATGTTGGGCCATGTAGGTCTAAGACCTGGGGATTCCACTATGTAAAAATAGTGTATAGCACGTACGAACAAGAGGTATTTAAGTAATCCCTTACCTGTATATTTTCAAGTATTATATGCACCCCTTATGTGTGCATTTTTTGTAAAAAAAACTAGCCCTTATATATGTACAAAAATTTCACTATCTCAATTAAAAACCCCTTTATGTAAGTACATTTTTTTATAAATGTACCAAACTATAAATCCCTTATTTTGTTTAAACGTTGGTGCAGCCACATTTGGTCAGCCCAAGGAGAGCAGCCCAAGGAGAGCTCAAGAGCTGGTACATGGATATTTGCAAACAAGTGGCGAAGTGCTTCGATGGCTATTTGATGCGAGGTACAACTAGCATGGTTGAGATATGTGTGCCAAATGAGACATTTAATGGGTCGGATATGGTTAAGAAGCTTTGCCAGGTCAAGATGCTTGAAGATGCCAAGGGATGGTGGATTTCGTGTTCAAATGATACCACAAGATATGCATAATGCTTGCTCATGTTTGACGAGTCCAAATCTCTTCGGTTGCTCCCATACTAGGGAATCATACTTCTTCAACTAAAGATTATGATGAAGCCTTGGAAGAATGCTTTGAGGTCAATGAGTGGAGCCGTGCGGATGTGGGAAGGCGGCCCAAGTCGCAAAGTGAACGTTTTCTAAAAAAAATCTTGCCATGCTAAAAAAAACGAGGGCGAGCTGCATTGGGAAGGAGAGGGGCCGGCATCTGTGAGAGTTCGGACTGCCGTTGCAAGGAGGAACTAGTTTGCCTTGATTGATGCACTATGGAAATGGTGTGAATTAAAGAAAATGAACACTATTGTACCTTTCACCTTATATCGTCTCTTATTTTGGAGGTTTCGTAGCATCTTCTCAAAGCTTTTACCAAAAGCTCCACGACCTCGCAAGACAAATGAAATTTGGCATTAACAAATGTGTGGAGGAGAAAATTTGCAAATAGTAAATTTTAAAGATGAAAGAAAATGCATTTCATGCACTGGGATGCTTGTGCCCATAAAAAAAAAAAGAAAACCATACATACGTATGGTGTGGAGTTGGCACCGTTCTCCACATTTATAATAATACCATAGGGAATGTGCCCTTCCACCGCCACTTTTATCCCCTCTAGTGTTGAAGGGGGACTTATGCTTCTCCTCAAGTGTTTGACGGACTCTCTTATGGTAAAAATACCGCATTTGCACCAAGAAAAATTCATTACCGATAACATGTACCATCCTAGGTTGCCATGCCGTGGTGTAATCCCCATGTGTCTCTTTGTCAGACATCGCATAAGTTCTCCAGTCCTTGTCACCTTCATCTATAGTGTTTTCAATAAAATTGATGTAAATTCATTGCTTTAATGTGCACATGATGCTTTCGAGATGACTTAACCGAAATCAAAATACGGAATATAAATGTACCTTTGGTATTGGTCATTTGCATCAAATCACAATCTTGGATGCTAAACCTTCCTTACGCTGTTGCACCACCTTGCCAATAGTATGCGTTTTGCGTCATCGTTTCTATGATATCTATGGCATCCATGGCCAAACATGCAACCAGTAGACCGAGTGAGTTTCCTAGGAAAGATTACTACCATCAAGTACACCATGACTCAAACAGTATATACACTCTCTCTCAAAATGCACTTGCCTGATTGCTGCAAATTTCTACTGCAGGCCGTCTCCATTCCAATAGACAATATTCCAAACAATAAGCTTCTCAAACACTTTTTGTGCTTTTTGAAGCCCACCACATTTGGCATATAACTCGACCAAGACAAAGCCAAGCAGGACATCTTTTTAAAGAGCTTCTGATTAACAATATAATTGTGAATTTTTGTGCCCATATCAACACCTTTTCATGTGAGATAATCCCAGATAGATTCAAAGTCGATTGGGAGCTAGAAGCAATTGAAACACCTAAATTTTGCAATTTTCTACCATGTAAAGGCCCAAGGGACCTCAAGAAGAGGCACCACAAGGGCACACAAAATGCCCAAACAGGGACCCCTGTTTGGACATTTTGCGTGCCCTTTTGTGGCACCTCTTGTTGAGGGCGCTAGGACCTTTACATGGAAAATAAGAACTATTTTTCATGCATGGTCATGAGATACAGATGTGGTATTTGATGTACAAAGAGCAAGACCCCCCCCCCCCCCCCCCTCCGCCAATTTTTTCTATGTGTTCAAAGGCTTCAGAAATTCTCTGCATTAAACATTTAGCACTAGAATATGGCCAAACAAGGAGCCAATTCTTACTTCCTTGTTTCCGCTCCCTGTTCTTGGGAATTTTTTGGTAAATCCATTTATTTGATGTTTTAAATCACATGTGATCCCTGTTGTTATAGTATATAACCAAAGGTTTCTTAATAAGCAGTTTACATACGCTCAAGCGGTAAATAGCTTCTATGTTAACAATAGATGCATCTGTCATTTATGTTTACACTTTCTCTATCCAAATGAGCTATATAATTGAAGTCTAATACACATTCGAATAGTTAAGTTCACAACAATGATAATAGCTTTTGGTATCTTCTTTAGTAATACCATAAAAATAGCTATCAATAGCCAATGATTAGGGATAATTAAGAAAATTTGATACCAAGAACTTGTTTATACTACCTAAAAAAGGGTGGAGACTCAAAGGCTTTACAATATATGTATATTGAGACATGAATCAATAAGTAAGTCAATTGTTCACCTATCAATCACCGCTATAAATCAACACCACCATCTCATGTTGTCCTTTCTCTAAGTCAAGCTTGGCATAGGCGTACTAATATGGAAACAATAACATGTTTGAAAGCAAGAATTTAGATTTCTCAACTTGTGAATTGTTGCTAATGATCGAAGCAGGATATATTCAACATCCCTAGATGAGGACATCTTGACAAAGGTTATGATCACTTTAATAAGAATAACCATAAATGATTAAGCTAAAATCAAAATATTGTTTGAATTTATTCATACGGTGGAGTGATTAAGACTTGGGACTTGAAACATCTTAGAGGCAAATCAAAATATCCATAAAGGTCAACAATGTTTCTCAAATCTGTATGAAACTCTAGTAATCTAAATCAAATATTCTCACTTAATACGTCATCATTTAAAAAAAAACATGTTTATATTGCACCAAAATGAGTATAACTACAAAAGGATTTCTAGAGGAATCCAGTCTCATGAAAAGAATTACAGAGGGAGACAATGTTGTTGTTGTCAGGCTTCTCTTATATGTATTTGTCTTCCTCGTCTAGAGATTCATATACACTTCAATATTTGTGTTTTGATGACATTAGGGACGATGGTAATACTTTATGGAGGGTTTTTCTAAGAGCTCCTAGAGAGTACCTCTTGGTTCAAGATTCTACACAAATCCTACTATTCTTATCAAAATGTTTCAACGTGGTGAAAGGTTCCTTGAGGACCAAGAATGGAGTGTTTCCCATCTTTGCACATGGTTTCTTGCCCATGTCCTCTCAAAAAAAGTTGAGTCTCTAAGTAAACGTCAAATTTTGTGAGCACAAAGTTATCAAGTACAAAATGATGTCATTCTAATAATCTAGTGACAACTATAAAAAGACAAAATTAGAAGGAGAATCTTTGATAACTCTCCATAGATATCATAACTTAATTGCATTGTGAGACTCAATCACATGCTACAAAACCCTAGATGGTGCACCATATCCATCAACAATATAGCACACCCCAATGTTATGAGGTGTGAAGTCCTAGAAATTGAAAGCCATAAAGAGGTTGGTTGTCTCACCATGATAAACGTAAAGATGGAGATGATTTTTATCTCTCAACGTAAGCTATAAGGGTAGTTTTCTTACCATTCTATCTCTATGTTGGAGGTGAACCCTTGCAATGGCCACTCACCATTCACACCTCTTGTTGTTGTGGTATGCAAGTCATGTGAACTCGTACTTTTGCCACCTCTGGGAGTAGATATTTCCATGTAGTGTGAGTGAATGAAACCACAAGGAGGAGAATCTTGTTTCATGCTATATTGTAGGTTGGAGAAGGGAGATGAGCTAGCTTGGTGTGAAAATATGTGTTGGGCAAAGGCAAGATATGGGGGAGGAGCTTTCTTGGTACTACAATGGAGGTGAGAGAAGGCTACCAGAGAGACAATGTTGGACTATAGAGGGTGCATGTGGTTGTTGCGGCAATGGAGAGCTTTGAAAAGGGTTTGTAGAGAGAGAAAACCGCGTTTTAGCTATAAAATAGGTTCAGAAAGACTTTGGAGGGTGAAAATTGATGTTTTGAAAAAAAAATCCTTTTTTTGGATTTTTTAGTGCACGTTTTTTACTTTTGGAGGTAACAAATGCTTTGTTTTAGATTTTTAGTATTTTTCTAAATCTGAGCCAAAAAGTGCAGGAAAAGAGGTCAAATTGGTCACCCCCTCTCCCCTAACCACCTCAGTACCCTCTCACTAGGTAAGAATCCATTAAGAAACGTAAGGCTATCTTGTCTCCCTACTTTCTCTAGGGTATAGAGTGTGTCCACCACCCTCTTCCTATTGGTTGTTCTCTAAATAACCTTAATCTCCCAAAGGGTCCCTAGAGGGTTCATGTTTTTCCTAATGGAAATAAACAATTGTATGACATACTCACAAGTATTTATATATCCAACCCAATATAGAGGGAGTGGCATAAAGAAAAGAGTAGATTATTTGTGGGGGAGAGATATAATGGTAGAAAAGGACAAGAGAGAAGGGAGCAGGCCATGGGTGCCTCATTGATGGATGGGAGGTGATGTCAAGGAGTAGCGTGAGGGTAACCTTCACTCTTGTTGATGTTGAATGTTGAGTCCTCCACTTCAATTTGCACCAAGGCATAATGGTTGATTATGATGGAGGGGGGTGGATTGTTTTGATCTTATGGGATAATTTTGGAAAGTGTTTTGTGGTGACTATGAGAGTGGGATGTGTGTTAATGAGTAGGTTGTGTGTGTGTATTGTATGTGAGGGTGTGTGTGGCAAAACAAATAGTAATTTTCAGCTATGAAGAGCTTAAAGAATACATGAGAGTGAGAGAGAAGAGTGTGTGGGTGTGTGTATGTACTCTATGTGTGAGTGTGTAGGTGCTAAAAATTGGCTATCTTCGGCTTGTGTGTGTGTGTAGGAGAGAGAGAGAGAGAGAGAGAGAGAGAGAGAGAGAGAGAGAGAGGTTTTTTTGTTGGTCACACACGCACACACACACACACACACACACACATAGAGAGAGAGAGAGACAGAGAGAGATAGAGAGAATATGGGGGAGAGGACAAGGTGGGGAGAGGTGTTAATGAGGAGGAGGCCCCCTCATTTTCTTTTGTAAGAAAGGTAGTGGCCATGGTTCTACAAGCCACTGAGTGCACTTTAATTTTTATTTAACTAATATAGTTATCAATAATTTGAAAGTGGAGCCCTATGAGGAGAAAATGAAGGAGAGGGGGAATGATTTTGGCCCTTAGGGACAAAGAGTACTTACCATTAAAGATTGCCTGCTTCAAGTGAAAGCTCTTATGGGAGATTTTATATTAACCGTTAAGCGGTCATTCCCACACGACGATGTTGAGAATTTCCGACAAGGGAGGGATGTCTCATAGAGAGAGGTGGTCTAATTTCAAAAGGTGGCCCTCATGAGCCCTCCCCTTTTAGCTAGAGGCATTCATGCCTTTAGCTCCATGCTTGAGTTGATTGCATAGTAGAGGAGTTGATATCTAATTGCCTTTTGAACTAGCCATCGCATGTGGCCAGTAGTGAGATCTATGGGACAATCACATGTTTCCATGAAATGCACTACATATTGGAAAGGATCCCTGTAGACATGTAGTAGTGTTTGTGTGTATACGCGCTTCACCAGGGGCACTTTTCTCCCATAGGGTTTTTCCCCTTGGACATCTGGTGTGAAAGGACACCTTATCTCTTAGGGTCTCATATAAGCTTTGTAGCTCTAAGTTTGTAAATACTCTATTATTCTAATACAGAGAGATAGACTACAGAGATCTTGTACGCAAGCTCTGTGTCTTCTCCTTCTCCATCTTCTTTCTACTCTGAGTTGCTATCTTCCTTCTGTTTCCTGTTTCATCATCTTCAATAATTGGTATCAGAGCAAGGTGATTTCCAGAGCCGTTCGAGCCCTCAGAATTTTGTTCTGAGCAACGTAGTAGAAGTTACTTTTCGGAGGCGTTTAGATCAAGAGGATGTGCTTTTTGACAGATTTTCTTCAGGTAAACAGTTCTTTTGGGAAGCAGCTTGTCTTAGCTTTGTGCTGAGATTTTGTGTAGAGTTTTTCTTGCATTGGAGAGGAGATTTGTGAATCTCTTGGAGGTTCTTTTTCTCTCTTGTGTGCATCCACAGTATGGCTCAATCTACGGAGAAAGAGATTTTTGGTGCGTTTACATCCGAAGACAAATTGGATGGTACCAACTATTCTCTTTGGTCTTTTATGGCCAAAAATGTTTTGGTTGGTAAAGGATTGTGGGATTATGTATCTAGAGATGAAGTTCGTCCAGGTAGCATTGCACCTGCCACGCTTGGTCATGGTGTAGTTGTTGGTGCAGGACCTTCACAAGTCACTCCAGAGCGAAAGAAATGGGATACTAAAGATGCACAAGCTATGGCTATCATTTCCTTAACCATAAAGAGGATAATCACACAACATATCAGATCTTGCAGAACTTCTAAGGATGCTTGGGACACTCTGCAAGCTATGTTTGGAGGAAGAAACGCTGCCAGAATAGAGTTTTTGAAGAAACAACTTGACAAAATACAGATGGACGAAGGTGATGATATCGTCGAGCATCTTACAAAAATCAGCGATCTTAAAGAGCAATTGCTTAGCATTGATGAAGTGATTGTAGAGAAGGACTTGATTTCCAAAATCTCAATTCACCACCACCATCTTATTTGACTTTTCAGACTTCTTTGACTCTGTCTTTGCGAGCTAATCCTGAGCCTCTTCGTTTTGAAGAGTTAGTGGCTTTGCTATTGCAGGAGGATCAATCACGTAAGAACAAGTCTTTACAGGTGGATGGTATGGATCATGCTCTTGTTGTACAGAACAAAAACAAGGGTAAAGAGAGTGCTCATCACTCCAAGTCTGGTGCAGGACAGTCTTCAGAGAAGTCTAAAGGTGATTCCGACAAGTCCAAGAAGAAAGGTAAATGTCACTACTGCAAGAAACCTGGTCACTACATTAGTGAGTGTAAAAAGCAAATTGCTAAAGAAAAGAAGAAAGAGTCAAGTTTGGTTGTTTCAGTTTCTAGTGATTCTTCTACAGCTAAAGAAGAGTCTGCAAACTTTGTGCAGGATTATTATGCTTTCTTAGTATGTTCAGATTTTTTTTCTTAGAGTGTTGACGAGACACAAATGATTTGGTACTTTGATAGTGGTGCATCCAGGCATATTACTTCAAGGAAGTATTTGTTTTGTTCATTGGATGTAGCTCCTGCAGGAAAGAAGGTGACATGTGCAAATAATGCTTCTTATCCAATCGAAGGCGTTGGTAAGATTTTGATTACCATTTCAGATGGTTCAGATTTATGCTTGCCAGATGTCTTGTATGTTCCAGGGATCAAGAATAATTTGTTGTCTGTATCCTCTCTTGCAAAAAATGGTCTTCGGGTCATTTTTGAGGATGACAGATGTGTTGTACGAGATCGAGAGAATGGTTATTCTCTTATCAGTACAGGTACGCTGGAAAATGGATTATTTGTGCTAGATCGTTATGGAAAGCAAATTCAGGTATGTATTGTAGAAACAAAGACTCAGGCCATGCAGGATGCTGAGTTGTGGCATGCTAGATTTGGGCATGTTGGTTATGGAAGTTTGATGACTTTACAACGTCATAATATGGTGCATGATTTGTCTTTATTGGAGATGCCACCAAGACATGTATGTGAAGGTTGCGTTCTTGGAAAGATGCACAAATTTGCATTTTCGCAGGATGGTTCAGTTAGAGGGACACGAAAGTTGCAGCTTGTACACAGTGATGTATGTGGTCCTATGAGGACGCCATCCATGGAAAACAGCCTTTATTTTGTGACCTTCATTGATGACTTTTCCAGGTTTTGTTGGGTGTATCCACTCAACATTATGTCGCCATGGTTGAAAATGAAACAGGTTGCAAAGTACAGACTCTTCGTACCGATCAAGGAGGTGAATACATGTCAGGTGCATTTAAGGATTTTTTGGGAAATAAATGCATTAAACACCAATGCACTATGCCATACACACCACAACAGAATGGTGTTGCAGAAAGGAAGAACAGGTCTTTAATGGAGACGGCTAGATGTATGCTCAAGGCTAAGAGTTTGCCTCATAAGCTATGGATGGAGGCAGTTGCTTGTGCAACACATGTTTTGAACAGGTGTCCTACTCGTGCCTTGAAGACCATTACTCCATATGAAGCTTGGTATGACAGAAAACCTTCAGTCAGTTATCTTCGTGTTTTTGGTTGTCTTGCTTATGCTCACATCCCTCAACAGTTACGTGGGAAGCTTGATGATAAGGCAATCAAATGTATATTTGTGGGGTACAGTAGTGGAAGTAAAGGTTATAGACTTTACAATCCTGCTACAAACAAGATTTTTGAAAGTCGTGATTTAATTTTTGCAGAAACTATTGCTCAACCTATGGTTGCTTTTGATGTACCTTATATGCAGACACATGATGTATTTGAAGGTTTTCTTTCTTCTTTTGTGGAGAATCAAGAATCACAACAGGTTGATAATCTTGATCAATCTTTTGATCAGCATGTGACACCTCATGATGTAGAGGAAATTGTGCGTGAAGAGCAAGAAGTTCTCAGGGAAGAAAGAACCTTTCCTAAATGGGTTCAAAAAACTTTGCAGGATAACTGCAAGTTGGATGCACCGTTGCCACGAAAAACACGTGCTGGTACTACTTTTGGCAGAGAGCAAGTAGATTTGGCTTGCTTTACCACTCTTTGTGATGCAGATGAGCCTGATTCATTTGAACAAGCTTTAGAGTGTATTCAGTAGAAAGATGCTATGCAGCAAGAAATTGATTCTATTCATAAGAATCATACATGGGATCTAGTGGACTTGCCTACAGGTAAAAAGCCTATTTGTACAAAGTGGGTTTTTAAGGTAAAAAGGAAACAAGATGGTATTGTTGACAGGTACAAAGCAAGGCTTGTGGCAAAAGGCTATGCGCAACAGAAAGTCATAGATTATGATGAAACCTTTGCTCCTACTTCTCGTGCGTCCACAGTTAGATCACTAGTTGCAATTGCTGCTCATCATGGTTGGAAAGTGCATCAGTTGGATATCAAAACTACTTTTTTGAATGGTGATTTGTAGGAAGAAGTTTGTGTAAGTCAACCAAGTGGTTTTTTTGTAAAAGGTCAAGAGCAAAAGGTATGTAGATTGAGTAAAGCTTTGTATGGTCTCAAACAGGCTCCAAGAGCATGGTATGAGAAGATACATACTTATTTGATTGGCCAGGGATTTCAGAATAGTCCAACAGAAAGTACTTTGTATGTCAAAAAGAGAGATAGAGTTCTTGTTATGCTAACACTTTATGTGGATGATATGCTTCTTACAGGCAATGTTGTAGATGAAATTGAAGCGTTTAAAGATTCTTTGAGAAAAACCTTTGAGATGTCTCATCTTGGTTTGCTACATTATTACTTGGGTATTCAGTTTGTGCAATCAGAGGATGGCATATACATGTTGCAGGCAAAATATTTGCATAAAATTTTGCACAAGTTTGGTATGCAAAATTGTAAACCAATATCTACACCCGTAGAAATTGGATCAAAGTGGAGCATGCACGATGCTGGAGAACCTTTTGATGTACATACTTATGCAGCAGCGGTTGGTTGCTTGATATATTTGGCAGGCAACACTCGTCCATACATTCAATTTGGGGTTTCACAAGCAAGCAGATTTATGCACATCCCAAGTATGCATCATTGGCAGGCTGTGAAGCGCATACTTCGTTACCTTTTAGGTACCCCTAATCTTTCCATGTTCTTTCCAAGGGGGGATATGTATGGAAAGCACAGTTCTATGCAGCTTCTTGGTTACAGTGATTCAGATTGGGCTGGTGATTTTCACACACGACATTCCACAAGTGGGAATTGTTTTTTCTTGGGAAATGCATGTATATCTGGGCTAAGCAAGAAGCAACCCACAGTGGCTACATCAACTTGTGAAGCTGAGTACAGGGCGGCTTTCACGAAAACAGTTGATTGTGTATGGATACGCAGGTTATTGGCAGATCTTTGTGAGTGTCAATAGGCACCCACTACCATTTTCACTGACGGTCAGAGTGCTATGGCAGTTACAAGTAATCCAGTATTTCATGCAAGAACAAAGCACATAGAGGTTCACTACCACTATGTCAGGGAAAGGCTACATGCAGGGGAGATCACACTAACTTACTGTCCTACACAGGATAACATTGTAGATGTATTTACGAAGGCGTTATCACGAGAAAATTTTGAAGCTTTCCAAAAATCTTTGGGCTTACTCTCGTACACATGATGATATGCTACCTTGTACGGATTCACACTATCACTATAGGGGGATTTGTAGACATGTAGTAGTGTTAGTGTGTATACGCGCTTCACCAGGGGCACTTTTCTCCCTCTGGGTTTTTCCCCCTGGACATCTGGTGTGAAAGGACACCTTATCTCTTAGGGTCTCATATAAGCTTTGTAGCTCTGAGTTTGTAAATACTCTATTATTCTAATACAGAGAGATAGACTACAGAGATCTCGTACGCAAGCTCTGTCTCTTCTCCTTCTCCATCTTCTTTCTACTCTGAGTTGCTATCTTCCTTCTGTTTCCTGTTTCATCATCTTCAACAATCCCTAGCTAGAGCATAAGCGATCAATGTCTCTAGTTTCCCTAGAGTAGATACGAATCCCATGGCTTCCAAAGTTTTGTATAAATATCCTCACTTATGCTCAACATTGAGAGATAGAGATATATAAAGATGTACCAGTGCACTAGTTCAGCAGAAAGACAAACACAGAGAGAAAGACAGAGAACACAGAGAGAGATCTAAGAGACCTTGTGAGGCTTAGATCATCTTGTATAGAGTGTTGTTATCTGGGAAAACACACTCATTGTACTTGGGACTTTAACATCTAGCTTGGGTTTGGGGATAAACCATTCAGTCTCACAGAAGTACCTATATTGTGTACCATTGGTACATTCCGAGTACCTGTATAGGTACTTCCAGAGTACCACAACTGTCTGTTTGGTACTATTTACTCTCTGTTATTAGTACTGTTAAGACTGTGTCATAGTACCTCTATTGGTAGTCTGCAGTACCTTCATTCGTAGTTTGCAAGTACCCAAGAGAGATGGATGCTTGGGAGTAATGATGAAGAGGAAAGGGAATGAGATCAAGTGAGAGAGAGAGAGAGAGAGAGAGAGAGGGAGGGGGTATAGCGGCTTAGTACTTAGGCACCACAAAAGGATGGTGAATCCGCACACCCTTCACACATACACAAGATCACTCCAAAACACAAGACTAGGTGGTGATTCTGCACACCTCACATGGGCAAAACATTGCAAGAAAACACACTCACAAAACCTCAAGCTTTATTTAGAGAATTAGGCGATGAAATGGGGAGCATAGGGTAGGGGAATGAGAAGGGAGAGAGTGGTAGAGCACATGGCGGATAGGTGGGAGTTGATGGCGAAGACTCGCACGAGGATTATGGTCATCATCCTTCATTTAGTTTCCCTTCCTCTTCCATAGCCAAGGGTGTAGAGGTCATGCTCAAGACAAGCATGGTGATTGCGATGATGGTGATGGTGTGGGTGTGTGTGTGTGCACTAGGCACACACAGTGCATGTTGTGTTGTTCTTTGGTGATGTTGTGTGTTTTTTGTGTGATGGTGACCCCTCTTTATATAGGGGAGGAGGGGGGGGGGGAATTCTAGAATTTAGAAATGAATAAATCATTATCTACATAGGCCATGTGACTGTGGGCCCCACTTGTCTGGCTGTGTGTATATGTGCCAGAACAGCAGTCTCATGAGAGAGAGACTAAGAGAGAGAGATGGGTTGATAAAAAAAGTGAGAGGTGACATGGAGAATAAATTAATTACAAGAGGGGAGAGAGGGGAGTGTGTTCAGAGTTGAATCTGTGTGCAGATGTGTGTGAACACAAGAAAAATCAGGTAACCACCGGGTGGGGATGGGTCTGTGGGCACCTTTTTCAGTGAAACTGAGTGTGTGTGAGTGTGGGGGAGGTTATTTAGCTACAAGACAAGAGACATGGCGCCCTTTAGAGAGAGAGGGGGGTATTTGGGTCATGGGATATGATAGGAGAGAGAAAGAGGGGGTGGGGTATACTATTTTGGAAGATAGGGTAAGTTGCATGTGAGTTGGTGCATTATTGGTGAGTTATAATGCATTATTGGTGAGAGGTGGGGTAGCTTGAGGGGAGAGAGAAAGGAGAAAGGACAAGGGGAAGAGAGAGGGGGTTGACCTTTTGAGTGGAGGAGAGGAAAAGGAACACACGGCGGGGCAACAGTGAACAAAAGGAGGCAAGGTGGGGATGGGCTACCCCGCAGGCATGAGGTGTCCTATTTTACCTTTCTTATATATTTACATAATCATACTTTATTTTTTTCTTACTTTTTCCAATGCCTTTTATCACTCCCTCCCTAAGAGGGGGTTTTCATGGGGTGGGGACGAGAGAAGAGGGGTATGGGAGCTTGGCTTTTCTTCAAGCATAGATCAGCACTTGGCATGATGGAGCTTCCCTTAAGGGAAGGAATTGAAGAATAAGGGAAGGCTCTTCATGCAAGATCAAGCAATAAGGGAAGGCATCACAACAAAGCCTTCAACAATTTAATGTTTGGTTTGATTTAGTTTTTTTTGATTTCACGTTTTACTCTTTTCAAGATGCTTATGGACTTGAGGGAAGGTGTTAAAGTTACAAGTCCAACACATCTACTTGAATAAGGTGGGAACAAAGGCTTAAGCATGATGCTATGGTAGGATGATGGCATGGTAGCTTAGGATGATGACTTGACATCATTTTGGATGGTCAATAACCCTTGCATCATCAGCTATACACGTTGAAGCATCTACAACAACCACCAAGCAGTTAGGTGGAAAAGTACCTAAAAGGTAGGAGCAGATTCAGGAGGTGCAGCAGGCAGATTTGTAGGGATGAAAATAGCCACCGACAACTATGATCTCGTGGAGAAATACAAAGAGAAATTGTTCTAATCCATGTGGACTAAAATCCTATCAGAGGGTTTATCCTAATTCAGCTTCTACCATATTTGGTGAAGGTGCCAAGTTGATTGCCTGCAGAGTTGCAGACTGCACACAGAGGGTAACCTGCCAACTTGGGAGCTACCTATTTGGAGATACAACCATGATCTCTTCTTGGACTATGAAGGAGATATGTTCCCCACATAATGGTGCATCTACCTACCAAAGGGATCCACGACTTATGCTCAACATTGAGAGATACATATATATAAAGATGTACCAGTACACTAGTTCAACAGAGAGACAAACACAGAGAGAAAGACAAAGAACACAAAGAGAGAGCTAAGAGACCTTGTGAGTCTTAGATCATCTTGTATAGAGTGTTGTTATCTGGGAAAACACACTCATTGTACTTAGGACTTTAACATCTAGCTTGGGTTTGGGGATCAACCATTCAATCTCACAGAAGTACCTATATTGTGTACCATTGGTACTTTCCGAGTACCTATCTAGGTACTTCCAGAGTACCATAACTGTCTGTTTGGTACTATTTACTCTCTGTTATTAGTACTATTAAGACTGTGTCACAGTACCTGTATTGGTAGTCTGCAGTACCTGCATTGGTAGTTTGCAAGTACCAATATTGTATCTCAAGGAAGCTTCATTATCAATAAAGATATTCCTTTCACTATATCATTGTCTCTCTCATATATTTCAGTTAAACACTTGTCACTCTCACACATAACTTAGCACAAAGATCCATCCCTTCACTCCCCTATTTTTTCACAATTGGTACTATATTTTTTATAAAATATATATAAAATAAAAGTATTCCTAGTACTTTGAAAATGACATTTTTACCCTAAAAGTTTTGATTACCATGCATGTTAAATTTATTTATTTTTAGTTTTTACTGATATTTTATTAACATTTTTTGGTAATTTAATTTTAATTAGTGTATGTAATTTATTAATGTAGATTGCTTGGGATGATTTTGGCCCGTCCACTAAACCGGATAGATCACGGTGGTTGGCCGAGTGATTACCATGCCCATGCGTGCGGTGCAAATGCGCCATTGCTCGACTTCGACGGATATGCTTGAGCCATGTAGAAGATTATGGACTATGGGACGATCCTTGTAAGTGTGCACGGATGGAAACAAATGATCCGCGAATTGTAGCGGCTATTGACGTCACACCTCATTGGCGTGTGGTTGGTGGAGGAGGGGAAAGGAGGGTGGAAGAGCGCATACGCCAGGAATCCATTAGAGAGGGAGGAAGCACATCAAATCAGCCAACTGCTGCTCCCTCTACGAGTGACCACATCCCATCTCCTTACGTAAATGTAGAAGACGACCATTTGCATAGAATGGTTGAGGATATCCTTGCACGAGAGGAGCAGTATGAACCAGAGTGTGCATGCGAAGAAGCTTCCGAAAGAACGAGGAGTGAGCTACTCAATTCGGCACACACCGCACTATATGATAGATGCTCTTACTCCAATTTAAGGGCATCTCTCGAATTCCTTAACCTTCAGGCGATGTTTGGATGGAGCAATGCTAGTGCCGACGCACTTTTGAGGTATATATACAGATTGTGAAGGATGCTTGCAAAATTGCATAAATTAGCTTCTAATGTACTTTCTTATTGTGATAGGTTGCTAGGAAAGATGTTGCCAGCTGGCAATCACATGCCAGAGAATAGATGAAAAGCACGTGAAGTGGTGACTGCATTAGGGATGGGTTATGATCGCATTCATGCTTGCGTGAACGATTGTGTGCTCTTTCGTAATGAGCATGCCGATTGTGACACATGTCCATCGTGCGGGGAGCCTAGGTTCAAATAAGGAATGCAGAGCAACAGAATTCCACGTAAAGTTTTGAGGCATTTTCCACTCATCCGTCGCATCCAACACATGTTTAGATCGAAGGGTACGAGCGAGCTTTTGAGTTGGCATGCAAAAAATCGCTCCACAGATGGTATTATGAGAGTGCCAGCTGACTCACCAGCGTGGAAGCACATAGAGGACACATGGCCAGAGTTCAGGGATGAGCCTCGTCACTTGAGGATTGGGTTAGCTAGTGATGGAGTGAATCCATTTGGACACCGCTCTACTTCATGGAGCACTTGGCCGGTGGTGGTTGTAAACTACAATATTCCTCCTTGGGAGGAAACAAAAAAGGGAAACATTTTACTATCACTTCTCATTCCAGGAAAGCACAAGGTAAAATACATGGATGTATATCTGCAGCCTCTTATTGATGAGCTTCAAGAACTATGGAGAGGCATAGATGTCATTGACATTTCACTGCCACCACGAGACCGCAAAGCCGTCATCAAGTGCATCCTCATGTGGACCATGCATGATTACCCAGGATTTTGAAAGGTATCTGGAAAGTATGCACATATTAATTGTACTCTTTGCTTTAGGTTTATCATCTCATGTGTAACGTTTGTTTACCTCCTGGTAGGATTGGCAACATCTGGACATAGTGCGTGTCCCACTTGTGTCCCTTCCCTTGTGACAGAGAGACCTCCTCTTCTTGGGAAGGTGATCTATCCCAACAACCATCACTTCCTACCTCCTTCACATCGTAGATATGCTCCCCCTATCAATGGAGTAGTGCAGTCATTCCATTGGAACATGGTTGATTGGGCAAAGCATTCGGAGGAGCATCATGGTACCTCACCGCCTCCCAATGGGTTGCCAAAGGGTATGTCGAGGTACTCAATCTTCTTGTCGCTCCCCTATTGGGCTTCGTTGAAAATTCAGCACTTATTGGACCCTATGCATGTATTCAAAAATGTTGGGCAAGCTATATGGGATCACATAATTGTCAAGAAGGATTCATTGGGTGCTAGGGAAGATTTAAGAGCCATCAGACGTCTCCCCCCTTCAGCCACGCCCCGCATGGGGGAGAGGGGAAATATGATTCTCCCAAAAGCACCATGGATACTGTCAAAGGTAGACCAAGAGCGGACAAAGCAAGTTATTGCATCCATCAGAACTCCAACAGGATATATGCGATCACTCAAAGGTGCTTTCACAAAAACTAAAAAGGGGTGGCTCCACTCAATTGTATGTATTGAAATCCCATGATTGGCATAAAATCCTTCAGGTAAGAGTAGAACAGTTTGTGGTGTCTATGTGTCCTTATATATAGGTTGACATTCACTAAGATGTTTTATTGTTTGTAGTTTGTACTTCCCATAACTATTAGTGGTTATGGGGACACTAAGGTGAAGGCTGCAATATTCAAAGTGGGTGAGATTGTGAGGTAATGGGTTTTTTTTCAAGTACTATATCATGTTGTGCATGCATGAACAATGGGATTTTTTTTCATCTACTATATTATTTTTGCCCTGTAGATTTGTGAGCTCCAAGGAGATAGAAGTAGAAGCCATACCAGTAGCCCATCAGCTAGAAGTAGAGGCAGTGTGTGCTATTGAGGATGCATTCCCACATACAATCCTTGTTAGAAAAATACACCTATTGCTTCATCTTGTTGAGGAGATTTCCATTTGTGGGGTGGTTCACTCTAGATGGATGTTCTTCTTGGAGAGATTCTTGAAGAATTTAAAGGATTTTGTTAGATTGAGGTCACAACCGGAGGTATGCAAAATCAATACAATATAGATAGCATTTATACGATATGGAGTTACTAATAAAAAATATGTGGTTTTAATGTTTTCAGGAGAGCATGGTAGAAGGTTTGGTGGTGCAAGAGGCATTTGTGTATGTCTCACAGTATCTCATCACAGTGGATACATCATTGCCTTGTCTGTGGAGTGAAGAAGAGGATCCTAGGAAGCACTCAACCATTCCCAGTGGAAAAGGCTCACTCTTGGTCATGGATAGAGAGTTTCATGCCATAGTCAACAACTACTATTTACTCAATGCCACTATCATGACCAAATGGGTCAATATGTACTTGGAAGCCCGCGCAGCTAGAGAAAGGGATAGAGATGCATGGAAGAGGTCCCATGGAGGTAGACGTGCACCTCCTTTTCCTAAAGAGCTTGCAAAATATCCTGATTTGATTCAAGTAGAGTGGATCCATAATGCCATGACCAATGCCAAAGCACAAGGAAAACAAATAAGCCCTAAAGAATCGGAGTATGCACGAGGATGCTTGTGAAAGGTGAGTGTGTGTATGTTATGTATGCATGTATGCAAATCACTTAATGAAATGCGATGTAATCTCTTATGCATTGTGATTGTAGGGTCTCAGTTTCAACTCCATTTGGTCCGAAGGCCGACATTTTTGCACCCGCAAGATAGATGAGCGTTGGACCACTAATGATTGTGGCGTGATGGGAAACTTTGACACAACAATAGATGAGGTCAGATATTGTGGTACTATAGAGAGAATAATCAAAGTGGATTTCAGATCTTTTCACAAATTGTTCTTTGAGTGCCGATGGTTTGCGGGTGAGGTTAAAAGACATGAAAATGGGCTCATTATGGTGGATTCCACCCAATTCCATCGGGGAAAAACTGACAACTTGGTGTATCCTAGTAGTTGCGAGCAGGTAATTTAGGCTATGTGCAATTAAATTAAATTGAAAATTTAATATATGTATATCAGCTTATTCTTTGTGTGTGACGTACAGGTCTTTTATGTGCCATGTATATATCAAAGAAGACTTTGGTATGTCATTCCAGTCACGCCACGGGGTAGATCTATCTTTGCAGAGACGGACATTGAGCCAGTAATTGATCCCATCATACCATCACCACAAGATGCAGAGGAAGATGTAGTAGAAGTTGAAGAAGGTCAGCCAAGCCTTGCAAATAGTCATCTTGAGGAGGAGGAAGAGGGAGAAAGCAATGATGATTCTATAGGAGGTGATGGAGAGGAGGAAGAATCTCTAAACTTTTTTATTGATTTGAATACTATGGGTCTAAATATGGATCCTAGTGCTTGTAGAGATCTTATACAAGATGAGAATTAATAAAACTCTCCATTCTTTCACTTGGTGTAGTATATGATTAATTTGCAAATGTTTCGTTATGTGCTTATGAATAGTATTTTTAATGGTTTTGTTGTGAGTTGTAATGGTTTTGTTATGAATAGGAAGAGGGAGAAAGCAATGATGATTCTACAGGAGGTGATGAAGAGGAGGAAGAATCTCTAAACTTGTTTATTGATTTGAATACTATGGGTCTAAATATGGATCCTAGTGCTTTTAGAGATCTTATACAAGATGAGAATTAATAAAACTCTCCATTCTTTCACTTGGTGTAGTATATGATTAATTTGCAAATGTTTCGTTATGTGCTTATGAATAGTATTTTTAATGGTTTTGTTGTGATTTCAATGATTTATGTATAGAATTTTTAGAGTGAAAAGAGAGATTAAGTGAAGCGAGCAAGCATTCTGGAGAGTGTAGGAGCGGTAGTGTGTAAATACATTTTGAGTTGTATTGGATTTAAATGGTAACCCGCGGGGGGAGAGGGAGGGGAAAGGGGGTCTATGGCCTTAGCGGTAATGGGCGCTGCAATATTCGCGGAAATGTGCGCGGTAATACAGGCGGTAAAATGTCGCTTGAACAACAAAAGGATTTCTCTCTCCTCATTTTGAATTCCTCTCTCTTATTTTGCGGTAATGGCCCACGGAAACACCACGATCTCTCATAGTGATCCAACACATTGTGAGAAAACAAAATCTCTACATCTAGGTTGCCAAACCTAGCTCGCTAAGAAGTGGCCATTGCATCCATTTGCATAAGAATCTCCTTAAAATGGACTTCACAATCTCATCCTTGGTAGCAGCCATTTCATTTTGGTATCCAATAGCTTCCTTTGATTGATATAGTGTTAATGACTTCATGCCACCTTCTTGTAAGTATATATCTGATTTATCCACCTTGTTGTGATAAATAGAATGAGACCTATGATTTCCATAAATTTGTCACTATCATACATTGTATAGAATCCTCCTCTAATGTTGTAGTAGAATTTCTAGAGAGTGCATCCACAATAGTCTCTCTAAGTTCATCTCTTGTTGTATGGAATCTCCTTTCCCCTACTACCTTGCATCTTGATAATTCCTATGTCTAAATATTGCTTTGCTCTCATGGCCATGAGCCGTGGTCTCTCTAAGACAATTGGGTAGCCCTCCCCTTTAGGGATCTTTGAGTTCTGCATAGAACATCATTCACAAGATCATAGGATTCTATAAACTCACCAGTTGTGAAATTTGAAATGCCAATTTTTTGTCGTTGCTTAGACTTCGTCTTGATTGACTCCCCCTTGGAATTCATCTTTTATTTCTTTTCTGAAGATTCCTCATGGTTAGAGTGCTTAAATCCCATGGTGTCTACCTCTTTAGTATTGGTCTTACCCGCCTCTACTCCAATGGA
Organism: Adiantum capillus-veneris; assembly: GCF_014529385.1. NCBI lineage: Eukaryota > Viridiplantae > Streptophyta > Polypodiopsida > Polypodiales > Pteridaceae > Adiantum > Adiantum capillus-veneris. Next base: position 88,950,224 of record NC_140932.1, read on the forward strand.
GGAGATGCGCAAACACAGACCACATGGATAGGTGAGAGTACTTGCAAATGCAATCGACAGTTAGGGATAAAAGAGATGGAGAAGCAGGCAAGGATGAGGATGAACATGCCCCTATGTACAATCACCATCACAATGACCTGAGTGATTCCTTGGTGGTTGGACAAAACTTTACATCCCTAGCCAACCTAGGCTCTGATACAACTGTAGGGCAATGATGGCTAAGGGAGATGAAGAAGAAGCTTTGCCATTGCTAGGGATGAGCGTGCAATATAAGAGACATGAGATAAGATTGCACAATTGGCGCAAATTAAAAGAGACTTTTATTTATGTTTTTCATTCCCTATATAGGCTTACATAGTGCTCACACTCATTGTGTAAGATCCCCAAATTTTGGGTCTCTTTAAAAAATAAAAAAATTAGATTCTAATGTGTGTTCCGTAATATTTTGGTTTAAGGATGCTTATTTTCTATTGCTGCAACGTTCTAAAGTGAAAAGCAAGGTCGTTCCATGTTCCACTAGGTCACACAGACGTTTGGGTCAATTTTGAAAAAAATCTGCTTTTTTGAAGTTTTTTCATGATTTTTTGGATCCTTAATCTACGACTCCCGGGGAACCTATGGTTCATTTTTTAAAACATCTGCTTTTTATGCTATTTTTATCTTTTCATGATTTCAATGTTTTTTAGTGAAAAGCAAGTCCACTTTCCTATTCCAATGGACAAGGGGAACTCGTGGTTCAATTTAGACATTTTTGTTTGTTTTTACTTTTTAGGCTATTTTAGCTTTTTGTGCTTTTTGGTGTTTTTGAAAGGCAATGTGATTTTTAAGATGACCTAAACATAAAAATATTATTTTTAGTCACCGCCAGATTTGAAAATGACCACCTAGAGAGAAAATGGGATTAAACAGGGTTTTTACAAGAATTATTTTTATAAAAAGCAGTATTATAAATACGTCGGGGTAGTACGAGAAGGCCTTAATTATGTCGGAGTATCATGGTGCGGCATAGTCTACTCATGGTCTCTTTAGTTGCCATGATACAGTCCAATTAGTGAGTTTTATTGAAAAATTGGGGAAAAAATTGAAGAAAATTTGAACCTAAGCCATGTTCTTAGAAAAGTGCCCCATGTTGGAGCTATATATGGCTCACTCTACTGAACTTGGTCTCACCTGTATATTTGTATCTTATCCTCAATATGAATCAGTCTTTGGGAGCGTGTATGGTGTGTCTCTTGTCTCGTCTCTCTCTCTTTCTCTTTACATCTCAACATGGTATCAAAGCGGTAACGATCACACACCGATTCAATTCATGGTGAGACAACAGTATGTGTACGCGATTCGCATGTAAGATTCAAAATTGCTACAAATTTTATTTTTGAGCGTTGATTCTTGTTAATTGTGGTTAAGAAGAATATGATTAGTGTTTTATGTGGCGTTTATTTCTAATCAATCTAATCGTTGATTACGTTTTCTTGTTGATGACACCTTGAACTTCATCTCAATTTTTCTTGCTGTTCTGCTCAAAATTTGGAGAAATAGAAAAAGCGATAAGGCATTTTTTATCCAAAACTTGTTCGTCTCCTCGAGCTCTTCGATTTGAGTTCTAGGTTTGTGTCAATCGGAGTTTGCAGCGAAAAGTTATGCTGTTTTTACTGCAATTGAGCTTGACGCAGCTTTCTTTGTCCTACTTCTTCGTGAAGCATCTACGATCGTTTTTCTTATTTTGGCGTTAATTTTTTCGAGAAGATTTAGCTTTTTGCTATTCGTATTGTGGCCGTCAATCTTGTGTCTCACGCCACTCTATTTTGAGGACTCGTTTATTATTAACGTCTCCTTAACACTAGAATGGTAACAGGACACTTTTATGTCCTTCGACACTTTTGTGTCCTATTAAGTGACCATTTTGCTTGAATTATTTGAAGAGTATGAAAATGAATTTCTAGGTGATATATATCCACAAAGTTGCCTTATGAGCTGAAAAAAACTTAGCATTTTTTTTGGAGTATCAATCTCACCATTAACCTTACTCTTGCACAACATTTTTGAACCTAAACTGTGTGAAAAAATGGGTCCTGTTTTTGGCTTTTTTTCAATGTTTGGCAACTATACCACTCTAAACTTCATGTTTGTGAGGTTTAGATGGCTAGAGGTTAGGTCTTCATAGTTCTCAACATGTTTTGATGCTTGTAGGGAGAGCTAAGTGTTAAAATTGAAAGTTATGACCAATTTACAAGAATTGCATAATTTTGTTTTTTGGCCAAAGTTAGCACTTTAATGATTTTTTTGGTGGCTTTCTAGCTATCCAAATTCAATTTTGATTGTAAGAGATCCATCATCCTTTTGACATGCTCCATGGTTCCTTTTGAATCCAAAGGCCCAAAGGTAACTAAGAAAACATGTATATAGTATATGTATTCAGCGTGACTATAGAAACTTTGATGATAGGTCCGCAAAATGGCAAAAATGCAACTTTTTTGTACCTATTTTTTTTTCCCAAAAAAAATTTAGTGAGGTAAAAGAAACCATATGTTTTGGTCACCAACCCATTGAAGTTAACAGGGCATTTTATCTCATGTCCTACAAAAATCCCCACTCTTATTTATATGCAATCAATCGTAAGAAATTGTTGTTTTGGGGAAAATACACTGGTCCATCAACTTTGGAGGCTTGTAGTGACCAAGGGATGAAAAAAATTACAAGTTTCTCATTTTTTCCATATGTAGTAGTTATTGAACTATAAGCTCATGAAAGGATTTTTCAAAATGAGTGGATCTACTATGGTTTTGGAATTTTTTCCCAAAACCCTGAAAGGACACTTTTATGTCCTGTTAGGTTACCATTCTAGTGTTAACCTTGCCTTTTTTGGGTGACCTCTCTCACATCTTTGGACGTTCCTTGAGCATCCTTCTTACTTTTATCGTTGACAGAACGCAGTACTCATATCTCTATCATTCTCAATTACGGCCTTCACCATATATGGTGTGCAGATTCTGCGATCTTATCTTATACGTCTTCTCGCAACAAGATATGGCTACGAATATTCTCGTCAACATCTTTCCTTCTAGCCAGCGTTCTGTTCCTCCTTTCCAAGGTCAAGGATTTCCAGGCTGGAAAGCAAAGATGTTGTTAATTCTTGAAGGCAATGAACTCTTCGGTGTTGTTCTTGGAAATCGTGTTTGTCCGCCTCAGCCTATTGATACAGATAATGCTAGCGTGCTTATCACTGAAGGACCTATATTTGAAGATTGGAATGTTGCCTATACGGATTGGCAACGACGTGATAAAGAAGCTCGTCGGTATATTCCTTCTGCTCTTACTGATTCCCTTTTTCTTGAAATGTATGAACTGCCTACTTCCCACGACGTATGGAAGTACTTTATTGCAAACTTTCAGAAGAAATCTGTTACAGAAATACTTTATTTGAGAGGGTTGCTTAACAAGTTACAATATGAAGTTGGTATTGCCATGACGGGACATATTGAATCTTTCAAATCTATTATTAATCAACTTGCTGCTGTCGATGATCCTGTACCACAAAAGCAACTGATTACACTTCTCCTTGATACGGTGAAGGACTCTTCTTATGATAACATTGTTACTATTCTCTCTAATAAAGATGGTCTTGATTTCGACCAAGCTTGCATGTCTTTAATTGAATACTCTCAACGTCAAGAACGTCGGAATGCTGGTCACGATACAACTATGATTTCACAAGAGGATACTGAGTCACAACAGATGGAACGTGCCTTTTACGCTCGAAGGCGTCCATTTCAATGAGGAAACAGCAGAGGTGGCCGTCGCGGTAATATTTTCTCTCATCTCGAATTTCCTAATAAGTGTTCTTACTGCAATAGAAATGGCCATAATGAAGATGATTGTTGGGCACGTCAATATGATGAAGAACACAATATCACCACAAAACAACCACGTTTATCTAGAGACTCTTCTTCTTCTTCTTGTGAATATTGTGGATGATCTGATCATCCCACTCATATGTGCTATAAGCGTCGATTTGACATAGATCGGAATAGAGCATATGCTACTGAACATCGAAACAATATTCTACCAGAAACAAGCTGCGTCCTATGTTCAGTTGCTCCAGACAGAATACTTCATGTACGTGATGGATCACTTTTTATGTCGATTCTGGTGCTGCAGGCATTATGACATATCAGTCTAAGTGGCTCCATAACTATCATTCAATGCCAGTTCAATGTGTTGTTTATCTTGCTGATGATACTACTTGTCAAGTAAAGGGTATTGGAGACTTATATCTTGGTACCTTATCTTCTTCCACTCGAATTTTGCGAGGAGTATTACATGTACCAAATCTTCAACGTAATCTTCTTTCAGTTGCTAGACTTGTTCATCTTGGTCTGTTTGTTGGATTTGATCATACCAAATGCCAAATTGAGAAAGATGGACAGACTATAGCCACTGCTCCTCGAAACGATAATTTGTTTGAACTCTCTCTCAACAATGCTGTAGCAAATATTGTCACTGCTCCAAGTGATCATGATTGCAAAGTATGGCATCACCGTTTTGTTCATGCTGATCTCTCAAAACTCCTTGATCTTCAACGTCGTGATCTTGTTCATGGCATGGATCTTAAAGCCCATCCCCATATGGGAATTTGTGAATTTTGTGCTCTTGGGAAACACAATCGTAAACCCTTTCCTCTTTCAAATACAACTCATTCTCATGACATATTGGATCTTGTTCATACTGATATATGTGGACCTCTACCTTCTTCGAGATCACAATATCACTACTTCATTACTTTCATTGATGATTTCTCAAGGTATACGACTGTATTTCTACTTAAGACAAAAATCTGAAGCCTTATCTGTTTTCAAAAAATTCCACAAGGCTGCGGAACTTCAAACTGGTCGTCGCCTTAAGAAGCTTCGTAGTGACAATGGAGGCGAATATGTTTCTCGAGAGTTTGTGAGTTACTGTGCTGATAGTGGAATTCATCATGAACACACTATTCCATATTCACCTCAATAGAACGGTGTTGCTGAATGAAAGAATCACACTATTCTCAATGTTGTAAGATGTATGCTGATTCATTCTGGCTTATCTCGTGTTTTCTGGGCTGAAGCTACTTTGATAGCGGCATTTATTCAGAATAATCTTCCTACTATTGCACCCTCTGGTAAGATACCCATCACAGCATGGATAGGTGAAATTCCTTTTGTATCTCATTTTCGAACCTTTGGATGTATTGCTTATATTCATGTTTCCAAAGAAACACGGACAAAGCTTGATGCTCCTGGTCTTAAAGTTATTTTTATTGGATATTCTAACACTTCCAAAGGCTACAAATTCTATGACCCTTCCTCCAAGAAAGTAATTGTGAATTGTGATGCTACTTTTAACGAACAGCTTATGGGAGGCTCATGGTCCATGGATGATTCTGATGATACTAAATCATTGCTTCAGGCTTTTCCATTTCTTTCAAAAGATGAAACTCTTCCTATAGAGAAACTTTCCTCTTCACAACCATCCATTCCAGATGTTGCCAATGATGATATTGATATTTTTGTTGATTTGCCTATTGATTTTGAACATGGCTCATGTCATGTTTATGATGACGATATTGCCGATAATGCTTTTTCTACTTCTGAAGATCCCGTTACTTATGATGAAGCTATCTCTTCACCACAAAAGGATCAATGGCAAGAGGCTAAGGAAGTAGAGTACGATTCTCTTATCTCTAAAGGTACATGGATACTAACTGAATTACCTCCTGGTCGTACAACTATTAAATGTAAGTGGGTGTATAAGACAAAAGCAAAATCAGATGGATCTTTTGACAAGTTCAAGGCGCGTTTAGTTGCAAAAGGTTACTCCCAAGTAACTGGTGTTGATTATCAAGAGATTTTTTCACCAGTTGTTTGCATTACAAGTGTTTGAGTTTTATTGGCATTTACTGTTCAATTTGATTTAGAAGCTCATCAAATGGATGTGCGAACTGCTTTTCTTAATGGTGACTTGGAAGAGGAAATTTATATGGAACAACCAGAAGGGTTTTTTATTCCAGGTAAAGAAGACCTTGTTGCTCAACTCCATAAGGCACTATATGGTCTCAAACAAGCTTCGCGAGCCTGGTATACAAAATTTGATCTTTTTCTCACCTCTAAAGGATTCATCTCTTGCTCGTCAGACCCCAACTTATACATAAATGCCAAGGTAGCAGTTTTGTGATTCTTGCTCTTTATGTGGATGATACTATCCTTGTTTCCAATGATTTGGGATTTCTTCAGCAAGTGAAAAAGTTATTGTCTTCTGCATTTGATATGGTGGATCTTGGAGAGATTCACTCTTGTCTTGGCATTCAAATCCAACGGAACCGTACAAAAGGTATTTTATTCCTTCGACAGTCAAAGTTTATTGCAGATACTATTAAAAAATTTAGTATGGAATCTGCACATTCAGCCAACACACCTTGTCTTGCGATCTCTATGAAGAACACTTCTGACAATGGCCGTCAACTTGTCACAAATCAACCTTATGCTAACTTGATTGGATGTCTTCAGTTTGTTGGCATGAACACTTGTCCTGATATTTTGTTTGCTGCTAATTATCTTGGACAACATCTTGCATGTCCTTCTCTTAAGCATTGGTCTACTGAAAAGCGTGTATTGAAATACTTGAAAGGCACTACAGATTTTGGTTTAGTCTATCGACGACAACTCACATCGGATTCTATGCAATCTCTTTCTCTTTTGGGTTACACAGATGCAGACTGGGCAAGCTCACATTTATCTATGCGGTCTACTAGTGGAAATTTCTTCTTTATAAATGGTTGTCTTGTTTCTTGGACCAGCAAGAAACAACGTTGTGTTGTAGTTTCTACGACTAAGTCAGAATATGTTGCGGCATCACTTGTAGCTCGTGAGTTGATTTGGCTTCGACAAATGCTGTTTGATATTGGTCACTCTCCTCTTTCTAGCACACCCTTGTGGTGTGACAACCAAAGTGCTATTAGTCTTGCAAAAGACTATGTTCAACATAATAAGTCAAAGCACATTGTTGTCCATTATCATTATGTCCGGTATGAAGTATGCAAAGGAACCATTATGGTTGAACACTGTCCAAGTGACCAGATGATTGCAGACATTTTGACCAAAGGACTCAATGAGTCATGTTTCATCCTCTTGAGCTCGGAGCTTGGAGTTGCTTCGGCCTCACTCTCTCTAGATTAGCTTCTTTGCTATTGCAATAGCTTTGTACATATGACATTGTAATCTTTTAGGTACCATGCACTATGCACACTCCACATTTGCACATTGTGATATCTAAATCACTTGAATATTTGTACATAGATTCACAATTCACTTTCACATCATCACCGCTGGTTCATATTTTCACATTGTATAGGGGCTTGGGTTTTTCCCTTGAACTCCCCAAGGGTTTTTTCATCCAAAGCTAGAGACCTTTGTTTGAGTGGGGGTGTTGGAGCTATATATGGCTCACTCTACTGAACTTGGTCTCACCTATATATTTGTATCTTGTCCTCAATATGAATCAGTCTTTGGGTGCGTATATGGTGTGTCTCGTGTCTCGTCTCTCTCTCTTTCTCTCTACATATCAACACCCCAAAGGTTGCAGTTAAGCATAACAGAAGAGGTACCGCTTGTTCTTGGCTTGGGGAACACTTCGGCTTCGCTCAGCACTTGTAAATTGGCAGAGAATACCCCATTTTCAGTGGCATCAGTTGAGTCTACTATCATACGGCAATACATACCTATTATACAAAGTGGTGCAAGCTCTTCATCACCATGTCCATAAGTTTTTCTCTCTCATTGCGGGAAGAAGAAGAAGAAGAATATTTTCTCTCTACTTGCTTATTATCTCCTCTCTCTTTTCATTGTGTACGCGCTCTCTGACCCTTTTGTGGTGAGAGACTCTATATAGCTCTCATTGTCCCTCTCACCGCAAAGAAAGAATCCTTTCAAGAACCACTAATCAATCCTAGAGCACGATGAGAAGCTCTAAACTCCATAGCCATCATCTCTCTTTCTCTATGTTGTTTTTCTGAGTAGCTACCCTCTCGGTGGTTGTTGTTTCGTATATGAATGTATGTATGGAATTTCCAAGTGTGTATGAAGTTGCTCTATGCTTAATTCATCATGTCTAACACGATGATTTATGAACACGATGTGTTTACAATCACATGTGTACTTAAAAAGAGCTTTTTGTTTCACGTCACGTAGACATGAACACCACTTTGGTCATATCTCAAAAAGAATTATTTATGAGGAAAAATATTTCTAACCAAAGTTAAAATATGCCATTTATAACATTTTCTCTCTTGGGTGTCATGAGAACATCATGCACGAGCTAAGAGTTATGGTAAAAAAACAGCTTGCTATCCACTTTACTTTCAAATTTTTGGACCCCAGGCTCCTTGGAGAACCAATATATAGATTCACCGGGGATGAAAAATTCCACTTATCCAACTAAAATATTGATTAAAATTGATGATAAATGTATTTAGGTCTTCGATATCACTTTGTAAATGCGAGTTATTAAATATTCCATAACTAGGTTTACCTATCCATGTAGGGGGGAGTACCATTTGACGTGGTGAGTTGGCCAAGCCATTTATATATGATTTATGGTTCTTTTTGGTGATTTTATTTCTATATTTAGATGTCCATAAACTTATATGAGGATATATGGTAGTCAACTCGAACCGTACGAGTAGTTATAAATAAAGTAGCTTTCTTTTTGTGTTACCCTTTGTTGCATGAGTATTCTATGTAAAAAGTGATATGATAAAGTGTTTTTCTATATTATGGATTTGAAATTGACGCATTGCTTTGACGTCAAACGCTTTCATTTTCATGTTATACATGCACCCAAAAATGACAAAAAGTTATTATTATTCATATATACGAAGTTATGGTTTATGGTTGACCTAAGTGGTTTTGCATCATTTTTGGAATGATATCATATGATGTATGGAACTTCATGGATAGATGTGGATGCCTCATGTGCATGTGTATGATTGATTTCCATCTTTCTAGGTCAATACTAGATCTATGTGCTAGAGAGGGTCAAGTGTAGATATGGTGCATCATTTATGCATGCTTGGATATTATCAAAATTGGATTTTGATACCATGTTAAGTTGTTGGTTGGAATTATTTTATGCATAAAATATTCAAGTCTTAGGGGCCATGTGTGTGGGCTCAATATGATTGCAACAGAGATGTCAAACTCCAAATGTGGGAGTGGGTTCCGTATGGGATATGGTTTATGGTCAAGGAGTACTGAGATTCCTCATGGATTATGGTTGTGATTTTGATTTGACCTTGTCAGAGTGGCTCTTGGATCTTTTTTTGGATATGGTTATGTTGCTGAAATACTATTGAATTTTTTACAGCCATGCTATATTCTAAAGTGTTTTGCAGGATTGGTTATGCATCACCCTGAGTTGGGTAGAGTGCTCACCCATGTGATGTGATTGGAATATGGTTTATGGTTTTGGATTCGATCATGAAGTGATTTTGATGTTTTATAGTGGATGTATAAGGGTAGAGACCCCCTATAGTCTGACTACTGGGAAAGATTGTTTGTGCATATGAAAGATGCTTTTGTGATTGGTGGACTCATGTGTTATGCTTCTCATGGTAGCATCGTTACAAGACTACGATCACCTACATCTCTTAGCCTTGGAAAAAAGGGTCGTTGACCTGGGTTTTTACTGGATCGGGGGTGTTGTCTAGGTCTCATTTTTTTGTTAGACTCATCTACATGGTTAGTGAATGTAGGGTTGAACAACCTACACGGTTAACACGTCAAGAATATTACCTTGTGTTAGCAACAAGCTAACACAGATACAACACACTACAATAGGTACTTCACATTAACGAAGCTCGTATTGTGAAGCTCAAAAGTGAAAATCCACAGCATCACTATGAGCGTCGCTATTATCTTTGTTGCATAGTGACGCCCATAGCGACGCCGACATGGGTAAAAAATAAATTGAGAGCGTCCAAAACTTAGATATTAGATCTGAGTTTTTGGCACTGAAGCGAAAGAGGTAACACTCTCCCTCTCTCTCTCTTTTTCTCCCCCCCCCCCCCCCCCCCCCCCCCCCCCCCCCCACACACACACACACACACACACATAACAGGAGAGACAGGTATGCTCCTTCCCTCTCCTCTCTCTCATGTTACCTTCCCCTCTTTTTCTCTCTCTCCCTCTCTCATACACACACACTGTGCCTTTGAGAGAGAGAGAGAGAGAGAGAGAGAGAGAGAGAGAGAGAGAGAGAGAGAGAGAGAGCGAGAGGAGAAAACAAAGAGAAAGAGGGAGATAGAGAGAGAGAGAGAGAAAGAGAAAACAAAAAGAGAGAGGTAAGGGGAGAAAATTGTTAAAGTTACAAGTCCAACACATCTACTTGAATAAGGTGGGAACAAAGGCTTAAGCATGATGCTATGGTAGCATGATGGCATGGTAGCTTAGGATGATGACTTGACATCATTTTGGATGGTCAATAACCCTTGAATCATCAGCTATACACGTTGAAGCATCTACAACAACCACCAAGCAGTTAGGTGGAAAAGTACCTAAAAGGTAGGAGCAAATTCAAGAGGTGCAACAGGCAGATTTGTAGGGATAAAAATAGCCACCTACAGCTGTGATCTTGTGGAGAAATACAAAGAGAAATTGTTCTACTCCATGTGGACTAAAATCCTATCAGAGGGTTTATCCTAATTCATCTTCTACCATATTTGGTGAAGGTGCCAAGTTGGCTGCCTGCAGAGTTGCAGACTGCACATAGAGTGTAACCTGCCAACTTGGAAGCTACCTATTTGGGGATACAGCCATGATCTCTTCTTATACTATGAAGGAGATATGTTTCCCACATAATGGTGCATCTACCTACCAAAGGGATCCACGACTTATGCTCAGCATTGATAGATACATATATATAAAGGTGTACCAGTACACTAGTTCAGAAGAAAGACAGAGAACACAGAGAGACAGACACCGAGAGAAAGACAGAGAACACAGAGAGAGATCTAAAATACCTTGTGAGGCTTAGATCATCTTGTATAGACTGTTTTGATCTCGTAAAACACACTCATTCTACCTGGGACTTTAACCTCTAGCTTGGGTTTGGTGATCAACCATTCAGTCTCACAGAAGTACCTATATTGTGTACCATTGGTACTTTTCGAGTACCTGTCTAGGTACTTCTAGAGTACCATAACTGTCTGTTTGGTACTATTTACTCTTTGTTATTAGTACTGTTAAGACTGTGTCACAGTACCTGTATTGGTAGTCTGTAGTACCTGCATTGGTAGTTTGCAAATACCAATATTGTATCTCAAGGAAGCTTCATCATCAATAAAGATATTCCTTTCAGTATATCATTGTCTCTCTCATATATTTCAGTTAAACACTTGTCACTCTCACACATATCTTAGCACAAAGATCCATCCCTTCACTCCCCTATTTTTTCACATGGTATCAGAGCAGTTGTAGTGCCAAGATAGAGTGATCTTGAGTGAGTTTGAGTGAGTGCAAAAATCCCCCTTCATCACACTATTTGTGAGGAGTTGAAGATGGCACCAAGCCTACATAATCTATATTTAGAGGGAGATGAAAAGCTCAATGGAAACAATTATGCAACTTGGAAGGTGAAGATGGAGTCCCTACTCTTCTTCCAAGATTGTTGGCAGCTGGTTTCCATGGAGAGACCAAGTGAAGAAGAACATGATGCAGAGGAGCTAGAAAAATGGGACAAGAAGGCCATGTTTGCAGTCCACATACTGAAGTTAAGTGTCAAAGATGACATCCTTAGCCACCTAATGGATGTGAAGACTCCCAAGAAGACTTGGGACACAATGAAGAACATCTATGAGTCAAAGAGAACCTCAAGGCTAGTAGCATTGAGAGCTGAACTTACCAACACCAAAAGGAATCATGGAGAGGATGCTACAAACTTCATCAAGAGGCTCAAAGATCTACATCAACAACTAGTAGCCGTTGGAGACAAGATGACAGACAATGAGTTGTCTACAATCATCATCCATGGATTGAGAGAAGGATATGAAGGTCTTGTCCAAGGGCTTATTATCTTGAGGGAGAAGCCATCACTTCATGAGATGGAAAAAATCCTTAGAGATGAGGATCAAATGCAAGCAGCCATGAAGATCATACATGAAGGAGGAAAGAATACAAGTAGTACCACCAACAATGACAAAGCACTCTTTTCAGCAAGAGGAAGAGGAAGGACAAACACTCAAAGAGGAAGAGGAAGGCATCAACCCAACAACACTCATGATCAGTATTCTCATGAAGGTAACTCATCCTATCATGGTAGACGAGGTCATTCATCTAGAGGTAGAGCAAGACGAAGAGGTAGGAGCACCTTATACTCTATGCAATGTTATAAATGCTCAAAGTATAGGCACATTGCAAGGGATTGGAGAAGCAACCAAGCTGATTGGAAAGGAAAATCAGCCAACTATATGGATGGAGACAAACAAGAAGGAAGTTCAGATTGCTTTCATCAAGATACATCATTGCTGTCCTTGGAGGAGATGGCAGCTCACACTCATGAAGACCCATGGTGGATTGATAGTGGGGCAAGATCCCACATGACCTCACATGCTGAGTATTTCTCTAGTTTAGATGATACTCATAATGGCATCATATATACAGTAGAAAGTACTCCTAATAGTATTGCAGGTAAAGGAGATATACCCATTCAATTGGGCACAGGAATGAAGAAGACTCTTGGAAATGTTCTCTTGGTACCATCCCTTACCAAGAACCTAATTTCAGTTGGAGCTATGACAGAGAAGGGCCTCAAAGTGGAGTTTGAAGGCCAACAATGCCTCGTTAGAGATCCAAAGAATCACTACAAACTACTTGCCAAAGGGCAAAAGCATGGAAAGCACTTCAAATTGGAAGGCACACCATTAGCATTTTCAACCACAGGTGGTGGTGAATCAGCACCTATTTCATTCACAGAGTTATGGCATAAAAGGTATGGGCATTTCAGCTTCAAAAGCATGTGTATGCTAAAGAGTCAAGGCATGGTTTTGGGCATTCCAACCTTACAAAGTATTGGGAAAGTATGTGAAGCATGCTATCTAGGAAAGCAGTCTAGAAGCAAGTTTCCTAGGAGCAAGACTAGGTCACTTGTGATAATTGATTTGATCCATGCAGATGTGTGTGAATCAGCCCACACTTCCTCACTTGGTGGGCACACTTATTATGTGAGTTTCACTGATGACTTTTCTAGATATACTTGGGTTTACTTCATGAAGTTCAAGGCTGAAGTATTTCAAATTTTCAAGCTCTTTCACATGATGATTGAGTAGATGACAGGTAGAAGAATCTAAGCTCTCAGGTCTGACAATGGAGGAGAATTCTTATCCAAAGATTTCAGCAAATACCTCCTTGAACATGGGATCCAGAGGCAACTAACTTGCAGCTATACTCCTCAACAAAATGGAGTAGCAGAGAGGAAGAATAGGACACTCTTTAAAGCAGCCAGGTCTATGCTCAAAGACAAAGGACTTAGCAATAGCTATTGGGCTGAAGCTATCAACAATTCATGCTACTTGATGAAAAGGTCTCCTACAAATATCTTGAAGGGAATCACACCATATGAAGCTCTACATAAGGTCAAGCCAAAGGTAGATCACCTCAGAGTATTTGGATGGTTGGCATTTGCTCACATTCCAAATGAGAAGAGGAAGAAGCTGGATGACAAGTCAAGGAGATGCATACTTGTTGGATATAGTGATGTAAGCAAAGCTTACAAGCTATACGATCCTATCAAGAAGGAGTCATTCATTTCAAGGTATGTCATATTTGATGAGAGTGCAAGCTTCAAATCAGCCACAAAGTCAGAGGATGCAAGCTCTCCATCACCTCTCAAGATGGACATCCCATCCAGCATGCCAGAGGAGATTATTTAAGAACTAGAGGAAGAAGATGAGGAGCATCAAGCAGCCCTTAGAAGGTCTTCAAGGACTAGAAGACAACCTCAAATATTAACATATCAAAGAGGTAATGAATCAGATTTTCAGCAATGCAATCTTGCACTTGTTAGCTCCATATTACAGCATGAAGAACCTACCACATACAAGGTAGCTAGTACCAAGAAGGAATGGAACCAAGCTTTGGAAAAGGAGATGGATGCTATCCACAAGAATGAGACATGGGATCTATGTCCATTATCCCACAACAAGAAAGCCATTGGATGCAAGTGGCTTTACAAGCTGAAGTTCAACAAGGAAGGGAAGATTGATAGGCACAAAGCAAGATTGGTAGCCAAAGGCTTTGCTCAACCATATGGTTTGGACTTTGATGAAACCTATGCTCCTGTACCGAAGATGAGCTCTATTAGCTTGTTAATTTATTTAGCTTCTATCTTAAAGTGGAAGCTTAAGCAAATGGATGTCAACAATACCTTTCTCAATGGGCTACTTGAGGAGGAAGTCTACATGCAGCAACCAGAGGGATATGTTGTTGCAGGGAAAGAGGACATAGTATGTAAGCTCAACAAGAGTTTATATGGATTGAAGCAAGCTTCAAGAGCTTGGTATGGGAGTATTGATGATCACCTCCAATCTCAAGGATTTCAGAGAAGACATGTTGATCACACTCTTTACTATAAGGTACAAGGCAAGGATATTATTCTTGTTATCATCTATGTGGATGATCTTATCTTGACAGGTAGCAATGAAGCTATGGTGGGGGATGTTCAATCTCAACTCTCCAAGGATTTTGAGATGAAGGACCTTGGATATTTACACTACATTCTTGGTATTGAAGTCTCTAGGCTGAAGAAGGGAGACATATTTATCTCTCAACAAAAGTACCTCCACTCCATTCTTGATAGATTTGGAATGATCGGCTCAAAGCCTATTTCTACACCTATGGAGTCTAGTCTTAGACTCACTAAGAATGACCATGGTATTCCCTATGATGCTACACTCTATAGACAACTCATACGTTCTCTTATCTACTTAACTATCACTAGGCGTGATATTTTATTTGCTGTCCACTCACTTGCTCAATACATGCAAGCCCCAAAGATATCTCATTGGAATGCAGCCAAGAGAGTACTTCGGTACTTGAAAGGTACTCCTTCCTTAGGTATTTTGTATGGAGGAGACAAGCTGAATCTACATGGTTTTAGTGACTCTGATTATGCAGCAGACTTGGTGGATAGGAAGAGCATTAGTGGAAATGCTTTCTTTCTAGGTGCAGGAGCCATCTCATGGAGCTCCAAGAAACAAAACACCATCATCCTTTCATCAACAGAGGCTGAATATAAAGCTCTTACTATAGCAGCTTGTGAAGCTATTTGGTTTCAAATATGTTTGCATGAACTTGGTTTCTATGGAAGTGGCCAAGCTACACCTATCATGTGTGACAACACCTCAGCTGAATCTTTAGCAAAGAATCCACTGCTACATCAAAGGACCAAGCACATTGACGTCAGAGAGCACTTCATCAGGGAGAAGGTGCAAAGTGGAGACATAGTCTTACACCATTGCAGCACCATGGAGAATGTTGCTGATATCTTTACCAAAGCTCTAGGAAAGGAGCTTTTCTTCAAGCATGGAGCTTCCCTTAAGGGAAAGAATTGAAGAATAAGGGAAGGCTCTTCATGCAAGATCAAGCAATAAGGGAAGGCATCACAACAAAGATTTCAACAATTTAATGTTTGATTTGCTTTAGTTGTTTTTGATTTCAGGTTTTACTCTTTTCAAGATGCTTATGGACTTGAGGGAAGGTGTTAAAGTTACAAGTCCAACACATCTACTTAAATAAGGTGGGAACAAAGGCTTAAGCATGATGCTATGGTAGCTTAGGATGATGACTTGACATCATTTTGGATGGTCAATAACCCTTGCATCATCATCTATACACGTTGAAGCATCTACAACAATCACCAAGCAGTTAGGTGGAAAAGTACCTAAAAGGTAGGAGCAAATTCAGGAGGTGCAGCAAGCAGATTTGTAGGGATGAAAATAGCCACCTACAGCTGTGATCTCGTGGATAAATACAAAGATAAATTGTTCTACTCCATGTGAACTAAAATCCTATCAGAGGGTTTATCCTAATTCATCTTCTACCATATTTGGTGAAGGTGCCAAGTTGGCTACCTGCAGAGTTGCAGACTGCACACAGAGGGTAACCTTCCAACTTGGGAGCTACCTATTTGGAGATACAGCCATGATCTCTTCTTGGACTATGAAGGAGATATGTTCCCCACATAATGGTGCATCTACCTACCAAAGGGATACACGACTTATCCTCAGCATTGAGAGATACATATATATAAAGATGTACCAGTACACTAGTTCAGAAGAAAGACATAGAACAAAGAGAGAAAGACAGAGAACACAGAGAGAGAGCTAAAATACCTTGTGAGGCTTAGATCATCTTGTATAGAGTGTTTTGATTTTGGGAAAACACACTCATTGTACTGGGGACTTTAACCTCTAGCTTCGGTTTGGGTATCAACTATTCAGTCTCACAGAAGTACCTATACTGTGTACCATTGGTACTTTCCGAGTACCTGTCTAGGTACTTCTAGAGTACCATAACTGTCTGTTTGGTACTATTTACTCTCTGTTATTATTACTGTTAAGACTGTGTCACAGTACCTGTATTGGTAGTCTACAGTACCTGCGTTGGTAGTTTGCAAATACCAATATTGTATCTCAAGGAAGCTTCATCATCAATAAAGATATTCCTTTCAGTATATCATTGTCTCTCTCATATATTTCAGTTAAACACTTGTCACTCTCACACATATCTCAGCACAAAGATCCATCCCTTCACTCCCCTATTTTTTCACAAAAATAAAGAGAGAGAGAGAGAGAGAGAGAGAGAGAGAGAGAGAGAGAGAGAGAGAGAGAGAGAGAGAGAGAGATAAAGTAGAGAAAATATGAAATGAAATGTTATATTAAGATTTAGAGTTAGGTTAGATTAAGATATAAGATTAAGTTAGATTACATTTAACTTATATTTAAGATTTATGCTAAATTTAAAATTATGTTAGGTTAAGATTTAAATTAGATTTAAGATTATGTTAAATTACATTTAGGTTTATGCCAGATTTAGGTTTATGTTGAGTTCAAAATTAGGTTAGATTTAGATTTACGTTAGATTTAAAATTAGGGCAAGATTTAAAATTAGCTAGGTTAGATTACATTTAGGTTTAGGATTTAAGATTGGATTAGATTTAGGTTTACATTGATCAAGTTTAAGATTAGATTTAAGAGTAGGTTAGATTTAGGTTTACGTTGAGTTTAAGATTAGAATAGATCTAGATTTATGTTAGATTAGATTTAGGGCATGCCAATGAAAGCTTTGCCCAAAGAGCAAACACTAGGTACACAACAATATGTATATTCCCATCAGAATCTGACACCTATTAACTCACCCACTAACCATGTTCAATTAGCTTAGAATCACCATATGTTCAATTAAGTTAGATTTAATATTAGAATTTGAGTTTATTTTTATATTAAAGTCTACCTTCGGGATTACATAAAAAAATTAGAGTTAGACAAATGGTGAAGTTAGCCTTGCGTTTTTACACGACTAGCTAAAGCTGCCACCTTCCCAACTCTCTATGGATAGGCAAACGTGATCCCTCTCTTCCTCTCTACGGATACGACCTTAACTTGGAAAGCTTTCAACGGTATGATACTCAAATTGGAGGCCAACATATAATGTGCTCAGTAATCCCTCAAACAAGAATTTGTTGTCGAGAGAGATGTTAAGATGTTGTGAATTGCTACTGCTAGAGAAGAGGCAAAGGGGATTTTTCCACTACATGCACTATCATGTAGACATGGGTGTGTAGAATTCTCATACCCACAAATATAGGCATTGACCAATAAAGATGAGATTATAACCCACTGGTTCTGATCTCCGTGCACCTCTAGACCGAGGTGTGCGGGGATCAGACATGACTAGAGAATGTGAGGTAGTTTACAGTGTCAATCGAGAGAGAGAGAGAGAGAGAGAGAGAGAGAGAGAGAGAGAGAGAGAGAAAGAGAGGACGGAGGATGCCAATAGAAGTAAAAATTTATGTCCAAGTTATAAGGTTTTTACATTCATTATTAGTAGTGAGGAGGATGTGGGGCCGTCCAACCAAAACACCTATCTCTCAACAAGGATCTTATGCCCTTATAATCAATGCAAGCATGCTATGCAATGGACAAGACGTGTTTCTTTGGAGTACGTTCGCAAATTCGGCGAGTTTGATCCATCTATTATAGATCAAGTTGTTGCCAATTATACCTCGTTGAACTCTGACGCTGACCAATATAGGCAGCAATCTTGCAACCCAATAGACGTGTTCGTAGACGCTTTGGTGAAGCAGCTTACGTGGCCACAAGATGTAGCCTCTGACAACTCGGAGGATGATCATGCAGACCACAATACCAACGAGGCAATGTTTGAGCCCGAGATCGATGAAATGATCAAGACGATCATGGATTTAGAAAGGCTTTTCTATGATGATATGAAAAGTGAAGCCGATACGCCATTGTATGATGGAGCACACGTGTTTAGATTGAAGGCGCTCCTAGTTCTTCTCAACATGCAAGCAAAGTTTGAATGGAGCGACACTAGAGTCATAGTGCTTTTCAGGTAATGTATTTCAATGTGTTTACTTTAATAAAAAACTCTAGATGTATAATGATTTCATAGATTACTCATACAAGTGTACCGCATTTTGGTGGCTGTGTAGATTGCTCAAAGAGCACATACTGCTAGCTGATAATGTGATGCCAGATTCCAGAGAGGAAGCAAGAAAGATCTTGCGAAACTTGGGGATGGATTACAATTCGATTCACACTTGTCCTAATGATTGCATTCTTTTCAGAGGGAAATACATAGACATGGAGAAGTGTCCGAAATGTGATTCCGAGAGATATCGAGTAGATCTCCACGGAACAAAAATTCCACAAAAGGTTGTGCAACATTTTCCTCTGCTTCCTCGCATCAAGCATTTCTTCCAATGTAAGTCCATGGCCACCCTAGCATCATGGCACGAGGAGAATAGATCTTCGGATGGTGTGCTACGGATTCCTGCAGATTGTGCATCCTGGAAACATATAGACGATACATGGCCGGATTTTGCCAAGGAATCTTGAAATTTGCGCATAGGCCTAGCTATGGATGGATTAAATCCATTTGGTCAGAGATCAACATCTTACAGTGTTGACCCATTGTCATCGTCAACTACAACATTCCCCCGTGGTTGACTTCCAAGAAGGGGCACCTGTGGCTAAGCTTGATTGTGTTGGGGCAATATAAAGTGAAGAATATGGATGTGTTTCTTTGTCCACTATTGGAAGAGCTACAACAATTGTGGATTGGCATAGCAGTGGTGGATATGAGCCAACACACAAGTTGACGGAATGATTTGATCAAAGGCATTCTAATGTGGGCCATGCATGACTATCCTGGACTAACAGAATGCTTAGGTGATTTACACTCAAACTCAAACATTGTAAATCTTGGTTTTTCTTAAGCTTATCTATTGTCATGTGTATACATGTAGGGCTTCAAACAAGCAGATACAGAGCATGTGTCATATGTGGACCTAGACTTAATGCACGGCGGGTGTCCTCATTGAAGAAGAAAATCTACGAAGGTCATCAAGCGTATCTTCCAGAGAATCATGTCTTACACAATGGATTTTTTGGAAGAGAGCCACTGAGGATGTATGCACAAGCATGGTTAGAGCAGAAGGAGATGTGTGATGACGGTTTTCCCCCAGGGATGAAGAGACTCTCTCTATGGTACAAGTTACCATATTGGCCCAGACTCATTATCAATCACTTTCTCGATCCAATGCACATATTCAAGAATGTGGGTAATCTACTGTGGGACCATCTGACCGAAAAGAAAGATACTTTGGGAGCCAGGGTTGACCTTAGAAATGTGGATTGTATGGAACAATATTAGTCGCAAACAGCATCCGATGGATCAATAAAACTCCCTAAAGCACTGACGGGAGCAAACCGAACCCCGAACCGCGACGGCCTCTAAAACACCGGGGACCGAATGGCGCGCCTTGAGCCTGTCATGGTAAAGCAAACAGGGGGCACCACCTAGCTTCAGCGGCTAGGACGCAAACAACACACCACCATAACAAAGTTTTCATCCAAGAGAGATGGATGCTTGGGAGTAATGATGAAGACGAAAGGGAATGAGATCAAGTGAGAGAGAGAGAGAGAGAGAGAGAGAGAGAGAGAGAGAGAGTGAGGGAGGGGGTATAGCGGCTTAGTATTTAGGCACCACAAAAGGATGGCGAATCCGCACACCCTTCACACATACACAAGCTCACTCCAAAACACAAGACTAGGTGGTGATTCTGCACACCTCACATGGGAAAAACATTGCAAGAAAACACACTCACAAAACCTCAAGCTTTATTTAGAGAATTAGGCGATGAAATGGGGAGCATAGGGTAGGGGAATGAGAAGGGAGAGAGTGGTAGAGCACATGGCGGATAGGTGGGAGTTGATGGCGAAGACTCGCACGAGGATTATGGCCATCATCCTTCATTTAGTTGCCCTTCCTCTTCCATAGCCAAGGGTGTAGAGGTCATGCTCAAGACAAGCATGGTGATTGAGGTGATGGTGATGGTGTGGGTGTGTGTGTGTGCACTAGGCACACACAATGCATAGTGTGTTCTTTGGTGATGTTGTGTGTTTTTTGTGTGATGGTGACCCCTCTTTATATAGGGGAGGAGGGGGGAGAAATTCTAGAATTTAGAAATGAAGAAATCATTATCTACATAGGCCATGTGACTGTGGGCCCCACTTGTCTGGCTGTGTGTATATGTGCTAGAACAACAGTCTCATGAGAGAGAGACTAAGACAGAGAGATGGGCTGATGAAAAAAAGTGAGAGGTGACATGGAGAATAAACTAATTACAAGAGGGGAGAGAGGGGAGTGTGTTCAGAGGTGAATCTGTGTGCAGATGTGTGTGAACACAAGAAAAATCAGGTAACCACCGGGTGGGGATGGGTCTGTGGGAACCTTTTTCAGTGAAACTGAGTGTGTGTGAGTGTGGGGGAGGTTATTTAGCTACAAGACAAGAGACATGGCGCCCTTTAGAGAGAGAGGGGGGTATTTGGGTCATGGGATATGATAGGAGAGAGAAAGAGGGGGTGGGGTATACTATTTTGGAAGATAGGGTAAGTTGCATGTGAGATGGTGCATTATTGGTGAGTTATAATGCATTATTGGTGAGAGGTGGGGTAGCTCGAGGGGAGAGAGAAAGGAGAAAGGACAAGGGGAAGAGAGAGGGGGTTGACCTTTTGAGTGGAGGAGAGAAAAAGGGACACACGGCGGGGCAACAGTGAAGAAAAAGGAGGCAAGGTGGGGATGGGCTACCCCGCAGGCATGAGGTGGCCTATTTTACCTTTCTTATATATTTACATAATCATACTTTATTTTTTTCTTACTTTTTTCAATGCCTTTTATCACTCCCTCCCTAAGAGGGGGTTTTCATGGGGTGGGGACGAGAGAAGAGGGGTATGGGAGCTTGGCTTGTGAAAAGCCCCCAACATTAGCCCTCCCCTTTTGGCTAGAGGCATTCATGTCTCTAGCTCATCTGTTTGATCATTATCGTCAGAGGTGGCGGCTGATGGTGTGTCCTCATCTAGAATGTCAATTGGTGGAGCCTGGTCAAATCGAAGAAAATAAGGTTTAAGTCGCCAACCATTTACCCTGGTTTTATGAAGTTTTCCATCAGCCTCCATAAGCTGGTAGCTTCCATTGGCATACTTTTTCCTGATGATGAAAGGACCTTCCCATCGGAGTAGGAGTTTCTTATCGTTGCGCGTGTCGAAGCGATTGTCGTAGCGGAGCACCAACATTCCTTTCTTCAATTCTTTTTTTCGGAGATGCTCGTTAAAACTAAGCCGTCTATGCTCTGCTTGTGCTGCATAATAATTTATTGCTTCTTCTCTGTCCAGCTGCAGTCTTTCCAAGTTGATGATGTGATCTCTCAAATGCATGTTGGGCTGTTGAAGCTGGCTTGCCATTACTCTGAGACTTTGTAATTGCACTTCAATGGGCAAGATTGCTTCCTTACCAAATACTAGATGATACGGTGTGAATCCCAAGGATGTACGAAATGAAGTTCTGTAGGCCCATAAAGCTGATAGTAGATACTTATCCCAGTCTCCAAGATGATTGTTTACCTGGTTGGTAATAATTTTAGAAACCATTCCATTTACCTTTTCAACTAGGCCATTACATTGAGGGTAATATGGTGAAGAGTGCCTCCTTGTAATGCCCAGTTTCTGCATTAATTCTCCTACCAAGTCTGCTCTGAAACCTGGCCCTCTATCAGAGATGATCTCTAAAGGTGTGCCAAACCTACAGCATATGTGCTCGTAGATAAATTTAGCTACCTCTACCACTGTGATTCTAGTGGTGGCTGTAGCCTCTGCCCATCTAGTCATGTAGTCGACCCCCATGATAATGTAGAATTTTCCTGAGTTGGCCCTAGGTAATGGCCCAATGGCATCAATACCCCATTTTTCAAATGGGCCATATGAAAGAATAGGTGTCTGTGGTTCACGCATAAGTGACCTAGTGCCGGCCTTTTGACACAACTTACACGTTTTGCACCAGTGGTGTACATCACGGTTGAGGCTAGGCCATATGAAGCCTGCCTGCAAGATTTTCCTACTTGTTATGTCTAGGGAAAAGTGACCACCACAAACCCCGTCGTGACAACTAGCAATTACTCCCGTGATTTCCTGAGAGAGAGGGACCTTCCTGAGTATTTGGTCCTTACCCTTACAATACAAACCATCATTGATGAGTCGATACCTTGTGGCCTTCCGCGTCAGCCATTGCTTCTGTCCCTTTGTTAAATCTGATGGGCATTCTCCTGTTTCCAAAAAATACATGATGTCAAGCAAGGCATCACTGCCTTGAAATAGAGGGAGCTTTAGCTTTATTGCTCCAACCACCACTTCCTGTAGTCTTTCACTTGCTAGGGCATCTGCTTCTTGGTTTTGAGCCCTTGGGATATGGTGTATTTGAACTTCTTCAAACTTACCCAACAAGGTTTTTACACCACTTAAGTGAGTCCTGAAACTAGGATTCTTGCATGTCCATGCTCCATTTACTTGCCTTACCAAAAGTAGAGCATCCCCAAATACATTAAGGCGTTGTACACCTTGTGAGACGCACCATTGTAGACCCTTGGTTAGTGCTGCATACTCAGCTTCATTGTTAGAATGTGAATCTAACAATTGGCCCAACGAAAATACCTTTGTCCCTTTGTCATCAAAGACCACTATGCCTGCAGCTGCTTTGTCGGATGCTCGCTGGTAGGCTCCATTAAAGTAGAGAGAGTATGCTCCTTCTACCATCGGTGGTACTGGAGGTGATCGGACTTCTCCTTCCTTAGATTGCTTCTCCCTCCCTTCAAAGACTTGGTAGGTCATGAGTCCCCCCAAACTTGCCCTTGTCGTGGTTTCTACCTGTACCGTGTAGTCAAACTCTTGCAGACAAACTAGCCATTTAGTAATTCTAGCAGACACATCCATGTGTTGTACAACATAGGGAAATATTTCATCCGTGGTTAGAATCACAAATTTCTTAGGCAGCAAATATGACCTAAACTTTGTAGTTGCAAATCTAAGAGCTAGGACTAAGTGTTCCACATGGGTGAAACCTTTCTCTCCTGCTGTCATCATTCGACTAGAGAAGTAGAT
The DNA here is from genome assembly GCF_014529385.1 of Adiantum capillus-veneris. Classification (NCBI taxonomy): domain Eukaryota; kingdom Viridiplantae; phylum Streptophyta; class Polypodiopsida; order Polypodiales; family Pteridaceae; genus Adiantum; species Adiantum capillus-veneris. The sequence goes on from NC_140932.1 coordinate 88,973,985, forward strand.
TGGCCTCATGAAAGATGTCGTCGTATCCTTTTGGAGTAGCACAGCCCCCAATGAGTCATCACCAACACTTGAGGTGACATAGAATTTTTCATCCCACTTAGGTGGTGAGATAGTTGGCAGAGTGGCTAAGACCTCCTTTACCTTGTTGTAGTGATGTTCGCTTTCCTCGTCCCAAGTGAAAGTTGATCTTTGAGTGAGTTGTTGCAGTGGTAGAACAAGTTGTGATAGTAGATGTATGAATCTACTTAAGTACCTCACCTTCTGTAGAAAAGAGACCAGTTGACGTGCGGTCGTTGGTGAAGGTAGGGCTATGAGTGCGGACACCTTACTTGGGTCGGCGTTGATACCTTTTGCTGAAATTTCATGGCCTAGTAGAATGACTTTACTCTCCCCAATGTGGCATTTATCCACATTTAATTGCCCACCTAGGCTCTGCAACCTGGCCAAACCTTCAGTTACCTTTTCTAAATGTGAAATACGGGAGCTATATATACAAAAATCATCAATGAATACTCTTATGGATGTTCCAAAGAACGGTTGAAAAACATATGTGACATATCTTTGGAATGTGGCAGGTGCATTTGTGAGACCAAATGGCATAACCCTGTATGCAAAACAACCCCATGGCGTGATAAAAGTGGTTTTTAGCTGATCTTCCAAGGCTATGCGTATTTGAAAGTATCCAGAATAACCATCACAGACGGTATAGCATTCAAAACCCGCTACTTCATTCAGAATTTCATCCAAGAAAGGGAGAGGAAAGTGGTCTCTCTTTGTAGCTGCATTTAGTGGTTTGTAGTCAACACAGACCCTCCACTTACCATTCTTTTTAGGCGTCACCACTACGGGTGACACCCATTCTGAGTTTTCTACAGGATAGATGAATCCCGCCTCCAGCAGTTTCCTTACCTCGGCCAAGAGTGCCTTTTCTTGTATGACCCCCAGTCGTCGTAGCTTTTGCACAACTGGTTTTACCCCTTCCTTCACCTTAATATGATGTTCCACCACTGTAATGCCTATGATTCTTTCATAGTTGTCAATGAACAGGTTAGGAAATCCCATCAACATTTGCAAAAAACTATCTTTCTCCTCAAGTGTTAATTCCGTAGACAACATACCCTTCAACCTACTTCCTCCTAGGCCAAGTGATTTTCTCTCCTCTTCATTGGGTTTCCCTTTTGGTGATGGATCACCAGTTGTGCTTACCCTTTGTGGATCCTTGATAATGATACCCATCACATCAATGGAACTGTCACTTTCGTCGGTGGATGTGGTCTCCTCCTCAGAACTGGAAGATTCGCTAGTGGTTTCATCTGCCGATGTTTCCAGATTCATTTGCTTCTGCTTGCCAATCCTCATGTCGTAGTAGATTGTCTCCCCTTTCTTACCGGTCATGCGTAGAAGGCCAATACCCCAGTCTTGTTTTGCCTTCATGGCCATCAACCATGGCCTTCCCAAAATTAGTGGATAGCCCTCCCCCTTAGTAGGCATTACAAAAACATCTACCTCTACCTCAGTGTTGAAAGCTTTGATTTTCACGGCACTTACCACACCCACACACTTTACTTTTGCGTTGTTTGCCATCTTTGCCTTGCATGGAGAAGGCCTGTCAACCTCGAGCCCTAATGGAAGCATCATAGATTCGCTCATTACACAGATTTGTGCACCTCCATCAATGTAGGTGTTTCCAACCCTCTTTCCTTTTATGTTAACGTCGACAATTGGAAGGATGTCATCCATGTTGCATCCCGAAATTGCTCCGGCTACCTTTGTTTTGGAGCGTCTTGTACTTACCATTTTAGACCATTGTCGCCTTACTTTTGGTGCAAGATGTAGCAGCTGTGGCCATGTAATCTTCGGTCCTTGCTCTGCCACATCCAATGTTAGATCATAGGGCTTAGAACTTTCCCCTAGCTGGAAGTCGGTGATGCCCAATTTCCGTCGTGGCCTGGATGGCTTCTTGCTAGTTTCTCCTCTCATGCTTCTCTCATCATCTGATTGTGTAAATTTCTCCCTCCTAACTCTTTTCACAGTCATGGCTTCAAGTGGTTCTAAGAAGGTTACCTTCTCCTTACCCTTGTCCCTCTCCTTTGCTCTGGGTGGATCCACTACTACGGCTTTTCCTTTCTCTTCTAGCCTTATGATGTTTACAGGGCGATCAGGTGGTGGGGCTGGTGGAAGAGGTGGGATGGATGCTTGTAGTGGTGTCTGGGGTGGATGTAGAATTTGTGTTGGTGGGGGTGATGCTCGGGGTGGGGGTGTTCTTTCTCTAGGGGGTGACAATTGGTTCCTCCTACCTCCTCTATTATAGTTTTGTCGTGGTTTGGGACAGTAGTACATACCGTGACCATCTTCTCCGCAGTTGTAGCAATGATACTCCCTGTTTTGTCGTCGTGCTCTTCCAGGGTCTTGATCTCTTTCTTGACTCCTCCCTTGCTGTATTAAGTGGACATACAAATTCTGTAGTTGGTCAGTAATATGGGCCAAGATATCTTGTTGGTCATCTCTTACCCCAAGAGCCGGTGGTGGTGGTATGGTGGTTGTCGTAGTTGCTGGTCGACGCGATGTTCCTTCTTCTGTTGATTCGGTTTCCTTGGCTGTCATTCGCAGCTTCTTGTCCTTAAGGCGAGCAATCTCAACGGCTAACTCGTACGTAGCCGGGAATCTACCTTTCACCTTCTCCTTGAGAAGCGGCCATAAACCATGCGTGAAACGATCTTTTTTTAGGAAATCGGGTGCGGCTTCCCCCCTTGCCAGTGACTCAACCCACCGTTCCCACAAATCCACAAATTTGGACTCATAGGTGGCATATTCTAAAAGACCCTCCTACTTCAAGTCTCTCAACTTGTCCCACAACTTTTCTGAAGTAGTACCTCCCCCAAAGCGCCTCTTAAAAGCGGTTTTTAAGGGTTCCCAGTCATCCTCGGTTGCTTGTGGAAGTGCATTGTACCATGATCTAGCTTCTAGCTTCATGAGATGCTTAAAGATTCTAACCCGGGATTCATCCGTATCTTTGTTGCTCACTACACATGCTACTTCAAAGTCATCTAGGAAGTCTGTTACCAAATCCTCCCCCTTCTTTCCTTTAAATGTTGGAAATGCTACACTTGCCATGATTACTGAGAGAGAGCTAGAAAGACACACTGTTCTTTACAAGGAGGCGTGTATACCCTCTTATACTAGGACATAGATTAAAACTTCAAACGGTACATAGCCTTGTACCAAAGGTAAGACAAATGGTTGATCTGATGCCAGAACCTCAAAAAATCGCTCCCCACCCAGCATGGTGTCAATGACGTGCTGGTAGTGAGCCTTCAAATCCAGTATTACCTTGATTGAGCGTACACGTGTTGGTATGTGTGATCTGTCTTGAGGTAGGTTGTACTGATTCATGTGAAGCTTAGAGGTGCTTAGTCACTGTCCAAGCTTGTGGGAGAGGGTGGTGTTCTTTCCTGAAACAAACTCAGTGGATCCCTAGTTTCTCTAGTGAGAGTGTGAGCCAATGATTCTGTTATCTGTGTTGCAGCATCAGGTGCGACTTGAAAACTGACTGTGATAATTACCTCGGTGACTTGAGTTACCCGATTCTCAAAGTAGAATAGTGTTGATTCTCTATTGTGTAAAGCTCCTTCCATTTTGTTGTTGTGGGTTGGTTGTAGGTTGCGGACATGGTTTCGACCTTCTCCTTCTTCTTCTTGGCACTTGGCCTATGTATATCCACTAGGTTTGGTGTGTTGGTTGACTCTCCCACTGCAAATCGATTACCGTTACGCCTGGCACTCGAGCTTCGATGGAGATGCAGAGTTCGTCTAGTTGTGCTTGGATCTCTTCTTCTTCTGTCGTCCAATTAGGAAATCCTGCTAGCCATTCATCCATTCACAATAGTTTAGGGGTTTCAGTCTTGTAAACTGAAGGGTTTCATGAAAAGATCCTCAGTCGGGGCACCAAATGACGGGAGCAAAGCGAACCCCGAACCCCGACGGCCTCTACAACACCGGGGACCAAATGGCGCGCCTCGAGCCTGTCATGGTAAAGCAAACAGGGGGCACCACCTAGCTTCAGCGGCTAGGACGCAAACAACACACCACCATAACAAAGTTTTCATCCAAGAGAGATGGATGCTTGGGAGTAATGATGAAGAGGAAAGGGAATGAGATCAAGTGAGAGAGAGAGAGAGAGAGAGAGAGAGAGAGTGAGGGAGGGGGTATAGCGGCTTAGTACTTAGGCACCACAAAAGGATGGCGAATCCGCACACCCTTCACACATACACAAGCTCACTCCAAAACACAAGACTAGCTGGCGATTCCGCACACCTCACATGGGCAAAACATTGCAAGAAAACACACTCACAAAACCTCAAGCTTTATTTAGAGAATTAGGCAATGAAATGGGGAGCATAGGGTAGGGGAATGAGAAGGGAGAGAGTGGTAGAGCACATGGCGGATAGGTGGGAGTTGATGGCGAAGACTCGCACGAGGATTATGGCCATCATCCTTCATTTAGTTGCCCTTCCTCTTCCATAGCCAAGGGTGTAGAGGTCATGCTCAAGACAAGCATGGTGATTGAGGTGATGGTGATGGTGTGGGTGTGTGTGTGTGCACTAGGCACACACAGTGCATAGTGTGTTCTTTGGTGATGTTGTGTGTTTTTTGTGTGATGGTGACCCCTCTTTATATAGGGGAGGAGGGGGGAGAAATTCTAGAATTTAGAAATGAAGAAATCATTATCTACATAGGCCATGTGACTGTGGGCCCCACTTGTCTGGCTGTGTGTATATGTGCTAGAACAGCAGTCTCATGAGAGAGAGACTAAGAGAGAGAGATGGGTTGATGAAAAAAAGTGAGAGGTGACATGGAGAATAAACTAATTACAAGAGGGGAGAGAGGGGAGTGTGTTCAGAGGTGAATCTGTGTGCAGATATGTGTGAACACAAGAAAAATCAGGTAACCACCGGGTGGGGATGGGTCTGTGGGCACCTTTTTCAGTGAAACTGAGTGTGTGTGAGTGTGGGGGAGGTTATTTAGCTACAAGACAAGAGACATGGCGCCCTTTAGAGAGAGAGGGGGGTATTTGGGTCATGGGATATGATAGGAGAGAGAAAGAGGGGGTGGGGTATACTATTTTGGAAGATAGGGTAAGTTGCATGTGAGTTGGTGCATTATTGGTGAGTTATAATGCATTATTGGTGAGAGGTGGGGTAGCTTGAGGGGAGAGAGAAAGGAGAAAGGACAAGGGGAAGAGAGAGGGGGTTGACCTTTTGAGTGGAGGAGAGGAAAAGGGACACACGGCGGGGCAACAGTGAAGAAAAAGGAGGCAAGGTGGGGATGGGCTACCCCGCAGGCATGAGGTGGCCTATTTTACCTTTCTTATATATTTACATAATCATACTTTATTTTTTTCTTACTTTTTTCAATGCCTTTTATCACTCCCTCCCTAAGAGGGGGTTTTCATGGGGTGGGGACGAGAGAAGAGGGGTATGGGAGCTTGGCTTGTGAAAAGCCCCCATGAGCACCATGGATTTTGACAGGAGCCCAAGAATGCAAAGTAAAAGAGACCATTCGATCTGTGTAGACCCCCACTGGCATAATGCACTCGCTCCAAACGTGTTTCACTAAAGAAGGAAAGCTTACCGGTTTGAAGTCACACGACTGGCATAAAATGTGTCAGTTATGTTTGAAGTGGAATATATCATAGTGGGAATTGTGTAACAAATTTGTGTCTGGACTTTAATATCTTTGCTAGACATGTTTTGCAGTTTATTTTATCGGTGGCGATTGAGGGATGTTTGTCTCCTAACGTCCATAACACAATCTACAAACTTGCAAAGTTGCTGCAATGGATATCACAAAAGAAGATCAATGTAGACTCCATACCATTTGCCAGACTAAACGCTGCGGAGGTTGTGTGCATGTTTGAGAAACATTTTCCTACTACCATGCTAACCATTCAGATGCATCTTCTTGTTCACATAGTTGATGAGGTGTAAATAGCTAGCACAATACATTGCAGATGGATGTTCTTTTTAGAATGTTTCATGAAAACGCTCAAGGGATATGTGCGCCAAAAGGCACATCCAAAAGGTAGCATGAAAAAGGGTTGGCTGGTATCAGAGTCACTAGTTTACATTGGAGAGTGGCTAGACGAATTTGATAAAGCCTAGGAAACGCTATGGCAAACCATAGATAATGAGCGCATGTGTGGGATTGTCATTTGCAATCTGAAAGAGAGTAACAGGCATACCACCGCAGTAGGCAAGCACAAGGGAAGGACCCAAAAAATGGGTATCTGCAGGACTAAAAGGCCCTCAAACAAAGAATCATACAAGAAAAGAGGCGGATGATCCAACAGAGCATTTAAAAAGAATGTACCAAGAGGCTGAAGCTCTAAAGCTGAAGAAGGCAGAAGAAGCTGCAAAGAAATCCAAGAAAGCAAAAGACCAAAGGCAAGCCGAGGAAACGGCTAGCCAAGAGCAAAGTCATGGATCTCCCCGACCCACCTCACCGCCTACAGAACAACAAGACCATCCCAGGCCTAGCCCGCCACCATCACCTGCAAGCAAAGACACCAATGAAGAAGCAGAGCCTGAGAAAGACAAAGATTCCGAGTCCACTCAACAAACAGAATCTACACACCTCGATGAAAGAAAATAAAAAGAAGCCGAGCCGAAACCGGAGAAGGGGTTAATCTCAAAAAATTTGGAAAATTTGAAACACGAAACGGACAACAAAGAGATTTGATATGTTCCATTGAACAAAGTCAGAGAATACTACGAAGGGAAAGAAGGAAACACCACCCTTCCAGTGAAATATAATGACATACAAACCATGGCAATACTAGATAGTGGAGCAGGTATAGACATAGCCACGAAAGCAGTATGGGATTCCTGGGGACAACCAGCCATTAGACAAACTCAAATGAAATTGCAATTGGCTGATGGATATTGAAAGACCCTTAGGACTGCTTGAAAAGGTGATAGCTAATTTCTATGGGATTGAATATCAACACACTTTTGCCATAGTAGAATCTGGGAAGAAACTCAATTACGAAATCATATTGGGAAGACCTTTCATGCGACAGGTACAACTCATCCAAGATTGGGGAAACAACTATTTGTACTTGAAGCAAGTGGGATTTATAACAAGATTTAATCTAAAATATCACACTTATAGAGATGTCATGAAAACACCCATACAAGAGTTCGATTCAGTCTCTTCGGCTGAAACTAAGCTTCCATCGTGGTTGAACAAAGACACTCCTAGTTTTGGATGTGCGGAGCTTCAAAAAACAGAAGCTTAAAACGAGAAGAATGTATCTTAGAAAGGGATTGCACAGACGAAGCCTATGTACCTGACCCATTTCCAGAGCATTTGTTTGAGCCATTTGAGTGGACTCAAATTTTAGTGACAATGGGTGTATGTGTGAAAACATCTATGCCTACTCAATTTTGCAATGAGGACGGCTATGACATAATTTCCATCCAAATGATCTCAACCCTCCACATTGAAGATGCAATTGAGGAACCCAAGGACTTGATGAAAGAAAGCTCAACAAGTATTTTCAGACCTCTACTACGATGCAACAGATGAGTTGGAAGAACATTCAGCTACCTGATCAGATGATTCAGGGTCGGAAAAAGAACATGTGAGAGCTAAGTTACTCATGAAAGGAGGGGAGGAAAAGTTTTTTGACTTTCCTAACCAGGAACCTAGAAGACAGAAATGGTATAGACGAAAAACAGACACCAGAAACGTGAAAACTAGACCTATGACATCGGTCTCTAGTAGAACACAATTCGTGATGCAGATCCATGCACATGATTGTGTCAAGGACAAAATCACTGGTAGATATCCTTCAAATGAAAATCCAAAAATATCAAAAACATTGAGAAAAACGAGGAAAGATACTCAAGCAAAACCAAAAAAACAGGAAAAAGGAGTCAACCATGACACGAGCCTGAACGGAAAAAGAAATATCAAGAGTTGAGAAAAGCTCTAAAGGAGATATATACGATTGAAATAGAAACCAATGAAGAGGATAGTAAAGATGTAATGAGTGTTCCATCCCATTACAAGAAATATACTATCCAAAATAGAAAAATCATAGTCGAACAACCTATTAGGGAACTACAAAAATAGGGTGAGTCCTACGAAGGGCCTGAAAAACATGCTAAAAAGATAGATCTGGCTGAACAAGGAGAAGATCCTAGGCCTACCTACATTACAAATCACCTAACAGAAGAAGAAGAAGAGCTTTTGCTAAGATTACTAAGAGAATACCGTGATATCTTTGCTTGGTCTTATAAGGATCTCAAGGGTGTTGATCCAAAAATTTGTCAACATACCATACCCATGAGAGATGATGTGAAACATACACATATAATAAAACTTTTGCTAGGAAAATCAAAGAAGAGATTGAAAAACTAAAGGAAGCTGAATTCATTTACGAAATTGGCCACACAAATTGGGTGTCTCCAATCGTGGTAGTACCTAAGAAGAATGGAAAATTATGTATATGTGTCAATCTCAAAAAAGTGAATGAAGCTATCATTAGAGACAATTTTCCTCTTCCAATCATTGAGCATGTTTTAGAACGAGTTGCATGAAAAGAAGCTTACAGCTTCTTAGATGGATTTTTGGGATACAATTAACTTTTGGTTGACCCAAAGGATCAGCATAAAACTTCTTTTGCAACAGAACGGGGTATTTTTGTCTATCAGGTTATGCCGTTTGAGTTAACTAATGCTCCAGCCACATTCCAAAGATTGGTGAGCCATGCTTTTAAAAAATATCTTAGAAAATTCTTGGAAGTATATACGGATGATCTATAATCAGGGCTAATCATTTTGACCACCTCAAAAAGATATTTGAAAAATGTAGACTTTATAGGATTTGCTTAAATCCTAAAAAGTGCACATTCATGGGTAGACAAGGAAAATTATGGGACATATAGTATCTAAAAATGGCATAGCTACTGATATGGAGAAAATTCACGTCATTGCTAATTTTTCTAGACCGACAACAGTCAGAGGGGTTCAAGCCTTCATGGGACATTGGGGATTTTACAGACGATTCATTTACAAGTACGCTATAATTGCAAAACCCATGTATAGCTTGATTACACACTTTGAGTGGACCGAGGCATGTAAAGAATCCTTCACGAAGCTTAAGCACGCACTCACTGCACCCCAAATATTGAAAGCACCACATTGGAATAAGATATTCCACATACATGTAGATGCTTCCAATTTTGCCATCGGTTGTATACTAGCTCAACCAGGAAACCGGAAAATTGACTTTCCTATTTCTTATGCCAGCAGACAGTTGAACATGGCAGAAAAGAATTACACTACCACCAAAAGGGAAGGATTAGGCAGAAAAGAATTACACTACCACCAAAAGGGAAGGATTAGGAATGCTTGACATCGATGCTCCCCATTGAGAGGTTTCATAAGAAATCAATCATCATGATAAGCAGTGCATATTCCAAGGCATTGACTGCATAGACAAGACAATGGACACATCAAATGGGAGGCCCTCTCTAAGACTGGTCGAAGATTTCCCTCGAATCCGCTTTAGCACCTGTATAGGCATTATGAAAATGGCTGATTATTGGGTTGACCAGCTTTCAGAAACACTAACTAAGAAAAGTTTGGAATCCATCATATTTGCCCAACCCCTTCGTTGAGCATTCATGCTCAACCCAAGATTTTCTGGAAAACTTTGTACACCAGTCGGCAAGAAACCTGTACAGCATGCTGAAAACTCCAGAAACTCGAAAAAACCGTATTTACTTTGTCAGTAGCTCAGATATCACTCCCTGTGCTGCTTCCGCTTGCTAGAAACTCGAGAATGAAATCTCCCTCGATCAAAGGGAAAGCTTTGAGCCTTCCAACCTGAAGAATAACTCCCTCTCGGATCAATGGGAAAGCTCTTGGCTTACCTACATGAAGTCCAATGTCCGCCTGGGTCAAATGGGAAGCTCTAAGCCTCCCTACTTGAGAATTGGCTTCCACTTGGACTCCCCAAAGATATTGCACATCCTCTTGAGGCTTATATCTTGAGGCACAAGAACATGAGCATACAGACAAGATGTGTATACATGTCATACCATCCATCTGCAACTCGAGCCCAGTAGCTGCCACATCATCGTAAGACCATTCAAAATTTCCACCCTCCTGTGTAAAAGAGGCATCTCCTTGATTGAACTCCTCTGCTTCAGGAGCATTGAGAGAGGTTTCTTGTAGCATCAGTGGATGTTGCATCTCTCGCTCTTTTGACTCTCGAACACCACTAAGGGCTTTCATGGATTTGATCCTGTCAAGAGCCTTGTTGACATACATAACCTGCGAGGGGTTCATCGGAACATCCAAGTCGTCAAAACCCCAATCATCATCTGCATCCACCTCTTCTCCGTCATCCAGCATATGAAATGTTTGGGAAACACTCGTCACATCATCACCACCAAAAGCATTTACCTTCAAGAAGCACTGCAAAGCATACTTCCCTGCAAAGAGGCATACGAAGCCATTAAAGAGATTAGAGGCATCTGCAGAAGGTGAAAACTCCCTTGGAGCACCTGTGACCACTTCAAGAGGCACATCCTCATCAAGCAAACAATCTATGTACTCACAGGTAACCTCTTCCAGCATATCGGCATCAAAGGGAGAAGATGTAGGCTCATAATCACCCTCTTCTGATAAGAGACTAACAAAAAAAGCCATATCATCATCTCCATCATCAAAAGAACTCCCTACATGCACCATATCTTCACACATACTATCACCTTACTTGATGGGCACAACCTCCTCACCATTAAACACATTGAGAGCTTTTAAGTCTGCAATGGGAGCGACCAAGTCTTCCTGTGCAAGCCCATGCACTGACACTTCATCCTCTTCCGCAGAGATCTCTTCCACCTCGGACTTGATCTCAATCACCACTTGTTCTTAGATATTGGACGATTGCCCAACTCCTTGCTCTGGCAGCACCTCTATCAGCTGGCAGACCACTGTTGCCTCTTCTGAGTGCACCTGGTCAATAGTTACGTCGTCAACCAAGCAAGACATGAATTCAGCCCATACCATCTCGGACTCCAAGTCTGAATCACCATTAGGCAGAGGGAAAATTTCCTGGTTCTTGACACATGATGGCTTGCACCCCAGGGTTGCATCTACATCAGTTCCTACAGAGCGTGCTATCAGAGACAACTCTCCATGGCCGCACATCGACTCTGGAACCAGACGCACCTCTACATGCTGCTGATCATGGTCAGACTGCCCACCCTCTTGCTTTCACAGACTAGTTTCTAATATCCCTTGAAAGCCTTCAATTGAGTTGGGTGTACGACCAAAATATGCACCATCCTCCTCATTGTCTTTCTCATCTACAGTATGCACTCCACCAGGCACTGCATCCAAAATTCTGCTCAAGATTCCCATATCTTCGGCACTATTTGAGCTTTTGCCACTACCATTGTCCTCTGACTCGCCCATATATCCGCTATCGGTAGATGTCGATGATTCTTCATCATCAGTTACTACCTCTGCTATGGCTGCTGAACCCATGAACCTCTTTTGATCTTCACAAAAGGCCATAAGCATCACCAGCTTTATCTGATACCAACTCTTTTGCTCTATTGTTGAAAGGTTGCAGTAGATTCTCCATGCAGCTCCTCTGAGTCCTTGCCAAGCATAGTCGGCCATTTCTCGATCCTCGTAGATCTACAACTCCTCCATTTCTAGCTCCACAAGCCATATCCATGGTCAAATTCTTTGTCCTAGTGCTCCGCTAAACCACCTATCGATCTTGGACTGTGCCATTTTCATCCACTTGGCAGCTTTAAGGCTTTAAAACAACTGAAAGTATCTCTGCAGTGCCCTCAAAGACTTATCTGGGAGATTTTCAACACAAAAAACACCCGATCCCCAGCGGGATCGCCAAAAGATGATGGCAATCGGGAAACCAACACCCAGACACAACACTCACACTCTTTCCCATAAGCTGAGCGCGCGCACTGGGCGGCTCTTATAGAAGAAAACCCTTACAACAAATGAGCTTTCACTCTTGAGCACACAAAGATGAGACTCTCTCTCTCTCTCTCTCTCTCTCTCTCTCTTTACACACTCACATGCTCGAGTCATCAGTCTTGGCCTTGTTCAGTCCTCAGTCAGTTTACTTCAAAAACACCTCAAAGGCCTACTTTTAAAAGGATCATCCTGAAAAGGAACTTATTTACATACACAACGGAAAATCAGAGTGCCCTTCTCATAATATGGAAAGCTTGCATTGTCTCATGCACTGAGAGAGTCGTCATTGATGACAAGCTCCAAAGCTATGATACCTGGCGGCCTATGATGAACATCCTTTCATTCGTTGACTACGGCCTGTCGATGCCCTGATTGAGCATGACAGCCCCCGGCCCGTCGACTTCAACAGCTCATGATTTGGGTCCCCTTTGAATTAATTGGCTTCCCTTGACTTATAATATGCACCCCATGCGCCACCAGATGGCACCCCAGCAAGCCAATCACCTTCTCCAGCTCGGACCTCCAACCTGCGGCAAGGTGCAGGCATAGACCCTCCCCGGCTCCTGCGCTGCCCTCTTTTTTTATCTTGCTCTGCTCCTGGCTAACCCTCAAGCTCTCGAACACAGCTCCCTCTCAGTTTTTGGCCAGAGAGTATCTTCCCTTGGCCCCCGCTCGTTCTCTGGGTGGCGTCCCCCTCTTGAATGGCACCTCGGCCTGTGCTCCTATAGAGCGCCTTCTTTGTAGCTCGTCCACTGGTTCTACTCTCTTGTCTGAGCGGCCCCAGCTCTGAATGGCATCCTCCTACTGCTCTACCTGCAGCTCTGATCTGAGCTTCAGCCCCCCCTTCCGAGTTGGTTTCTTCAGGCTTGCTTAGCATGGTGGCCTTGGCCTCCTTACAACCGGTCTCTCCTCTCTCTCTCTGGTTTTCCTCGGATCTGCAACTCGTGCGCCCTCTCCCCCTGCAAGTTGGAGCCTGTAGAGATTTGTTGGCGTGGCTTTCATGCGCCGCTTGGAGCCGCCCTCCCTCTCGTACACACACCCACTGCCTCCTTTTCTTCACGACGGCAGCCCACATGCAAACCCATCTCCCTGCACACTGTGTAAAAATTTATTTTTTAGCCTTTTTTAATATAAAAGAACCTAACCAAAGGTGCACTCCCACCAAAACAATGTTATCATCCGATCCAATGCCTCTTGAGCTTCTTGTAGGCCGTAGCCGCTAAGCTTTGACCTAACCATCACTGGCACTTAACTCTGACAAACTCATCAAGTGTAGTTTAATATTGGCTCCATGCCATGCAAATGCCAATGCCAATCGAGCACATCAATGTAGTTTCCGCTCATCATAACCTCAATGAGCCCCACACTCTCAATCATCTCTGCAAGGAGAACATATATAGACAATAGACATGTACCTTGACATCGATGCTCCCCATTGAGAGGTTTCATAAGAAATATGCAATCATCATGATAAGCCGTACATATTTCAAGGCATTGACTGCATAGATAAGACAATGAACCCACCCTGACACATCAAATGGGAGGCCCTCTCTAAGACTGGTGGAAGATTTTCCTCGAATCCGCTTTAGCACCTGTATAGGCATTACAAAAATGGTCGATTATTGGGTTGACCAGCTTTTAGATACACTAGCTAAGAAAAGTTTGGAATCCATCACCGACATTAAGGGGATCTTGAACGGACTGGACATGAATTGTCAGAAAGACTTGAAGATTTGGAGAAGCTAGATGAGCAAAGGCTAACTACCGTAGCTCATATTTATGCACAAAAGTGGAAACAAAAATAGTTTTTTGATTCTAATCTAATTACAAAAATCTTCAAGAAAGGGGATTTAGTTTTATTCTACTCCCTTAAGCAACACATTCCCATGTTTAAAAAAAAGGGAAATGGACCGTTTATCATTGAAGATGTATCTCCAAGTGGAGCAGTTAAGTTGTCCACCCTAGATGGTGAACCGATGGCTAGTTGGATTAGTGGATGTCATTTAAAAAAATACAATTTTTCGCTAACCAATGAATTGCTAGAAAGGATGCATGCAGCCAAGCAAAGAAATATTAAACAAGAGCAGGTTATTGATGAAGCCCAAGAAGAAGCTCGGCTTCGAGTACTCAAATGGAAATTTGCTCTCAAGAATCAACAGATACCGATTTCCATCAACACTTTGGAGATAGATGACCGACAATGGGAATTGGGCCATATCAACAGATGATGAACGGTAAGATGGAATGGACCTGCGCATCAAAGTACAGCTCAACAATCATAGCACAAATGCTTTGGTCGACATAGGAGCTAGAGAAAATGTAGTCAATTCTTCCACGTACAAGAAAGCAACAAGCCAAGCATTGACTTTAGGAATAGCAACAATAAAAGTGTTAAATATGGAGCCTGATTTACCCCTTGTAATATTTTGTGTTAAAAACGCACATTTGTAAGGCCCCCATTATAAGGAGAAGCCATTGTGCGTGAAGAAAAATGACTCGCTGAAAACCAAAATTTTCACGCCCAAGCTCGAGACTGGCTTCACCAGAATATTCCTTTTTATCGGAATATTATGGCCGGACAGCGGCCCGAAAGTGTTCGAAAAACGGCCGGTCGGGTTGCCGGTTGGACGTTGGCCGGTAGTCAATGGCCGGTGGCCAGTGACCGAATTCAAAAGCGGACTTGTCTTCTCCAGGGCGACCACACATGGGTCGATTGGAGGGTCCGATTTGGTCTTATCTACACAAGGGCGGCTACACACGGTTGCCTTTCATGAGAGAGGGCAGTCCTTTTGGCCTATAAAAGGAGGCCATTTCTACGTACATTTCATAGTGTGAAGATGCAACATGGGAGGTGTGAGGTAGTGAGAGTGAAGCAAGGCCGGAGCTCCAAAGGGTATAATCCCTTTGTAACCTACTTCTTGTTTTGAAGTAATAAAGCCATTGAGTGGCTGCTTCCCGTAGACGTAGCCCACATTGGGTGAACCATATATATTGTGTGTACTCTCTCTCTCTCTCTACTCTATAATATCTTGTGTGTAAATTAACTCTCTCAATTAAGTAATCTACTCAATTGTCTACTTTGCTATGCCTATTTCCTAACAACTGGTATCAGAGCAAGGTTTGCTCGTAGCTAAAGTATCTCAAGGATAGGATTCGTTGAATTGAGTGGGAGTTATGGAGGAGGAAGGGAAGCTCAAGATTGAGAATTTCAACGGAAAAAACTACCAACATTGGAAGATGCAGAGTGAAGACGATCTCTACCAGAAAGACCTCTATTTGCCACTAGGCGGTCTTCCAAAGAAGCCCGCAACGATGGCAGATGAAGCATGGATTGTCCTTAATTGAAAGGCAGTGGGACCAATCCGATTAAGCTTGGCGTCCACAGTGACCTTCAACGTTTCCGAGATGAAGACCACGGAGGACTTGATTAAGTCACTTGACGACTTCTACGAGAAACCATCGGCATCCAATAAGGTAGTTCTTATGAAGTTCTTGTTCAATCTAAAGATGGCAGAGAATGGTTCAATTGCTAACACCTAAATCACTTTTACACAAACATAAGTCAACTTTGATAGGTGAAAATAAATTTTCATGACGAAGTGCGATCTCTTCTTATACTATCATCTCTATGGGATAGTTCGGACAGCGTTGTGATGGCTGTAAGTAATTCTATCTCTGGCACAAATACTCTTAAGTTTGATGATGTTGTGGGTGTTCTCCTAAGCGAGGAAATACGAAGGAGAAGCACAAGAGAATCATCAAGTGCTGCATTGTCCGAGGAAACAAGAGGAAGGCATAAAGATAGGTTCAAAAACCAAAAGGGTCGTGATCGCTCAAGACGGAGCAAGTCAGGCACAAAGTTAGCTCTTGAATGTTGGAACTGCGGCAAGAAGAGCCACGTCAAGAAGGATTTATGGTCCAAGAAGAAGAAGGAGACTGAGTCTCAAAACAACAAGCCAACGTCGGAGATGGCAGGTAAAGTAGAGCAAGATTCTCTAATTCTCTCATTAGACAATGTGTCTAATTCATGGATAGTAGATTCCGGTGCTTCATTCCATGCGACACCACACAAGCAACATTTCCAAGATTACACTAAAGTAAATTTTGAGTATGTATACTTGGGAGATGATGAAGCTTGTGAAATTGTCGGCAAAGGTACAGTTTGTGTCAAAACTACTAACAGAAATAAATGGAAGCTTAAAAATATTAGGCATGTTCCTTCTCTTTGCAAAAATTTGATCTCTACAGGACAATTAGACGATGAAGGTCACAACATTGCATTCGGAAGCAAATGGTGGAAGATCTCAAAGGGATCTTTGGTGGTTGCCAAGGGAGAAAAGGTTGGTCCACTTTACTTGTGTACTGTTAGCACACAACCTTCAGCTTGTGCAACAACTACAGAAGTTGACAATGCGGTGTGGCACTACGAACTTGGGTATATGAGTGCCAAAGGAATGCAAATCCTTCAAACAAAGAAGCTTCTACCAGGTTTGAAAGAAGTGGACTTAGAGTTCTATGAAGATTGTGTTTATGGCAAACAAAAGAGGGTAAAATTTCAAAAATCTGGAAATGAAAGAAACAAGAAAAAATTTGAGTTGGTTCATTCTGACGTTTGGGGTCCTGCAAGTACACCATCACTTGGTGGCTCATTGTACTATGTAATATTCATAGCGATGCGGCTAAGAAAACATGGGTTTATGTAATGAAGAATAAATCCGATGTGTTTTCCATATCTCAAAAGTGGAAAGCCTTTGTGGAGAATGAGATAGGTACTAAGGTTAAATGCCTCAGATCCGACGATGGAGGCGAATATTGCAGCCAAGCTTTTGAAAGATTTCGTGCTATCAATGGAATTTGGAGGCAAAGAAAAACCCCAAGGACACCTCAACTAAATAGAATTTCCAAAAGGATGAATCAAACAATCATGAAGCGAGCACGAAGCATGCGGCTACATGCAAGCCTACCGCTTGAGCTTTGGGCGAAGGCTGTAAGTATGTCTGTGTACTTAATCAACCGGTCACCCTCGACCACATTGGATGGGGGAGTTCCAGAAGAGGCATGGACAGGTAAACCGGTGAATTATGCATTTCTCAAAGTGTTTCGGTGTGAGGCTTTCATGTACATAGATAGAAGCCTAAGATCAAAGCTAGATAAAGTGTTTCTTCATTGGCTATGGAGAAGGTGACTTTGGGTATCTCCTATGGAATCCTGAAGATGGTAAAATCTTTAGGAGTAGTGATGTAATTTTTAAGGAACAAAATATGTACAAAGATTACTTGGAAAGAAAACAAACAAAATAAACAGGTGATGAGTGCATGGAGCTTGAGGATGGTGAAGACTCAAGGACTGCAAACTGTGACAATGTGCAACAACATCAACCAAATGAGGAGCCTCAACCTGTTCCCCGAGGATCTACAAGAGCAAGTAGATCTCTAGAAAGGTTTGTTCCTTCCTTCAACCATCTCTTGATCTCAGATTCTAGAGAGCCGGAATCATACGAAGAAGGTATGCAACACAAATCCAAAGAAGAATGGACGAAGAGCATGCAAGTGGAGATGGACTCACTACATCGCAACCGAAAATGGGAGTTGGTTGAGTTGCCTAAAGGTAAGCGGGCACTTCAAAACAAATGGGTGTACAAGCTGAAGGAAGAAGAAGGTGGGAAGAAAAGGTACAAATCTAGGCTTGTGGTAAAAGGGGTTTCTCAAAAGAAAGGTACTGACTTCAATGAAATATTTTCTCTTGTTGTAAAAATGAACTCAATTAGGCTTGTCTTAAGCCTTGTGGCTGCTCATGATCTAAATCTTGAGAAAATGGATGTAAATACGGCATTCCCTCACGGTGACTTAGAGGAGGAAATTTACATGCTTCAACCAAAGGGGTATGAAGTAAAAGGTAAGGAGAAAATGGTTTGCAGATTAAAGAAGAGCTTGTATGGTTTAAATCAAGCATCAAGACATGGTACTTGAAGTTTGAACGATGGATGTTGAATCATGGATTCACAAGATGCAACTCGGATCACTGCGTCTACACAAAGAATTTGGGAGATGGGAAGTTCATCATCCCAATGTTGTATGCTGATGACATGCTGATTGCAAATGCTAACATGCAGGACATCAAAGACCTAAAAGAAGAGCTGTCTAAATTTTTTTCAATGAAAGATTTAGGTGCTGCAAAGAGGATACTTGGTATAAAGATACCAAGTGCATGACAAAGAAGAAAATAAAGATATCTCAAGAGGATCACATCAAGAAGGTACTAGAAAGGTTTGCAATGCAAAATGCAAAAATGGTTTCTACACCTTTGGCTGGTCACTTTAAACTAACCAAGGATATGTGTCCAAAGACACAAGAGGAGATAGCCTATATGTCTAAAGTTCCATATACTACAGCGGTAGGTTCTCTTATGTATGCTATGGTCTGGACAAGCCCAGCCATTTCACATGCAGTGGGAGTTGTAAGTAGGTTCATGGACAAACCACGTAAAGAGCATTGACAAGTTGTGAAGTGGATACTTAGGTATCTAAAAGGGACAACAACAAATGCTTTGTATTTTGGAAGAATTGATATTTTTTAGAAGGGTATGCTGATGCAGATATGGAAGGTGACAAAGATACTCAAAGGAGCACTACTGGCTATGTCTTCATGATTGGAGGCACAACAATAAGCTTGGTTTCAAAGCTGCAGAAAGTGGTCTCACTTTCTACCACGGAAGCAGAGTAGCAATGACGGAGGCAAGAAAATAACTTTTTTAGCTTCACAGATTCTTAGAAGAGCTTGGATTCAAACAAGACAATTGTTTCTTGTTTAGCTTGAGTAGCAATGACGGAGGCAAGCAAATAAGTTTTTTAGCTTCACATATTCTTAGAAGAGCTTGGATTCAAACAAGACAATTGTGTCTTGTATAGTGATAGCCAAAGCGCTATCCATCTTGCGAAGAACTGAGTCTTTCATTCAAGGACAAAGCGCATTGAGTTGAGATATCACTTTATACGCCCTCTTTTGGAAGAGGGACAGCTAAAGATAGGAAAGGTGCATACAAGTGAAAATCCCGCAGACATGTTTACAAAGGTGATCAACAAGGAGAAGTTGAGCTTTTTCTTGTCTTCAATCGACATTCAAGGATAAGAAACCACGATGGAAAGCAGTCACAGGTTTGGTTTGGAGATCAGTCTCCAAGTGAGAGATTGTTAAGTATGGAGCCTGATTTACCCCTTGTAATTTTTTGGGTTAAAAACGCACATTTGTAAGGTCCCCATTATGAGGAGAAGCCATCGTGCGTGAAGAAAAATCAATCTCCGGAAATCAAAAATTTTGCCGGAATATTATGGCCGAATGGCGGCCGGAAAGTGGTCGAAAAATGACCGGTCGATTGGCTGGTGGCATGTGGCCGAATTCAAAAGCGAACTTTTCTTCTCAAGGGCAGCCACACATGGACAGATTGGAGGGTCAGATTTAGACTTATCTACACAAGGGCGGCTACACACGGTTGCCTCTCATGAGAGAGGACAGTCCTTTTAGCCTATAAAAGGAGGCCATTTCTACACACATTTCATAGTGTGAAGTTAATGCAACAAGGGAGGTGTGAGATACGGAGAGTGAAGCAAGGCGGGAGCTCCAAAAGGGTATAATCCCTTTGTAACCTACTTCTTGTTTTGAAGTACTAAAGCCATTGAGTGGTTGCTTTCTCGTGGACATAGCCCACATTGGGTGAACCACGTATATCGTGTGTAGTCTCTCTCTCTCTCTCTACTCTATAATCTCTCGTGTGTGAAAATTATCTTTGTCCATTAAGTAATCTACTCAATTATCTACTTTGCTACGTCCTATTTCCTAACAAAAAGGATGCAGCAACAAGAACCCAGCACCAACAGTGGGAGTAGTCAACTTGAACGTGATAGTACATGGATGTTCATGTCCTCATCAGTTTGTATGCTTACCAGATGAACACATGAATGAGACGATGATTTTTGGAATTCCCTGGATGCGGACATACAAGCCACTACCAGATTGGGATACAAATGAACTCTAGCTATCACCCAAAAGCCGGAAAACTCATTTTTTGAATTGCACCAAGCAAGGAAGAATGGAAAGGCATTCAGTAGCAGAGCAAACCACAAAGTAATCAATCTTCTCCATCCTCTCAACAAGTAAATGCTACAAGTAGCATGCAAGGAGTCATAAAAATTTGGGTACCAAACGCTTAGTTTAAAGACAAGACGATTCAAATCTAAATGCCCAAAACATCACCAAAAAAACCAAAGGAGGTCCCACAAGTCAAAACACAGAGACGAGCATTTGCAAAAAAGGAACCTAACATGAAATGGGTTTGGAAGAAAAAAGAGCACTTATCTTCTCCACAAACCGTTGATAGCCGTTTTTCGGCTTTCCATAATTTCCATAGTAAGCTACCTCACCCTACCAAAATCACCCAAACACTATGGCTATCCCTACCATTTCACTGTAAATAGGCGTGTGTGAGTTAGGGGACTTTTCCCATATTTTCTTAAAAACCCTCAGCTAGCTAGTCACTGGGCTAGTTGAGTCAAAAAAATAAATAAAATCAAAAAAATAAAATATATTATGTCCCATTTATATGTAAATATTGCATTATATATATGGCCTAAATATAGGGATTTTGATAATTATTCTGGTATTTTATTTAAATATTTATACTTAGGTGTGTGTTTTATTAAACGTATGTACACCTTCTTTCATCCTCTTACCCCATAAGTATATTTTGCCAATGTGTACATACTCTAACCTCATATTTTTCTTTTATAAAAATCACCCCCACATTTTCACCCTCACCCTCGTGAAAACAAAAAATTGATGTCTACTCATTAGTCACGTTTATTTTATTATTTACTTGCGTACCTTTTCCTCTTTCACCCAAAATAATACAAAGAGGGACCATATCATATGATTCCAATATCTTTCCATATCCATAATTCCTCCATATTTTTACTCATTATTCTAACACCATGTGCTCATTGAGCTAAAGTCCATGAATAGTCCATACACTAGTCCCACCATGTATATACTTCTTTATTCACCAATAATCCTCCTCCATGCATGTGTCAAGGGCAACTTGGATGCTTTGTATTATGATATGACAAAGGAGGGGCTCACTCTTGGATGCATTGTACAAATTCAACAAAGGAGGGGGCCACTAAAAGACTTTTGCAGGCATAAAAAACAGGCTTTTTGGTGAGATTTTTGGCATCCATCTTCACTTCGAATTTGGAGCGGTGGTCAAAAGAGAAAATGTAGCCTTAGGTGTAGCAACCACTTGTGAGCTTCACTCTTGGTGTGAGAGAAGCCTCCAAGCTACACATTGCAAGTGAGAGAGCGTGAGTTCCACAAATCTCAAAACCACTATTGTATATGCTCCTTCATCATCGATAAATTGAGGTTTGGTGCATCAAAGGCGTGATTCAACGTTCAAATCTTCGTCCTTCCATTTGTGCAATACGGTTTGGTGAATTCAAGGTGACTTGTGTATTTTGAGTTTCTATCGGTTGATCTTGATTTTAGAAATTGTTTTAGTGTTTTTTTTTCATTGCCAATTTTGTGTCCATTGTAAGAGGGTATTGTGGTGAGAGGTCTCCCACACCCTAAGACAGTGTGTGTGTTTTGGCAATGTTTATCAATCACTAAGCATTGAGTGAGTTTTTGTACAAGCTCTACGATAGCAACATAACGAACCATCTCCATTTGCAAGTCACAAATAAGGTATTACGCAAGATCCATTCCTCTCTCTCTTCCCTTTTCTCTAGCTCTCTCTAGTCCATTTTGTGTGTGTCTTGGTGTGAGGTTGTTTGTGTGTGTTTTTTGTGGTGTATCTTCTTGGTTGTGACAAAATTTCTCTTGCGTCCTAGTTCGCATACCATAACTAGGTGGTGCAACCACTTGTGAGCTTCCACTTAGGTGTAGCAACCACTTGTGAGCTTCACTCTTGGTGTGAGAGAAGCCTTCAAGCTACACATTGCAAGTGAGAGAGCGTGAGTTCCACAAATCTCAAAACCACTATTGTATATGCTCCTTCATCATCAATAAATTGAGGTTTGGTGCATCAAAGGCGTGATTCGACGTTCAAATCTTCGTCCTTCCATTTGTGCAATACGGTTTGGTGAATTCAAGGTGACTTGTGTATTTTGAGTTTCTACCGATTGATCTTGATTTTAGAAAGTGTTTTAGTGTGTTTTTTTCATTGCCAATTTTGTGTCCATTGTAAGAGGGTATTGTGG
This sequence comes from Adiantum capillus-veneris, assembly GCF_014529385.1. Taxonomy (NCBI): domain Eukaryota; kingdom Viridiplantae; phylum Streptophyta; class Polypodiopsida; order Polypodiales; family Pteridaceae; genus Adiantum; species Adiantum capillus-veneris. Next base: position 88,996,259 of record NC_140932.1, read on the forward strand.
TGAGAGGTCTCCCACACCCTAAGATAGTGTGTGTGTTTTGGCAATGTTTAGCAATCACTAAGCATTGAGTGAGTTTTTGTACAAGATCTATGATAGAAACATAATGAACCATCTCCATTTGCAAGTCACAAATAAGGTATTACGCAAGATCGATTCCTCTCTCTCTTCCCTTTGCTCTAGCTCTCTCTAGTCCATTTTGTGTGTGTCTTGGTGTGAGGTTGTTTGTGTGTGTTTTTTGTGGTGTATCTTCTTGGTTGTGACAAAATTTCTCTTGCGTCCTAGTTCGTATACCATAACTAGGTGGTGCCCCTATCTTGTTTGGGTTTGGCTGTGGCTTTGTTTTTGTGTTGTGTTTGTGGTTGCCCCAGCCCCAATTGAGCAGCACGGGAGCCTTGAGGGGTGTTTAGAGGGCGCCTCTCTTGTTGCCCGCCCCGGACCGCCTCACCGTAAAACCAATCAACCAATGGAGAGTGCTACCAACAGTCAAAATTGCTATCAACAATCAGTGTTCTGAAGCATCCTGATGGTACATTCAAGCAAAGAGCACACAAGCTACACGATTTTCTCTTTGCAAAACCGCAGCAGCAAACCTCGACTTCAGAAACCCTTGAGTTAATTACTCAAGACCCAGCTCTGCACAACATAATGTTTTGAATTGCATTGAAGTTTAAAGCATGGTAGAAACAACCATGGCTATGCACAAGACATGATTATTCAACCCATGCCTACAGTCGTCCCGGAGTACGCCATCTAGGAGAGGTGGAAGGGCACTAAGCATTTAAGGGCAATGTTTGAAGAGGGAGGAAAAGGGTTGATGTTAACGTGCAATTTTTTGCAAAAATATCTATAATTCATCAACAAGGGAAAATTCACTGATAATATCTTTCGGATGAGGTGTAAATAGTGTATATATTATCAAAAAATCATTAAAAATAGTTATTTTTTGTTATTTTTAATCATTTTTTTAAATATTGAGACTTAAAAATGGAGAAATCCAAACAAAAAAATAAAGCTATGTTTTTCAATGGATTTTCTTAATTATTAGATTTTTACTTTACATTTCTAGCGCATTTTGTTATTTTCTTTGATGTTTTTCAATAAACAGGTCAAAAATTACTAATAAATAGCAAAGGAGCTCGAATGGAAAAACCAAAGACATGATGGTGATAAGAAAGACAAGGCGGACAAGCACAAAAATATTCAAAAATTAATAATAAATAGCAAAGGAGCTCAGATGAAAAAACCAAAGACATGATGGTGATAAAAAAGACAAGGCGGACAAGCACAAAAATTTTCAATGAAATCAGAAGATGGAAGCTGGAAGCCTAAATTTAAGTGGCCAGACCTACTTGTGCAAAATTCTTCTAGAATGAGCTACAAGAATCTGATCAAGGAATTTTTTGAGTTTAACATAGATTTCACGGCCTAGTAGGACTAATGGGGGAATCTGGGGAAAATTGGTTAGGGAAGTCCGGGTATACATATCCCAGGTAGGCTAAAACCACATCATTTCTACTTGTGGCCTTTGCAAAGAGAGCTTTTCATCCTCTGTCGCGTGTACTTTTGGGATTCTACAGTTGCCCGTTTTCAACGCCATCTCACACAAGACATGAGGGGTAAGTTCTTTACTCGTCAATGATCCATTTTGTACGGCCGGTAGCTACTCTAAACCCCTAGAAAAAACCCTAGAAACCGAGCAGTGCACGAAGACCTACGACCAAAAACTGACCATAGCGGCCTGCGAGCTTGACCAGATCGGATGAGATTTGAACTGTAGGATGCCCTAACATAATAGAATCTTTCTATATTGTCAAGTAACCATTCGGTAGGGGTCGAGGGGGTCCCCAGTAGAAAAGCTAGGTTTTTGACAGATGCCAAAATTCGGATCTAGCTCCACAGACAGCTTGCCTACAAGGTTCATATACAATGTATATGATTGGTTTTGGCAAATCAATCAAGAAAAGCCCTCAAAAAGCAAAAAATGGCTTGAAGGCTACAAAGCGTCAAATTCGACATACGGGGTCAAACTGACTCCAAATGAGCCAAAATTGGATGAGTTGATTCACGACTATGTTGCAGACAAGTCCAATGCCTCAAAAGTGACTAACCAACTCAATTGGCAGTATAGTCACAGAAATTGGTCATTTCAGAGTCGACAAAGCCCAAATTAATACCGGCAAGACAAAACTTGACCAAATTCAATTTAGGACTTGTTTTAGGTGTATAGAATGTGTTTAGATCAAGGTTTCTAAAAAAGAAGAAAATTGTGACTGCTGTAAATAATCACAATTATTTACATCTGGACTATTTTTGCTTGAAAATTGTATCATCACCTCACCTATCATGTGTACACACCTATTACATGCCAAAAATCAAGTATGAGCCAAAATGAGCACTTATAACTTGGAAAATTGCCAAAAACGGCAAAGAAGTCTTTGCAAGCCAATTTTTGAGTTATGGACCACATTTCTTGATCCAAATCACCTCATATAGAAAAGTTAATAATTGCGATTATGTACTTTCTAGCCAAAATGGAAAAATTTTACTATTTTGTCATCATACATCCAAAGTACATTATGTGCTAAGCCCACTAGCCAGGTGTGAACCAGTTTGGAGCTCAAAATCTCAAATTTCCTTTATATCTACTGTTTCAGAGACCTAAAGCCAAAATCTAGTACCATTTTTACACTATGCATCCAAATGAGATCATATTTCACTCAGAGTATGTATTTGGTATATACTTCAAGTCTGTGATGCCAAGTTTGCAAAAGTTGGAGAAATTACTTAGCTATAAATAATCATGATTATTTACTTTGGTTGCAAATTTCTGTTTGGACTTTAAAATTTTGTTCCTTGCATGTTTTTATGCATATATGCTTGTTCAAAATTTGATTTAAAGAAAATCAGACCAAAATTGTAAGCATTTCAGACTGAAGGACATTCAGAGAAAAATCTATCAAATCTGCTAACTTTGACACTTTATTCACTGAACAGGAGCCATGCAAGCATCAAAGAGGGCCAAGAAGAAGTTTAACCAGAAAGAAAAGTTGTAGGAGCTACCCGCATACCAGCTGGACCCCAGTTCAGCCAAAATCTCCAAGGCAACATATCTTTCAAAAGAACAACTCGAAGAGCATCACACCACAGTGTTCACTGGCAGATTCAAGAGCGAGAAGGGACATCAAGTAGAGTTGCAACTCCTACCAAAAGAAGTGTATGAAGTCGTTGCAAGGCCCGAAACCAAAGAAGCCAACCAATGGCTAGGACTCAGAGATTTTTATGAACAAGAGCCGTGTGGAGTGAACTTCCAAAAAGCTTATGATCTTTTGTCCATGATCAAAGAAGATGGAACCATGCAGATTTCTGACCTACAAGGGAATAAAGTGAGGTGGTAATTGCCAAGGAAATAGTGGAAGAAGCACTCATACTTGAATGACAATAGGGCAAGGGATAGGAAGATGGCCAGAACTTTCACAAAAGAAACCACCGCGGCCACCTTTGCAGACCTTATTCACAAACAAGTTGAAGAGCCAACCAGGTTATACCACCAACACTTTCGCTTCCTTGCTAAGAGGCCACCAAGGTATACGACGCCAAACCATGCGGTTGCCACCACCCTCACGCAAGTACTCAAGTCAACAACCAGGCAACCGATTGACCATGCACAATATGTCTTGACCAATTTGAGAGGAACAAAGAAAGAATGAAAGATCATATACTTGGGTGCACCAGAGGTTTTGACAAGGATTGCATACCATGCCATCGGCATGAACGACAACCTACCACCTACCCCAAATCAGAACACTTGGATAGTGTCATCTCAACCATCTCCTTGAGCTACAAGATCTGCCAACAGATCATATACGTCAAGTGAAGAATCTGTTGAAAGCTCGCCAGAACGGCGTAGCAGTGAAATGTAAGATCCCCAACCTGCCAATACCAAGATGGGGATGGTATCCTTGACAGGTTTCTAGGTCTGATAAAAATCAGAGTCTATAAACAAGAAAAATCCAAGGAATAGACCTTTACCATTGAGAATGGCTTGGGTCTATAGCCTTAGAAGAAGACCTAGTCCTGCCTCGCAGCGGAAACGGGACAACGTATTATAAGTCCAAAAAACTATTTCGGTCCTATAACTACTACAATTGGGCTAAGGTATCCTCAACCAACGCTTTTTTCCCCCTAACAGATGTGAGGGCACAGCCGCTGGTGGACTCCTCTTTCAAGTGAAGAAGTTTTTTAAACGTTTTAATGCGCAGAGATGAACAGTTACCTGACTAATCAGGTCTACTCGTCCATGATTGAAAACCTTAGTCAATCCCCACTTACCACCCCGCACTCACACATGATTCTTTTGTTATTTAATTACTATCACGTTATTATCACAATTAAAATAATGATTCCTTTTATCCTTCATAATAGGATTTTATTAAAAGAACCCTTGAAAACAGTATTGAAAACATTCTTTTAGCAAACAAACATCTTTAAACGTAATAATTGTCCCTAATAACCATGACCAGTAATCTTCTTGTCTCAAGACCACCAAAGGGTGAAAAAAACAGCACCCATTCCTTATTCACAATCCGGAGTGGATAAACCCCCACCCAAGGTTCTGGGTGCCCATACACCAAACCAGTTACCCATACAACCGGGCGGCTCCCCTAGGCTAAAAATCGGTATCCTAACTTATGTAGAGACATCAAGACATGACACGGAGTAGAAACTCATCGTTCATAGGGGTAACCGACTTATCCGTGTTTAGAAAGCCATCATTATCATCAAAATATACCAAGGAGTCGGAGGTGTCTTGAGACAAGCTGTCTTAACACTAGGTTGGTAATGGGACACTTTTATGTCCTGGGACACTTTTATGTCCTGTGAAGTGACCATTTTCCTTGAATTATGTCAAGAGTTTCAAAATGGATTTTGAGGTGCTATCTGTCTAGAAATTTGTCTCATGAGCTGAAAAAAACTCGACATTTTTTTGGAATATCAATTCCATCTTTAACCTTGTCCTTGCACAACATTTAACAACCTAAACTGTGTGAAAAAACGGGTCCTGTTTTTGACTTTTTCAACTTTTTGCAACTATACCACTCTAGAATTCATGTTTGTGAGGTCTATAATGCTAGAGAACTATCTTTAGTAGTCCTCAACATGTCCAAATGCTTCTAGGGAGAAATAAATGTTAAAGTTGTAAGTTATGACCAAATTACAAAAAATGTCAAATCCTGTTTTTTAGCCAATTTTAGCTCTTCTATGATTTTTTTGGTGGCTTTCATGATATCCAAATGCACTTTTGATTTTCTATGTCGCATATTGTAACATAAAGCTAATATTCCTTGAGTTTTGGGGCACCTAATACCCTATTTTTCATAGTAGACAACGATGGTTGATTTTTTCAATTATAGAAGAAAACGAAACATTCTAGTATATCAAGTATAGCATTTTCAATATTGTTAGTTTCTTGTGACAACCACATGAATTTTGTAGGTAGTAACCATATCTAGTCATAAGGATCAAATTTGGCTAGATATTGAATAGTTTCTATGGGATTCTACAACTCATAATGTTGAACCCAGCTTTTTCATGTTTGTTGTATTTAGCACTTCATCTTTGTCCCCAAGATTCCCCTTAGTAAGAGATGTATTATTCTTTTGACATGCTCCATGGCTCCTTATGAACCTAAAGGACAATAGGGAACTAAGAAAACATGCATATATTATTTGTATTGAGCATGGCTATAGAAACTTTGATGATAGGTTTGCAGAATGGAAAAAACTCAACTTTTTTGTACCTATTTCTTTTGGCAAAACAAAAAATAGTGAGTGAGAAGCAATCATATGTTCTTATCACCAACCCATTGAAGTTAACTAGGGAATTTATCTCAAGTCCTACAAAAATCCCTAATCTTATTTTTATGCAACAAAACGTAAGAAATGACTGTTTTGATGAAAATGTAATGGTCCATCAACTTTGGAGGCTTGGTGTGACCAAAAGATGAGAAATTTTACAAGTTTCTTATTTTTTCCATGTGTAGTAGGCCTTGAACTATAACCTCATGAAAGGATTTTACAAAATGAGTGGATCTACTATGGTTTTGGAGGTTTTTTCCAAAACCCTGAAAGGACACTTTTATGTCCTGTTAGGTTACCAACTTAGTGTTAAGGATGATCAACCATATCTTTCCTAATTAAACCAATCTTAACCCAAACAATTCCTTCCTACATTATAAACAAATGAACGTTGGAATTTACCTTCCGTTTTTGGTCAATTATTCCTTTACTGATTCTTTCTCACTCCTTACGTATGCAATGCTAACTTATAAAAGAACTTAAACTATTTAAAGACTTAATTAAATAATGGAAAACCCACCTGGGATTGATCGGCCGTTTGCTGTTGGGCTGGAGCCTACAAACTTTCCTCCGTCGGTCTATGTCTAGGACCAGCCTCATGGTCATTAGTAGCGTTGTTTCTTTTGTTGCTAACATCCTCTTCCTCTGTAAGAGGATTTCCCCTGGTTATTTCTTTGGAGCCATGTCGGCAGCCTTATAAAAAGACTTAATCGATTAGAAGTAATTGAATAATCTTCTTTTTCTTTTTTACCCAAAAATAAGGATTTTTGGAGTAAGTAGGTATCTTTAATAGTCAATTTGATGAGATATTCCTCCTGTAACTTCTTTATGCTATAAGTAATTTCCCATAATTACCATTTAATTTGGGAAGCCCTTTAACTAGGTTTATTCTTAGTCTATATTTCATTTTAGCCTTAGTAAATTATAAATTTTTATTGGCAAATAAATTACTCACCCTGAATTGTAATTTAATATGTTCTCTCTTCAGGAATTTTCATAAATTTTATTTATAACCTTTCCCTCCTATACTTATTAATTTAGGCAAAATTTTACTAATAGTGATTTTTTATTCCAACCATTTATGTTGAGGTAACTTTTCCCACCCTTCAATAGTGATTTTGAACCTCATGTATCTATTTAGTAATTAGATAAATTCATTTACTAATTTCCTTTCTCTATTTTATACGCAAAATCGGTTACTTTTATTGAAGATAAATTCCTAAACTATGTATCTGAGGTTGGGGTATTTACCACGGGTTCCTCAAGGTGTATTCTACCTTTAAACTTTGGATTAATTTACTATATTCCCCCTTTTATTTTTTCCTAAAAATAATGTAATTTTACTGGGATATTTAGGTAAACTAAACATCTGAGGGTAACTTAGTTATCACAGTTTCCCTAAGGTGTAACTAACCTCTGATAAATAACTCAAAGCAATTTGAATCAATTTACTAGTTTTCCCCTTTTAATTTGTGATAAAAATAGAGTATTTATGATAAATTAATTATCTGAGCTTGAAATAATTATCAAAGGTTCCCTAACATATAGTTAGCCTCTGATAAATAACTCAAAGCAATTGCAATCAATTTACTAATTTCTGCCTTTTAATTTGTCCTAAAAACAGAGTATTTCTGCTAAAGTAATAAATAAAATTAAGTTTCTGAGCTTGAAATATTTATCACAGGTTTCCTAATATGTAATTAATCTTTGATAAATAACTCAAAGTAATTGGAATCAATTCACTAATTTTCCCCTTTTAATTTGTCCTAAAAACAAAGTATTTTTATGAAATGAATTAGGTAAATTAATTATCCAAGCTTGACATAATTATCACACGTTTTGTAACATGTAGTTAACCTCTGATAAATAACTCAAAGCAATTGAGATCAATTTACTAATTTCCCCTTTTAAATGTATCCTAAAAACAGAGTTTTTCTGATAAAGTAATTAGGTAGATTAACTATCTGAGCTTGAAATAATTATCACATGTTTCCTAACATGTAATTAACCTCTAATAAATAACTCAAAGCAATTGGAATCAATTTACTAATTTCCCCCTTTTAATTTGTCCTAAAAATAGAGTATTTTTTATAAAGTAATTAAGTAAATTAATTATCTGAGCTTGACATAATTATCAAGGGCTCCCTAACATGTAATTAACCTCTGATAAATAACTCAAAGAAATTTGAATCAATTTGATTATTTTCTCCTTTAATTTTCTCTAAAAACCAATGTAATTCTGTCTAATTAATTATGAAAATTACTTAAAACATACTATCAAATGATGCTCTAATAAATATCTCAACTTAATCTAAAATTAGTTAATATATTTCCCATTAATTTATGGATAATATGGATAATCTTAGCCCTAATATGATATAATAATTAATTAGCTTAATATCCCTAAGCTTAATTACAACAATCAATAGAGAATATTTAATTAAGAGAGGATGTTTGAGTATACATAGGACTAATCTTTAATTTATTAAGAAAATAGATTAATCTAACCTTGTTAATTAAGAAGGATTAGGTTAATTACCTTTTAATTTAGTCAACTAGAGCTTAATCTCTAGTGATTTCTGCGTAGCGGTCCCTCTAGATGAGAGAGAGTGTGTCAAGGCTCCGAGTCTGTCCAAAATGTGAAGCAAGGGTCATATTTATAGGTTTCTGGGCACTCACTGGCTGGAAAATGGCAATAACTTGCATCCCAAGCAGCCCTACAAGTAAAAAAACGCCCCTTGCTACTAAATCTAGTCTAGGAGAGTTCATCATTACCCCACGCAGACCCCCCCCCCCCCCCCCAGCTTCCAGAATTGATTTTTACTATTTTCAATGATTTTTAATGATGAAAATTGGAAGTATCAGTAATTTCTAGAATCTTAGGATAAGAAAGTCTTTGTTAATAATAATTACTGAAACCATCCAATTTTACTTAACTAATTAAATTCATAGTGTAATCTTTCAAAGTCCGTAACTATTCCAGATTTTATGGAATTCGGTTTTGAAAAATTTTGACCCATGGTTTGCTGTGCTTACAATTCCAAAAATACCAATATTTACAATGGTCGAATAATTCTACATTGCTTTTTTCATAATCATATCAGTTTGATTAATCTTTATACAATCTTTAAGGTTTCAAAAACTGGAAACCTTACATGAAAGCTCACATAACAAAGAAAGGAGAGTGCAGATAGAAGAGATGTAGAGAAAAGCCGTGGCAGCACACCAAGAAGAGCCTCTCGAAAAGCAAGCCCGATTTGAACGAGAAAAAATTTCTTACCAACGCAGTCGCCAAGCACAAGGAAAGGACTCGGAAAAGTGGGTGCTTGTTGAACTTAAAGGACGACGAACCAAGCATCACACCAGGAAACAGGCTGAAGAACCCGCAAAGGTGCTAGAACAAATGTATCAAGAAGCAAAATCTCTAAATTTGAAAGAAGCACAAGAGGTGGTAGAACTACAAAAGAGAGCAGAGGAAGCCACTTCACATGGAGAAGCACAACATGCCCAAGATGATGTGTCTCCCCACATCTCTTCTTCTGTCTCTGAACACTTTGATCAACCAATGCCGAGCCTACCACCATCAATAGTATTTAGAACCAGAACCACTGAGTCAACAAAAGAAGCAAAACCTGAACAAGAAAAAACAATCGAATCTACACAAGAACCTGAACAACAGAAGGCAGATGAATTTACTCAAGAACCTGAATAGCAAAAGGCAGATGAATCTGCTCAAGAAAATGAACACAAAGAGGTAGTTGAATCTACACAACAAGCAGTTGAATCTACTCAAGAGCAGTAAATAGAGAAAGAGATAGAGACAGAAAAGACCACTAGTCCTGCACCAGAAGAGGACATCACACAGTTTGAGCAGCCAAAGGAGCAAAAGGTAGATGAACCACCCTTTACCTCAACACAGCAAGAGATGGCAAGGGCACCATCCTCTACCTCAACGGAAAAATATCAACAGCCCCAAGGGCAACAAAAACAATCAACCATCCTGACGTAGCCAAAAGACACACAACAGACTGCAAAAACATCAAGACAGCTAGCACAAAATGAAGACTGGCAATCCAATGATGAAGTCATCCTGCAGGTTAATGCATATGCTAAGCAAATGCAGGATATGACTGAAAGACTTTTCTCAGCAGCACTTGGCCGTAGCACAAGGGCCAAAGAGTTAGAGATGGTGATTGATGCACTCTAAGAGGAGCTGGACAACACACTCAATGTCATCACCAATCTACAGAGGCAAGTGCAGGAGTTGAGAGCGGAAGCTGAACAACATCAGATGGCAAGAGATAATCAACAAAAATAAATGGAGGAATTGGGTGAGTTGCTCACAAAACTATCAAATGCATGCAAAGCAAAGGATGATCAGCTGACGAAAGTTACAAATGAACTTCTAACTACAACCCTATCAGCTCAAAAGATCCAGGTACAGTTAGATGTGGCAAATGCTTCCCTACATTACTCATAACAAATAATCAATTATCAAGCGATATTCTTGTGTCAAATACAAGAAAATCCAACCGTTGCCTCAATCAAGGGTACATACGAGGTCTACAAGGCATTGAAAAAGAAGAACAAAGACCTGGAGCTGGAGCTGAAGTTAGAGTATTCTCAGTGCAGAGACCTGGCCTTGATGCGGGTCCAAAGACAAGGTGAGTTGCTGAAGGAGATAGCTAAGCTCAAGAGAGTCAACCAGCTATCGAGAGAGGGAAAGACAGAAACAATAGAAGAGGCAGGCACTTCGGAGCAGCCCAGACAGAAATCCCCTCAGTATGAGTTATTACTGAGATGGAGACACAGTTCCCAGTAGAGCTGCGTGGAGAGGAAGAGTTTCAAATACACATTATAGAAGCAGACACAGGGCCCATGGTCCAGCTCTCAAATACTCAAGAAGATGCACTAAAGGAAAAGATTACAGAAGAGGTAGATGAGCAGTGGAAGGCAACAATGGATTGGGAGCTGAGAGTACTTCATTCCATCAATGTCACACAACTCACTCCCAATCAAATAAATGTGCAATGTCACCAAAAATCCCTGCCCTACCCTCTGATTAAAGTTGAGCTGCTACAAGTAAAATAAAGGCTTTACACAGACATTCAAGTTGAGGGTGAACATTATAAAGACCACCTGAAGTGGAGATTGAGATGGTTGAACTAGAACCCAAGGTACTTGATTCTGTGCACGAAAGCACCTGTGGCCCTGCAAAAGGATCCGAGTTTCTGTCCAGTACCAAGAGTAAGGACCTGGATAGCACATGAAGCACTACTAAAGAAGCGGCCAACTTGGTTAAATTACCCCAGATTGCCTACTCCAAAGAAGGGACCAGCGACTGAAGAAAAGCCTAAAGGGCGTCATGTCATTCTTTAAAAGTCTACCAGATTTGTCATGTGCTATGCTATAAAAAATCTGTCAAATGCTGCTCACATGCATCGACGTGTTCAATGAGCCAGAGAAAGCAGGCGCCCCTTGGATGTCATTCCTTGAGGGTAAGAAAGGTTTGTGCTATGATCTCAATGGCCAAACTTCCCAAAGAAGTCCTTTATGGCCTCTATGCCAGGTATATGTTTCTACAATCTCACAATATGCTGGCTTTTGAGGAAGCGTACTACACAGGATTCTTCACTTAGAGAACAAAGATATTTGCACCAGTGATCAACAACCTGACATCAAGGTTTGTGGGCTACTCACCAGTGGAGCTGAAAAACAGAGTAACTATGCAATTTTTGCAAGTGCCAGATAAGGAAAGGAAGATCAGATATCAAAAGGCTCTAACAGTGCTTAAAGACCACCTCGCCAGTCACCAGCCCGAAGACTACTCCGACCCATAAAGCTGTGTCAAGGGACGACACAGGCAAGGGGGGAGGGAATGTTAACAACAAGCTAACACAGATACCACAGATACCATTTTTCGGAGTTCTCAGTGTAAAACACTTATTATTTTTTTATAAATCGAGAATATTGTAACTCCTATTTTCTTGGATAAACTTTGTAATTGATGAACCGAGGCTACAAGCTTCCAGATTGTATCAAGCTGTCATTACCCATCTTTGGTAGAACTCCCAGATTATTAGTTTTGACCACCAAAAACCTTGGCTAAGGTATAAAAGCCAATTTTTGTAAGTTATTATAAAGTTTTGGATAATGGAATACACAGCGTGAGTGAACGGTGCTCACTTCTCTCCTTCTTGCGCTTCCTACTTCCTCCCCGGTTGTCACATTGCAGTCACGTTTCTTGCATTGCAACCGCAGGTAAGAGTTGTACGCATTGACATAAGCACATCATAGTAATTCGTAGCATATGGCATCGCCGACCCGAGGCCTAATTTCATCATAAGTAGGAATTTACAGTTTCAAATCAAAAACTAAGCACAGACAGAGTATTGGGGCATCATTGCTAAGCATTAAGATGCATTCTGGGTCGAAAACAACTACGTCAAAAATCCACTACTGTTAATAATCGCGATTTTGGCACTTGACCTAAAGTGGGGATTGAGACCATAAGCATGTGTGCTTAGGTCTTATAAACATGTCTTAGAAGTTTCATTACATTTGGATGTCATTTGATGTTGTAACGGATATGATTTGTTTGCCGATGAGTGATTGGCTTTTGGTGATTTCAGTCACTTGAGTGTATCTTGAGTTAGATGTGAGTTGTTAGTTGTTTTCCAAGAGATTGACACCCTCTTGTAGCCTCTATGCACTAGTCAGGTTAGCTTCATCCCATGGATTGAAAATTTAATCCTGGTTCTTGCTAATACTGCAATAAGATAGGATACTGAGGTTCAACAAGCGTCCCACACCTTGGCTTTGTCTAAACACACGAAGCTAGGCATTGAAGAGATAAGGCACCTAAACTCGTATGGTTGGTGTTGATACCCTACCATCTGTTGTTATTTGGGATCCTTTCAGATCTCAAGTTCAAGGAGGGAGGCAAAGCGGGCTCAACCTATGTCTGGCTCAGGTAGGCTGGAGGTGTTTGGCTTGCTCTTGAGACAAAGTGAAATTTTCTTTGTCCTAAGTAGAGCAGAAGTGGATGGGTGGACCGGTCGATCTCCGCAGAGGGCCTCGTGCTCTGCTAGTCATTTTTTTATTTTATTATGGTATACAGAGATTTTGTTATTGCATTAATACATGGTTTCTTGTTTCATTTAGATGGGGCATTTATAGATTCTCTTTGTCATTCTCTTGTGTCTTTGCACACTCTATTTCACCCCCCACTATTCTCTCTCTCTCTCTCTCTCTCTCTCTCTCTCTCTCTCTCTCTCACACACACACACACACACACACACACACACTACTCCCACAATGCAATGTACATATATATTCACCCTCCATAATCTCTCTCTCTCTCTCTCTCTCTCTCTCTCTCTCTCTCTCACACACACACACACACACACACACTACTCCCACAATGCGATGTACATATATATTCACCCTCCATAATCTTATTTTTCTTTAGTATTCTTTCATTCATAACACCCAATAAGAGGTAGACTTGTCTCTATGTGCCTTTGGATGCAGTCCGGATCATGGCTTAAATCCATGCTAGGTCGGGCACTAAGAACGCCTCCTATATGCAAACACTTCCACAACTCTGATGTACTTTTGAACTCTCATATATATAGAAGTTGTATAGAAGTATAGCTTGTGTACTTTGTTCATAGGCACTTGGGGAGGGGTATCTCTCACCTGGTATCAGAGTTGTTGCTTAAGGTTATTGGGATAGCCTGAACAGTGATACTAGTAAAAGTTAGCTATGCATCATGCATACATTCATGCATGCTATTTGAGAAAGGATATTTTATTCATGATGTATCTATGAGTGACATTGATTGGTGGTACCTGATTGACTTTTCTTCTTGTGTGGAATTGTGTGGCCTTGAGTTACGATGAAGTGTTCAAAAATGGTATTAAGAAATTCTTTGAATGTTTGTTTTGTAGTAACAAATGGATCCTAAGGTGACGACTAAATTCTTTAGCAATGGAGACGAGGTTTTGGCTATAGTATTCAACAATATGGCAATTTGGTTATCAAGGGATGCAAGAGAACTCTTTTAGTTAGAAATCAAGACCAAAGTCAGTGTAATGAGAAAAACAACTTGCTGGAAGAGTGTTGACCGCAATTACCTTACTCTTCATCCAGAACCCTTCCGTCAGTTCTTTATTTACATTGATGATAATTTGAGAATTTGGGTACTAATCTCATACTACTTAGGATGTGGTTGGGTCTAGAAGATATATACTACTACTTGTTGGTAATGTGCTTCCAAATGCTAAAGATTGCCAAAGTTGCTAGGAATTTTGAAGCACTACATCTATTATAGGGAAAGAAAAGCTAGAAGATAACTATAGACCATGTTGTCATGTGGGAGGTCTAAGAGAATACCTAGTCATGAGAGTTAAAAGAGTATTTAAAGATTTGGCTCCAAGACATCATTAATATTGTGAAGAAATAATAAAAATCAAATTTTGATGAATGAAGAGATTAGAATCAGGTTTTGCTCCACATGTATACTAGGTTTCAGATGGATCTTCACACGTTTGCTCCACACGTTTTCAGATGGATCTTCTTAATTGTCTAGATGAGCTCCCAAGTGATTGTGCACAAAAAATATTTTTCAACTATATAGTTGGATAATGTTCATTGGGGAGTTGGAAGCTTCAAAGGAGACTAGACATTACCTTGTTCCAAATACTTACATATCATTGAAATTGTACATTGAGGCACACCCTGAACATTGGACCCGAGTGCTTGATAGGTATATGGTTGACCCACAACTTTGGATCAATGGGAAGATTCAAGAAGACACCGTCAAAGTACATGGATATGTTGTTACCTTAACCAATGCTCAATTCTTGACTTACCAAGCCAAGAGATCACTCCTAGGAAAAAGGCCCTCATGCTTAATTAAAGATATGGCTTCTGTGAAAAATTCATAATCAAGGTTTGAAAGAAGTCAAATGGCACCAATCAGTTTTATTATGTACCTCAAGACTAGTTCAATGGAGTCTACGTACCTATTCTTAAGTTCAATCCTCACAATTTCACTACCATCTTTGATGACTGTGAGAAGCCTAGATGCATAAGTGACTTTGCTTAGGCATATCCAATGGCAATGAACTCAAGTAGGTATTTCTATAAAAAATGATGTAAATGAATGACACGCTCATATAACGTGCTTTAATGCAATACCACCCACAAACATATTTCAAGGGGGAGAGTGGTATGAGAAGGAGGATGTGAATCTTAGTGTGCAAGTAGAAGCTCTAAACTTTGAGACTCAAGATGTAAATAAAGACAAGGATAGAACCTCGATTCTAGGAGCCAAGAAATGGTTGATAGAATCTTTTCACATTTGTGTACTTCCTTCAAAGTAGCATGTGACCTTTTGACTCTTATGGACATAAAAATGTGATTTTGATATGATTTATATTGTCTTAAGGTCAGAATAGTTGACTTTGGACTTTTGTTTTACTAGTTCTAACTAACTTGAACAATGGGCTGAGTGTGTAGATGACTGTCATTTTACCTCAATAGATATGGGTGAATATACTCTCTTGCCTCATGGTGGGAGATCATCTTCAGAGTAGAGTGGAAGTATAATGACTTATCAGGATTACGCATGACGGAGTAGGGAAGAAGAGGTTACTATCAATGAAGATTGTATTGTGCCAAATACATTCCGGGCATGTTACCATTACACTATAGGAGATCCAGAGTTTAGACCACTGGGACATAAACCTTTTCTTGTGGGAAGTATTGAGTGGGTTAAATCTAAGTTAGGGAAGGAGACCTTTATCACTAACCAATTGTTATATATAAATGTTCATGAATTTACCTTGAAATCACGAAAGAAAACTTGGATAACTAGGAACATATTTCACTTAGTGATGGCCACATGATGCTTTGATATTATCATGTTCAATGTATGGGATTGTTAATGTCAAACTAATGATCAACATTCCTTTAGCCTAACAGCTTGGAAGTTATTCTTTGACTTGTTTGAAAATCCATAATCCACAACTCTCACAACTTAAAGTTTTTATACAATGTCTACAACAAACCCTAATGGGATCCAAGTTTTGTCCTTTTGTGCATGATCTGGTGCATTTAGCATGGACCATCTCAAAACAGACGCTTTCCATTCTCTACCTTCATCTTTGATATCAAGATTGTCAAATGCTTTGTCTCCATCCTCTTTCCATGGAAGCATTGAACCACCTCTTGTAGATTTCTTTTGTGCTATTTGTCTTTTAGGTTTGCACCATACAGTGCAAAATGGACAAGGAAACAGAGAAGAAGCCCCTTTTTTGTAGCCAAGTAAACACTTTATTGTCTTTCAATCCCCACCCAAGTACCACTCCACGTCAAAGCTACCAAAACCCTCAACCTACAAGTTGGGAGTATATCACTTCAGTGATCCATGGATATCCCTCAAAAATCCATAAAAGTGCTCCATTGGTCTCTTTGGCCACCTCGATAGCACCCAACAACCAAATGGCTTTCTTTTATTGCACATTGAAAGATGGGGTGGGAGATGGCTTGATTGAATCCCTTGGCTTGGTTTGCAACAAGGCTTTATTCATTAAAGTGAGGCTTCGCCTCTCTAAACTTCAACCTTTCACTACTTGACACTCATTGAGTTTTAGCACAAAAGTGACCTTTGTGCCAAGCACTACAAAACAAGTAGAGGCAAGACCTTAGACTTCAAAGTCTATGATAAGAATAAAACATCCAACAAAAAGAAGTATTGAGGCAAACTCGAGTGAGAAACAAGAGAGGTGACCTCTAAACACCCCTCAAGGATCCCCTTGCTGCTCAATTAGGGTTGTGGCATCCACAAACAAGAGAAACCACAACAAACCCAAAGCCAACAACAAGCGAAGGGGCACCACCTAGTTAGAGAGCGAACTTGGATGCCAAAGAGGATAATCCTTGAGCAATACAAGCACGAAGGAAGGGTACACTAACACTAATATCAATGTTACAAATACACACACCAAATATTTAGAGAGAGAGAGAGAGAGGGAGGGAGAGAGATTTGTGCAAGAATTAAGATTCACTTTAAATGATTGATGTAGGTGTATAAACAACTTGGAGGAGAGTCAAGAGACACAACTAAGCTTGATGATGTTGCAATCTACACATTATCTTAGAGTTATGGGAACCCTCTCACCATACAACCCTCTTATAATGTTTTTCCAAGCAACAAAAAACAAACACAAGAGCTCTTGAGTCACATACAAAAAATACTACAAAAGAATCTCAAAATGAAGACGCATCACCTTAAACCAAATGAGATGAGGTTGCCAAGCGTGAATTGGAGAGACTCAAGAGAGGTTTGAGCTATGGTAGCACCCAAATTATTGATTCAATTGATGTGCAAGAGTAGGTAAAACTTTGATTTGGAAGTTATGAATCACTCACTCCCTTGCAATGCTATAACTAGCTCAAATAAACTTTCTTATACACACCACAAGTTATGGTGTATAGAGAGCTCACACTCTCTCCCTACAACTAAGATGGCGAATGGTACGCTCAAAATAGTGAGCAATAGTGTAGAGATCATGCCATTTAAAAAGGGAAAAGAGATCTATTTATAGGTGAGGATAGCCCTTATTAGGATTATCTCCTGATCAACATTTACATAGAAAACCATGTTTATGAAATTTTTGGTATGGTCTTATGAGAGTGGGGCTCTCTTGTCTCTTGAGTCATATGGATGTAGGCTCAAGAGGAGAGAATTATTGAGGTGAAATAGATAAGATTCTAGAGAGGTGAGTGATTTTTTGGTGAGGTTGCCTACTCCAAGGTAGAGTAGACTGGGTGCAATTTACAGGAAAGGGTTAGCAGTTAATGTCAGTAATCACTAGAAAAAGTTATTAGTATTGCTATAATGGGTCGAATGACTTGAAGTATGTGAAAAGAGGGATGAATGAGATGGGTGTACCCTTGAGATGGTGAGTTTTTGAGGAATCTTAGACTCACCCTTGCGTAGATTATCAAAAGTGATCGCCATTCTCCTTCTTCTTCTTTTCAAGCCGCCGCCATAGTCGGATCACCACAAAGAGAATGAGGGTTTTATTCATTAAAAACCTTATTTTTTAGAGGTTAAGTATGGTTAGGTTGCTGATTTTCTATGCATTCTTGAAAGGGTAGAATAAAATTGTAATATGGGAGTAATAGAGAGAGATATGGAGATGGTGGATGTAGGTAGAGATTCAAAAGAGAGCTACGGGTGTGAGAGGGGAGGCTAATGGTGAAGAGGGTGAGAGAAAACCATGGAAGTTTTAGGTTTGAGTGACGAATAGAGAGAAATGAGTTAGTATGTGTGGAAGTATGAAAGAAGGTGAGATGAAAGAAGACTACGGGTTACTTTATAGTGGGCATCCTAGGGTCTACAAAAAAATCATATCTCACCGGTGATGGCTCCAAAAAATATCCAAATTTTTTAGGGGATTATTTAGCTCTTGTTGCATATTTTGTCGTTTAGTCACCACTTCAAATTAGGAGTGGAGATAAGTATAAAAAGTCCCACAAAAATGCCTATTTTTCTTCACAAAAAAGTCTTCAGTGGCCCCCCTTGCATGAGAGCATGAACTAATATATTTCTAGAGGTTTGAAAACATGCATGATTGTCGATTATACACAAATATAATATATGGATATAATGGAGAAAAAACAGATTAGTATATAGTTAATTCATAGAATCTAGAATAATGTTAGTTGTGTATTGAAAAAATAAATATATGAAAATGTAGAGAATCAAATGAGGAGGATCCTCATTTGTTTTTATTGATGTATATTTATTTACAAGAGATAAGAAAAAATATCTGTAGAAAATAATAATATTTAGTGAAAGGCAATGACTAATGGTGAAAGGTATTTTTTAAAGGTTTTTTTTTGGAGTGGATTCACGCATGAAATGATTTTTATAGAATACATGGTAAGAAAGATCAGTGAGTAAATTTACATAGCATAATTAGGTACATAGCATACTTAGGTAAATAAACACACCTAGGTAAAAATATTTAAATAAATACCAAAATAATTATTTAAAAATCCCTATATTTAGGCCCTATATACAATGAAATACTTACACACAAATTAGCCATAATAAGTTTTTATTTTTTATTTTTTATTTTATTTATTTTTTGGTTCGAGTAGCCCAATTACTAGCTAGCTGAGGGTTTTAAGGAGATATGGGGAGAGTCCTCTAACTCACAAACGCCTATGTACAGTGAAAGGGTGAGAATAAACACACTGTTTGAGTGATTTTGATAGGGTAAGGTAGCTCACTATGGCAATTGCAGAGAGATGAAAAATGGCCGTCATTATCCCTCCCCCAAGATGATGGTACATTCACATAACATCATGAGGCATCTTTTCCAAAGAGAGTAGTTTTGAGTCCTGTGTGATTCTCGGTATCCTAAAAAAACTTTCATAGTGTAGCTCCTTGTCACTTTGGTTTGAGTTAAACACATGAATCATGCAACAAAACTTACACGAGATAGTAACTCTTTGATAATTGTTTGCTAAATCCTTTGGTAGAAGGCGACTCCAGTAGGGATTTAGTCAATACCCGTTTACCTTCCTGGAGTGCTCTTTACCATTCAAGTCCATGAGCTGGTAATAACTTGAATTGAAAGCCTTTTTGACAATGTATGGTTCCTACCATCTAGTTTCAAACTTGACATAAAAAGAATTATCAAGTAGATTGTCATACCTTAGTACAAGATCTCCTTCCTTGATGCCTTTGTTCTTCAGTTTCTTCTTTTCTTTTGCTTGCATAGCTTTCCTCTTATAGCACTCATAAGTTGCTTCTTTATTCCACTCAAGTTCAAATAAGGTAAGAAGGTGATCTGTTCATGTTTCTTGATCATCTTGTGGCCCTTTTCCATAAAGCCTCATTGTTGGAATGTTGAGATTGATAAGCTGCAAGGCCTCTTGACCATAGACGAAGTGAAATTGTGTGAACTCTAAGGCCTCCCTATATGTGGTTTGATATGCCCATAAGGCACAATCCAAGAAATCATCCCACAGCTTTGTCTTGTTTTGCACCATCTTTCTAATGATGCTTGCAATGACACCATTAGCCTTGTCAACCAAACCATTGACTGTGGGTAGTAGGATGTGCTATTCACAAACTTCCGTGAGTAAACCCTTCTTGAACCCTAGACCATTATCAGAAACAATCTCCAAAGGTGTGACAAACCTACAACAAATATTAGTGTAGACAAACCTGCTCACTGTTTTCCCATTTACCCTTGCCACATTTTGAGCCTCTACCCACCTAGTCATGTAATCTAAAGACACTATAATGTAGAGTTTACCATTTTTTGTTCTAGGTTGAGGACCCGTAGCATCAATGCCCCACTTTTCAAAGGGCCCGTTTGCAAGCACTTTTTTCCTTGAACCATGGACCAACCTTCTCTTTCCATTTACCTGAGAGTTGTGACAGCTTTTACACCAATGTTGGACATCCACACGCAGGCTTGGCCAAACCTACCTCGCAAGAAAAATCTTCTTCACGATTAAATCTTGGGAAAAATGACCACCACATGCCTCTTCATGCAAAACTTTTAGAATGGCTAGAATTTCCTCGATAGTTTGTACTCTTTTGCACACTTGATACTTCACTCTTTGATAGAGGGATCCTTCTAGGAAGAGAGAGAAACTTTCCTTATTCATGAGTATCCTCTTCTGAGCTTTTGTGAAGTCTTGTGAAAACTCACCCTCCAAAATGTAGCCAATAATGGGAGCCAATGACTCCAATCCTTGGTATCTTGGTTGCTTGACAACTATTGCCACCATGATGACCTGCACTACTTTCTCAACACATGTAACTACTTGTTGTGCAAGTAAATCAGCATCTTCATTATGTTTCCTAGGAATATGATATAATTGCACTTCTTCAAATTGATAAAACAACCTATGGATGACATGAACCTTTGTCCTTAGGCTTTCATTCTTGCACGCCCAAATGCCTAAGATTTGCTTCACAATGAGTAGTGCATTCCCCTTTACCATGAGACGTTGTATACCTTGACTAATACACATATTCAAACCATGAAGTAGTATGTCATACTTTGCTTCATTGTTACTAGTTGAACCTGATAGATTGACCTTCTCTTTCATGACCACCTCTCTACTTGGGTTGAGCAACACTAGACCTCCCCCTGCTTTTCCTATGGCTGGACCTCAAAAAGCTCCATCAAAGAACAAGGTAAAAGAATTAGGAATACTTTTTGGTGGTGGAAATGGTAGGATCTTTACTTCAAGAACCTTAATTCCCTTTTCATGCACCCTATAAGTGAGAATCCTTGCCAATTGTGCACGCACACTATCTTCTATCTTGAAAGGTATTTGAGCTCTTGCAACTCCATAATCCACTTTGAGATCCTGGTACTGAGATTCATTTGAGATGACACCCAAGGGAACAAATTTTCTACAGTAAGAATTAGAAAAGGTGTTGGTAGCAAGTAGAATCTAGACTTTCTCACTGCAAACATGAGAGAATGAATCATGAGTTCTACTTCTATGTAGGCTCTCTCCAAATCATTCATGACCCTACTAACAAAGTAAAATGGG
Source organism: Adiantum capillus-veneris (assembly GCF_014529385.1). Classification (NCBI taxonomy): domain Eukaryota; kingdom Viridiplantae; phylum Streptophyta; class Polypodiopsida; order Polypodiales; family Pteridaceae; genus Adiantum; species Adiantum capillus-veneris. The sequence continues at coordinate 89,017,718 of NC_140932.1, forward strand.
TCGCATCCTGGTACTGTGGGGATCTTGTTGTAGAGAAAAAGCACCAATTGTTTCTTTCCCAACAGTAGAGCTAACAAAGAATTTGTACTCTCAACAAGGAGGCATAAGTGTTGGTAGTTATGACAGAATGACTTTGATGTTAATAAATATTCTTTAAGATCATTAGACCAAACAAACTCTACATGTTGTGTCAATTTTTGCAATGGGTGAAGTAACTCCAAGGCTAAGTGAATGAAGCATGACAAATACTTCACCTTTTGAATGAATGAGATGACCTCCTTAAGACTCTTGAGTGAGGTTAACTCAATAAGAGTTTTTACCTTTGAAGGATCCACTTCGATGCCCTTGTAAGAAACTTTATGAACAAGCAAGATCACTTCATCCTCACCTGTGGCACTTGTCGGGGTTGAGTTGACCTCCCATGTCGTAGAGTTTCTTCAAACCCTATTCTAACTTTTCTAGATGCAATGATTTTGAGCTATAAATGCAAAAATCATCAATAAAAACCCTAATGGACTTTCCAAAGAATGCTTGAAATGCCGTGTTCATGAAGCATTGGAAAGTTGCAGGAGCATTTGTCGGGCCAAATGTCATGACTCTGAAAGCATAACAACCCCAAAGTGTGATGAAGGTTATTTTTAACTGATCCTCCAATGCGATACCTATTTGAAAGTAACCTGAATATCCATCGCACACAATGTAATTCTCATGACCAACTACCTCATTTAGTATCTCATCCTGAAATGGGAGGGGACAGTGATCTCTTTTTGGTGCCTCATTTAGTGGACGGTAATCCAAACACACCCTCCACTTGCCGTTCTTCTTTGGAGTGACAACAAAAACCTGCTACTAGAAGCTTTCTTATCTCCTTGAGTAAAGCCTTCTCCTTGATGACTCCTAGCCTTTATAGCTTTTGAGCCTTATGTGTGTCCTCTGGCTTTATATTGATCTTATGTTGAACATCATCTACTCCACGCACGTTGGTGTAGTCTTTAGCAAAAATCCTAGGAAATTTCCTCAACACACCTTTGAACTCCTCTCTTTTATCCTTTGTAAGTGTTGTAGATAACATACCTTCTAACATTCCTTCATCTTTCACATTTTGGTTCTCTTTGGAACCTACCTCCTCCAAACCTTGACAAGAGGTCTTTTGGTTGTTTGGATTAAACCTCACCCCCATGACTTCAATGGAAGACTCCTCTTTTGTACTGCTACCGATACCTTCTTCTTCTCAAGTGCTATTAGTCCACTCTTCCTCCGTATCACTTTGAGATGATTCTTCATGGAGATCCTCTTTACGTTGCTCCTTCATGTCAAAGACAACCTTCTTATGATGGTCATTCCTGCAAATCAACTTTCCACTCTCCCAATCCTGCAAAGCTCACATTTTTATTAGCCATGGTCTTCCTAGGATAAATGGATATAACATAAAAATCCACCACCTTCTTAATGCCAAAGGCCTCCACAAAGACAGTTTTACAAATGCCTATGTTCTAGCCTTTCTATTGTTTGCCATTTTCACTTTGATTTCAAGTATCTCATGATGCAGATTTGTGCACCCCTATCCACTAGACCTTTCCTAACTTGATGTAAAAATCTAGCACAGGTGCAACATTCTCATTCATTTTAACTTGTGCAATTTTTACAATAGGCACACTCTCTTTTACCTTTCTCCTAGTGCTAACTCCGTTCATTAAATCTCTCCTAACTTGTGTACATAATGCAAAGAAACCGAGGCCATGAGATATTAGGACCCTTACCTCTCATGTCTTCCAACAGGTTGTATGGATCCATACCATGTCCAAGAGGAAATTCTTGGAGGCTGATACGATGTCGAGTCCTTTTGGCCTCCTTGGTCTCCTTTGCCTTCTTCTGTTGTCCATGGTCACTTTGTGACATGAATTCTTATTTCTCCTTACCTTTTCCACGACCATGCTTGATGCCATTTGCTTCCATGTCAATCTCATTTGAATTTGTCACCTCTACCACATGCATATTTGGATCTCGCAAAGGTGGAACTCCTTCCACTCCTCGTGGAGGTGGTCTTGTTACATTTGTGCTTTGTAGAAACTGTGGTTATTAACTAGTTCCTTCACCTGCATTCATCAGTGGGTAATTAAATTTAGGTCTCGTTGGCTCCCCACAGGCCCAAGGAAAATTATACATACCATGTCTAGATTCTTTGCAATTCCAACATTGCAAAAGTCTCCTAGGTCGTGGCTCTTGCTCCTCGGATTTCTTTGTTTGTCCCTTGGGACCTATAGCTTCTGCAAGGTGGATTAACAATTTTCTTAAGGATTCATTTAAATTTTCAAGTACCTCTGTTGTTACCTCAGGAATCTCTCTAGATGTTGATGCTTGCAATTTTCCCTTAGATCTAGGACCCTCTATTGGAACCTCTCCTCTTAGACCCTTGAGTTTCCTTTACTTCTTAATAGCCCTAGTTTCAGTTGCATCAAAGGTAGCAGGTGCATTTGCCTCGACTTTTATCTTGAGTGTGTAAAAGCCGGCTATGAACCTTTCCTTCTTTAGGAACTCTGCACCACCACCAGGGCTAGCCATTTCTCACCCATACAGCCCAAAGACGTAGAAACTCTTCTTTATAAATTTAGTAGTCATCTAAGTCTTTTTGTTTGTGAGAAATGATGCCTTGCAATAGCTTTTGAGTGTTTTGGGGGTCAAAGAATTATCTCTTGAAATGATCAACAACTTCCTTATAGTTTTCCTTAACATCCTGAGATAGAGAATCAAACCAAGTGCTAGCATCTTTTCTAAGGACTACTTCAAACATTTCTAAACATTAAATATCTCTTATCACTCTCTTTATGCGGCACACCATTTTGAAATTAGCTAGAAATAGCTCGGCATCCTCGCCAAGCTCTCCAAAAAAGAGAGGATATCCTGACATTTGGTGTCAGGACTCCATTGAATGAATTTCAAAGTGACAATGTTTTTTATTTTCTTTCTTAAAAATACTTACACAATAATGTTTTCTAAATTAGTTATAGAAGCCAAGTGTGCGAGTACTTCACATAAGCATAAAGAAAGGGAAGGGATTTATAAAGGAAAAAGAGAGATTTCACTAAACATGGAAATCGCCAACGAGTTTTGGCTTTATTGAGTCTCATCAGGACATTCCATGAATACCAAATTATCAATTTAGGCTTATGGTTTTATAAGCACTTTTGGAGGGAAAATTTCTAAGACTTTTGGAGGTAAATGTGGGTAGTTGGACATTTATAATTAGATTTGAGTACAACTTGAAGAATTTAAATGGTGATGGATGTATCCCAAGAAAATAGGTTTGAGTACAACTTGAAGAGTTTATAATTAGGTTTCAGGACAACTTGAAGAGTTTAAATGTTGATGGATGTATCCCAAGAAAATAGATTGGCTTTGTTGGGCATTCATTGGTTGGGCTTGTGTACAACTTCAAGAATTTAAAATGGTGATGGGTGTATACCAAGGGGATTGGCTTTCTCTAGTTGGGCATTCAATGGGTTTGTGTACATCTTCAAGAGTTTTAAATGGTGATGGATGTATACCAAGAAATAGATTGGCTTTGTTGAACGCAAGTGCAATCTCTTGTGAGTGGGAAAAATTAAGGTGTTAACTTCTGGCAATGTTAGAGACATTACAAAAAGTGGTACCAATGGCTAGGGGGTTTCATGAAGTACTAGAATCCTTGATAAGGTTCATCTTAAAAATAAGATTTCTCCAAGAGATTTTGTCGTAACCCCTACTTTGTTATACAAAAATTGAAGTCTTGAGTTGTGCATGCAGTGTACATGGCTAGCTTAGATTAAGGTTTGGGCCCAACGTGCTGGATGGTTAGGTTGAGTTTTGGGCCAAGAGTGTGGTGGAAGTAAAAAGCGGTGACAAGATATAAAAATGGTGTGATTTAGGAAAAACTGATAAAAGAACTTGGAAGGGTTGCATCTCCACTGGATGCTTGTGGAGACTTACAAATTACAATTTAGAACAATTGTAAGGTGGGGTGCAAGTATGTGCAGGTAGGTTGTTAACTGGGTCCTTGGAGTGGATAGTTAAGAAAATAGAGGTTGGTTATGATAATAACATTGAAGCCAGTTAGGTAGGTGCAAATAATAAGGATGGAGAGGTGATAGGTTAAGGTATGCAAGGTTTTAAGAGAACCAAAGTGGGTAAGGCTTAATTTGGTTAGTATTAGAGTTTTATGAGGTCAGGTTCAGCTTAGTTACAGGTCACCAACTAGGTGAGGCAAAGATTGGGGAATGTACAAGGGGAGAAAAAATGGTATTTAACTTTCAAGGTAAGGTCATGGATGATTAAAATTATGGGTTATAACATGCAAGGAAGGTGGGGTCAAGGCAGGCAAAGCTATTAATTTTAGCAAGGTGTTGATGTACAAAATGAAGGGATAAAACATACATAGAAGGGGAGATCCAATCCACATAAAGCTATAAGAATGGTGACTTTTAAATGAGGGTAATAATGTACTTGGAAGGGTTTCATCTGCACCAAATGTATGCGAAGATTAATAAGCAAATTGTACAATTGTAAGGTGGGGTGCAAGGCCGTGAGGGTAGGTTGATCACTAAGGAAACAAAATAAAAAGATGCATATCAAATGATCAATGATAATTAAAAAGAGGCAGGATGATAGGGTTTGGTGACGTGAGAATTTATCCTACTCTTTGGGAACCAAACATGAACACCATACGTTGTTGAAAATGGATTTTCTTACTAATTGCAATGTTTAATATAATGTGTGAAGTCAAATGAAAGGGAAAAAAGTCTATTCTTGGGCCATTATCCATGGCCTATGCATGTCCTGATGCTTAAAATAACACAAAAATATAGAAGTCTAAGCTAATATTGTACCTAATGAGAGGCAAAATAAAACAAATTTACAAAAGAGTTTATCTTGGCAAATCTAAGAGGACCTAAAATCCTATGAATTACACATTGAAATTTGAATTTAGTACTAACAATTATGTGTATCTTTTGCCTTGCAATGGGAATGAAAGGATCATACAAACTCTCGTGACTCATGCAAGATAATTGATTACTCTAAAGTCTAAGTATTCACAAAAACGTACACAAGCCTTCCTTAGTGGGGGCACCAAAATTGAGGTGGTACAGGGTGGGCAACCACAGAGGCGACCTCTAAACACCCCTCAAGGCTCTCGTGCTGCTCAATTGGGGCTCGGCCAACCACAACAAACCCACAGCCAACAACAAGTGAAGGGGCACCACCTAGTTAGAGAGCAAACTAGGACACCGAAGAGGAAAATTCCTAAGCAATATAAGCAAGATGAAAGGGTACACTAACACTAATATCAATGCTACAAATACACACACCAAACACCTAGAGATACCTATATATATGTATGCATATATATATATATATATATATATATATATGTGCAAGAATTAAGATTCACTTTGAGTGATTGACTGATTGACTGTTAGTTGCAAGCTAACTCGGATAACATTTTCAGAGCTTTTCTTGTAAAAATACTTATTAGTTTGATAAATTGGGAATGTTGTAACTCCTACTTTCTAGATAAATAGTATAATTGATGAGCCAGGCCTACAAGCTTCTAGATTGTATCAACCTATCTTCAGTTAGAGCTCCCAGATTATTAGTTTTGACCACATAAATCTTGGCTAAGGTATAAAAGCCAATTTTTGTAAGTATTGGATAATAGAAACATAGCATGAGCTAACGGCTCTCACCTCTCTCCTTCTCGTGCTTCCTACTCCCTTCCCAAATGTCACATTGTAGTGCCATCTGTTGCATTGCAATCGTAGGTAAGAGCTCCACGCGTTGACGTAAGCATTCATGGTAATCCGTAGCTTTTGGCGTCGTTGGACCTCGGCCTAATTTTATCATAATTAGGAATCTAAACTAGAAATCATAAAATAAGTATAGGCGAGGTCTTGGGGCACCATTGCTAAGCATTTAGATGCATTTTGGGTCGAAAACGACTAGGTCAAAAACTCACTGTTGTTAATAATCGTGATTTTTTCACTTGACTTGAAGTGAGATTTGAGACCATAAGCATGTGTGCTTAGGTCTTATAAACATGTCCTAGAATTTTTATAATGGTTGGAGGTTGTTTGATGTTGTAACGGTTATGAGTTGTTTGCCAATTATAACGACTAGCTTTTGGTGATGTCTGTCATTTGAGTGTAGCTTGAGTTAGATGCGAGTTATCTGTTGTTTTCCAAGAGATTGACAGCCTCTTGTAGCCTCTATGCACTAGTCGAGTCAGCTTCATCCCATGGATTGACAATTATATTTGATGTTATAAACCCGTTCCACATTTGGCACTCCTGGTGGGCATCGAAGAGACCTAAACTAGGGAAAACATGAGCTTCTTGTGTAGTTGTCCTTTAACTTCCTCTAGGATCACGTAGAGTCAAAACTTTCTCTTTAAATCCTCATAGCTTAAGATTGTCGCCTTTTACTGTGTAGAGGTAGCTTAGAAGTAGGTTGTACTTGCTAAGTACCTTTTGATACGAATCGAGCTCCCTTGACCTCTTGATTCATCTCTACTGGATCATAACTTGCAAGGATTAAGAAATGTTGATAGTATGATTCCAGATCTTTGGTTCCTTGAGTACAGTCAAGAAACGCATTCATACGGTCTGAATGATATACTTTGTTCTGATAGTTCTTGTTGAGCTAGGCTTTTTAAGGTAATCCCAAGTTGTAAAATTAGCATCAAAATTGTTCTCTGTGCAATGGTCTCTCCACCAACGCTTGGCTCTTTTCTCTAGTTTGAATTTAGCAATAATGGCTTTGTTTACTGCTGACGAATGAGCCAACTCAAAGTATTCATCCATGCACTCAATCCAATCTTCAAGAACTTTGCCTACATCTTTGCCTTCCCCACTAAAATTCCCAAGTTGATACTTGCAAAGAATACCATCAATGTCTCTATCAATGATGGTGTGTTGAGGAAAAATAGACGCATTTGTGTTAGCAGCAGCCACATTTCCTCTAGGAGGCATGGTAACTTACTGCACCATATCAACCAAGGTCACACTTAGTAAAATATTCTAACTCACTCAAAGTCCTTAAATCAAGTATAAAAGACATTTTAAATTAAGATGAGAGAGAATTTAGAGAAATAATAATGAATAAATTAATCCAATTTCTATATCACAAAACTTTGGATTTTCAAAAATTCTACAAGTGTCTCAAAAGCTTCTAATGAATCCTAATGGCTCTGACATAATGCACTCGGTAATATCCATTGTGGCATCCTTCCACCAATGGAGCATAGTTGTCCCATTCCTTGAGTATATTGGATGGTTGATTCCAATAATCCTTTGTGATCTTTGGCTAGAACATCTCTTCATGGAATCATCTAACTCATACCATTCTTGAGTAAGAGATTTTCTTGTTATAGGTACCCCCATTTCGGTGTGGACAGTCGCCTTCTTGTACCCGAAGTAATCATTGAAGTAGGTAGATTCTTTTGAAAACACATTTGGTGTGTCCCATCCGACTGAGCTGTGTATATTTGCACAATCTGTAGGGAACTGAGGTCTGTTGTAGGCATTGTATGAGACTTTTACATGGCGAGGATTGTGGATTAATGACTTTTCAAATAAGTCAAAAGATAATTTCCAAGGTACCAAGAGAAAGGAATATCGATAGTTGTTTTTGCATTGTCGGCCCCATACATTAAACATGACAATGTCAAAGCATCCCGTAGCCATTACTAGAGGAAGTATATTTCTAGCCATCCATGTTTTCTTGTCGGTCGTAGGGTAAGTTCATAAGCATTTATGTACAATATTGGATTAGTGACTACAATCTTTGTTTCCAAATTGGATTTTATCCACTCAATACTCCCAACAGACGAGGGTTTATGCTCAGGTGGTTTAAACTTGGGATTCCCTGCATGATAATGATACCAAGCTTAGAGGGTATTTGGTACAATAAAATCCGTAGACATCAACCTTTTCTTCTCTTCCCCATTATGCATGGTAGTAGTGACAAGTCTTTGCACTTCCACTTATGTTTGGAAATGCTCTTCCACCATAAGGCAAGAGAGTATATCCGCACATATCCCTTGAGGTAAGATGCTAGTCATCTACACACACACCCCATCACTCAAGCTAGTTGAAATGATAAAACCAAGATTCAAACTCAAATATTGTATCCTCAAAACAATATGTGTTATATCAAAATCAAAATTTTTTAACCGTAGAAGACCAAAAAGCTACATAGTGTTTCTAGGGAGATACATAAATACAAAAGGGTCCAATGAACCATTTCTTGGTTCCTACAACTAAGGTTCTACCCCTATATTTGTCCACATCTTCGGTGTCAAAGTTAAGCACTTCAACTTGTGCACTAAAAGTCACATGTTTCTTTTCATACCATTCTTCCCCCCGTGATACATCCTTGGGTGATAATTCACTAAAGCAGTTTACATGAGCATGTCATTATTTACATAATTTCTGTAGAAATATCTACTCGAGTTCATGGCCATTGGTTGTGCTTCGACAAAGTCACAAATGCACCTTGGTTTCTCATAGTTATCAAAGGTAATGGTGACATTGTGAGGGTTGTATTTAAGAATTGGTCCATAAATTCTATTAAACCAATCTTAGGGTACATAATAGAATTGGTTGCTGCCATTTGACTTCTTCTATACTGTGATTATGGCCTTCTTACAAAAGCCATATCTTTGGTTTAGCATAAATCCCTTCTTACTAAGTATGAGTTAACGCCTCGGTGTATCCAAAAGAGAGCATAAGTTAAGGTAAAGAACATATCCTTGCACTTTAACATTGCCTTCTTAAATCTGTTCCTCTACCCAAAGATGTGGTTGGTCATAAACCTATCAAGCACTTGCGTTCGATGTTCAAGCTGAGCTTCAACATATAACTCCCATGCTACGTAAGTGTTGGGTACAAGGTAGTCTCTAATCCCCTTTGAAACTAGAACCACTTCAATTTCCCAATGGAGACTGAATCCAGCTACATAACTCGAAAGTACTCTTTGCACAAAGTCGCTTGGGAGTTCATCTAGACAATTAAGAAGATCCATCTAAAACAAGACAAGGAGAGAGAAGAAACTTAGTACACATGTGAACTAAAAGTGAGTCTACGCTTCTTTTATCCATCAAAATTTGATCTTTATTATTTCATTACAATATTATGGGTGTCTTGGAGCTAATTCTATAGATATTCTTTTAAATTTTATAACAGGGTATTCTCTCAGACCTCCCATGCAACAACGTGGTCTATAGTTATCTAACTTCTCTTTTCCTATGACAGTTGGCAAGAGCTTCAAACTTCGTAGCGACTTTGACATTCCTTAACATTAGGGAACGCATTGCCAAGTAGTATGTCTTCTAGGCCTAACCATATTCTGCATTGAAGTAGTCTGAGGTTGGCAAACCAATCTCTTGGACTATCGTCAATATAGATGAAGAATTGACAAAAGGGTTCTTGGTGACGGGTAAGGTAACTACGGTCAACACTCTTCCAATGAGTTGTGCTTCCTGTTATGACAAAGACTTTGGTCCCGATTCTAAGTAAAAGAGTTCCCGTTCATCCCTTGATAATTGTGTTGCCATATTGCTGAACACTATGGCCAAAACCTCGTTCCCCTGGCTAAATCATTCAGACATCATTGTGGGAGCCATTTGTAACTACAAAACAAAAATTCAAAGAAATTAAAACACCGTCGTTTGACACTTCAACCACTTTACCATAACTCAAATCAAACACTTCCACTCAAGAAGACAAGTCAAACAAGTATCACTAACCAATGTCACTTATAGATGCATCATGAATACAATATATTTTCTCAAATAGCATGCATGATGCATAAATAACCCGCAGGCTTTAGGCTATCCCATAACCTTAAGCATAGGCTCTAATACCAAGTGAAAGATACCCCTCCCCGGGTGTCTATGCACAAAATATACAATTTACACTTTTATACAATTTTCAATATACATCAGAGTTGCAAAAGGGTGAAAGCATGTATAGGTGGTCCAAAAAGGGGTGTCCTAGACACTCCTTTTTAAAGTAGTTTTGGGGAACTTTTGAGTCTACATTTGATTTTTGGGGAACGAACCTCAATGATGAGTAATGAAGATGGGAGAAACTTTTTTCAAAAGAGGGGTATGCATTTTTTATCACCCCCTGTAGTTCTTGGATGTGTTGGATGTACGAGCACCCCCTGTGTCTCGTTTTCTGCGTGGGCCCAAAGCATGCAGGTTTAGGGTATTCTCTGTGCAAGGTTTTTGCATAGAGTAGAGCGTATTTCTTTCCTTCTCTATACGATGTTTTTGCAGCACGTTACCTTTCTCTCCTCTATGCACGGTTCTCTGCTGTGTCTGCTTAGTTCTCCATCTCCCTCTCTCTCTCTCTCTCTCTCTCTCTCTCTCTCTCTCTCTCTCTCTCTCTCTCTCTCTCTCTCTCTCTCTCTAAGGATGGAGCCTTCTCACGAGTTAGGTGTGTGTGGGTGTCTGTGACATGTTTGGTCTTGTTTATGCTTGGGCTCTTCATGTTGTATGTTCATGCATTGAGCTCTTTCTCTTTAGGTTTTCTTGATCCGGCTCCATGCCCACCAATACACAATCGAGCAGAGTTTCTTGAGCAGTTCACAGGCTTCTTACATGATTACTAGGCGGCAAAGAAAAGGGAAAAAAGAGAGAGGAAAAGGCAGCAAACTTTCTGTGCTGACAAGCCAAAGGATGTCCAGCTCGACGAGAAGCAGAAAAGGAATATTATTTGTGTCATGTCAATGTGCTACAAAGAGCAGACGCAAGGATTGACAGCCAAACTCAAAGGAGAGATTTTTAAACAGTTACTCCAACAGTCAGTATTTTGCAACCTGCAGAACTCAGCACGTTCTATACAGAGAGCAGTTCTTTTCAACATTCGCAGCACATTGTTAGAGGTCAAGGTCTCACCACAAAAATTCTTTTCAAGAGGACAACAATGATGGCATGCATTAAGCATTAATTCAAGGGACGAAGTAGATGCACGTTCCTTTACGGATAGAGCACTTGCAAAGTCGTTGGGCATACTCCCATTCTTAACAAATCACTAAGAGGATTCTTGTCAATCCTTTCTAAGTTATATAAACAAAACCAATTGAGCTAGCTCTAAGGTTTGGATCAAAAGGCCATAGTGACCTTCACGATTCTTTGGTTCTTTGTCTCCTTTCTTACACAAACATACACACACAACCCACACACATACATAGTCAAAAAAACACTCCTATGATTAATCCCCTTCCCTTTCTCTCACACATAATTACATAGATACTCTAACTCTCACATATACATTCACACACTATCAAAAAAGTTCAATTCGTTTTCTGTCTATCCTTCCTCTTTAGGCACATCCACCATGTTACAAATGTTTATGCAATGTATGTATGTGTGTAGGAGTGATAGTGTGTTTGTTTTCCCTATGTAGAATTGTATGTTGATACATACAATCCTTTATATGTATGGTGTAAATGTATACTGTTGCATGTTAAAATGCATACCAAATGTATACTATTTCATACCAAATATACCTACACATAGGTATGATAAATATAGTATTGGATGGTAAAATGAATACTAAATGTACCTAGACATATGTATGTATATAACACAATATAGGTACATCACATACATACAAACATGTAAAAGCAAGATTGTACATAAACATTGGGTTCATTTATACACCCTTTTCATAAATATTATACGTATAAAACACTATTATATTCCATAATCCTAAATAATGTCTGAATACCCAAATATTCTTTTTGATCGAAAGATTCTTTGATCGAAGAAAATTCTTATAAAATAAATTCTCACCGATTTAGAACAAAATCAGCAATTGCCTTTTGCATTTTGAGATTTTTGCAGGCAGAGCACTATACAGGTATAATTTTTCACTTGATTATACATACTAACCTATTTTTTTAAATTGTGTTTCACTTGTGTGGTGTAGCAATTTCTCTCTGACCACAGAGTTGGCTATTAGGCTATAGGTCACTGCGTGATGTACAATTATATGACTCACTTTAAGGAAGGTTTTTTACTGAGTAGAATTAAGCCTCTGTTGGAATAAGGGTTGGAGAGAAACGCACAAATCTTGGAGAAGACGAAGGAAGCTCAAGGCACACAACTAAGAGTGTGTGTTACTTAGTGTGCAATGGAAAGATAGATATCCCTAGAATAAATGGGCGTATATACAATGCACGGGGAGACAAATCTCCAAAAGAGGGAAAAAATGCCTCGGCGAGTGTGTTCACACACATCACTACCACATGTATATGGTAACAATCCCCCTTGGAGTGATGCAGTGAACGAGAGCTGGCACATGAGTAAAGGGAAGTGCCATGCCCTGAGGACATGATAAGTCCACAAAGGGGAGTAAGCCCAAAGCTTTCTGGAAAGCTTCAAACTTATCAACTTTTTGAAAATCTTCAAACTTCTCACGAGACACTTGTTAAGGACATAAGTGGCACACATGATGGCCTCAAGCCAAAAATAATGCGGTAAAGCTTGAATTTTTACCATACATCGTGCCATTTCCGTAAGTGACCTATTTTTCATGTGAGCAACACCATTTTGTTGAGGCGTATAACTTAGCCTTCAAAAGGCGCTTAGGTATGGACGTGTTTGGTGCTTAGGGCTACCCACTTAAGTTTTAGATATTTGCAATTTGATTGTTTCACATCATTAAGGGCTAGCTGCTTAGGGTTAGCGGCTTTTCTTTTGGCCGCTCTAAATCGGCTTAGTGTCACATTAGTTTAACCATTTTAGTAATTTGCTTAGGGTTAGCCACTTAGGGTAAGTGGATTTTGATTTAGCCGTTCTAAATTGGCTTAGTGTTGCATTAGCTTAGAAATTTCCATGATCAGCTTAGGGTAAGCATTAGTTTACTTAGGATCTACTTCTTTGCAATTTGACTCTTTCAAGCTACTTAGGTCTAGCGGCTTTTGATGTGGCCGCTCCAAATCGGCTTAGTGTCACATTAGTTTAGACATTTCAAAAATCTTCTTAGTGTTAGTCTCTTAAGATAAGAAGTTGGGTGAGTGAGTCCGCTTAGTGCTAGCCACTTAGGTTCTAGTTCTTTTCTATTTTGATATTTTAGGTCGATTTGGGCTAGCCCCTTAGAGTAAGCCACTTGGGATAAGTGGTTGGGGTGTTTGAGCCCACTTAGGATTAGTTGCTTAGGTAAAGCAACGTTTGCTTTCTTGACTACTCGGAGTTGGCCTTGTAGAAGTGCTTAGGGATGGACGTGTTTGGATGCCTTGGGCTAGCCACTTAGGTTTTTGTTCTTTGCAATTTGTCTATTTCAAGTCACTTAAGGTTAGCTACTTAAGGCAAGCGACTTTTGATTTGATTGCTCTAAATCACCTTAGTGTAAAATTAGTTTAGCCATTTTAGAAATCTACTTAGGGTTAGCCTCTAAGGGTAAGCGGTTGGTTTTTCACTCTACATAGGGTTAGGCACTTAAGGCTAGCCTCTTAGGTTCTAGTTTTTGCAATTTAGATGTTTTCGATCGCTTAGGTTTAGCAGCTTTTGGTTCAGCCACTCCAAATTGATTGAGTGTTGCATTAGTTTAGCCACTTAAGTAATCTGCTTAGGGCTAGCCGCTTAGGGTAAGCAGGGGGGCTATTTCAATCCGCTTAGGGTTAGTGGCTTAGGTTCTAATTATTTGCAATTTGGCTAGCCTCTTAGGGTTAGTGGCTTTTGACCTGGCCGCTCTAAATTGGCATAGTGTCTCATTGATTTAGCAATTTCAGTAATCTACTTAGGGTTAGATGCTTAGGGTGAGCAATAGGGCTATTTTAATTCACTTAGTGTTAGCTACTTAAGGTTAGCAACGTTTTCTTTGAATGCTTGAGATTTGTCTTGTAAAAGTGATTAGGGCTGGTCGTGTTGGCTGCTTAAGGCTAGCAACTTAGACTTTGGTTCTTTGCAATTTAGCTCTTTCAGGTTGCTAGGAGGTTTAGGCTAGATTCCGATAATATTAGGGTTTATCGTCAATCTACATGCATTGTCATGTAGAGATGGGTGTGTACTTATGTTGCACCCACTAATATAGGAACTCACTATATGTTGTTTTTCCTCTCAGCAACACCATTTTGCTAAGGCGTATAAGGCACTGTAAATTGGTGTTTTATCCCACAACTAACCAAAAATGCATTAAATTCATGAGACATATACTCCCCCCCTCGATCGGAACAGAGAGTGCCCATAGTACATTTTGATACATTTTCAACCATAGCCAAAAATTGTTTGAAGCACATAAAACTTTGGACTTCTGTTGAAGTGGAAATACCCATGCATGCCTGAAGTAATCATCAATGAGAGTCACAAATTAAAGTTAATTGCCCAAGGATGGAGTTTGCATGGGCCCACAAACATCATTATGCACAAGCTACAACCTATATGTGTCTCTAACTAAACCATCCTTTAAAAACTATGAACATTGCATTTTACCTAAAATGCAGCCTTCACAAACATGTTTGACAGGTGCTTCAAGAGGCGGCAAAGAAGCAACCATATCAAATTTCTGCAAACGCAGCAAATTGGAAAAATTCAGATGCCTGCATGCCACAGTTTAATATCAAAAACAGCCCTTGAATCTGCAATTGTATTTGCAAAATTTTGTCCACACTTGTCATACAAAGTGAGCTTATACAACCCACGGCACAAAAGGCCAGATGCAACAATTTCATCACCAAAACTGAGATCATGAATTGTACATCTATCATCCACAAATTTGACTACAAGTCAAAGTCTAGCAAGTGCAGATACAAATAAAATATTCTTCTTGATCCTAGGTACATAAAGTGCATTAACAAGTGTGAAAGAACTACCATTTGCAGCAGTACGCACAATCTTTTCAACTCCTTGAACCGGATAAGAGGAATTTTTGGCACAAGTGATTCAATTTCCATGAGGGACAAACTCGAGAGAGGTGAACAATTCATGATATGAGATAATGTGATTTGTAGCACCACTGTCAAAATACCACACATGTGAATCTGCAGCAATTGACATGCATGCATCATGGACAACAGTATTGTAAGTGCACTCTGCACTAAAAGCCCATTCTACGTCAACATCAACATCACAGTATTCTCTCACAAAAGTCTCATTAATGGCTGCATTTGTAGTGGAACCAACATTTGCAGTGGAACCACCCTCTTTCTTCTTAGCCTCTTTGGCCTTCAACTTAGGACACTGCTTGATTAGCTTTACAATAATGTTAATGCATCTTCTTTTTTCCCTTACCAAACATCGAGCGAATTTATCCGAGCAAGATCAAAACCGAGCAAAGTTACCAAGTGAGTTTCTCACGTATCTTTATACATCTTTTCTAAAAAGAGACATGAGAGAGAGCGAGAGAGAGAGAGAGAGAGAGAGAGAGATTTCTCTAAACCCAAACAATAAATGTCAGCACCATTGCTCCCCAATCATGATTATACAAATCTAGTCGTCCTTATACATGTCACCATTGCTAGCAAACATATGTTTTTTTGGAAACTTAAATATAGATCAATTGAACAGCTTAGTTCACAAACATGGAAGATGCGACTCCTTTCAATTTTGCATCATTTTTTGGAAAAATCTAGCAGATGTCTAGAAGGCCATAATTTGTTGCGGAAAATTTCAATCTCTTTTGAGCTTGTGTCTGCTAAAGTCAAGGTGGTAAGGAAATCTTGCTACTTGGATGAGGGAAAGGGTTGCATCCTATTGACATCCCATTTTTTTGCAGATGATAGCTTGCCAAACCAAGAGCTACCATGTATGTCCACTAGGAAGAGTGCTAATAAGTGAGAGAGATGCTTAGATCTCTCTCTCTCTCTCTCTCTCTCTCTCTCTCTCTCTCTCTCTCTCTCTCTCTCTCTCTCTCTCTCTCTCTCTCTCTCTCTCTCTCTCTTTCTTTAAAAAAAAAAGAGAAACAATATCACTATCACCGACTATTTTCATCATATACAAAACATCTTTACAACAAAATGTTGAGCTTGGAGAATTTCCAAGAAAAAGTCTTTTCACTTTCACGGATCAAAGCTAACTAGGTCTACTTCGATCTTTGTCTTATCTTTCTTCTCTTTCACTTCACCTTGCGCATTCTCCCACTTAAGTTTTAGTCCTCATGAAAACCAATCCAACGTGTGAACACAACCAAACTACCTTGTAGGATCTTCTCTTTGTCTCTCTCTCTCTCTCTCTCTCTCTCTCTCTCTCTCTCTCTTTATGCCATCATGTATCGCATAAAGAGTTTTATGTTTGGTCAATGGATCCCGGAATCCGACCATCGCACCTTATGTATTGACCTTTCATGTGGAGAAGCAACTAAGCATGATAATCTCAGCCAAAGGAAAGAGAAGTTATCACTATGTATGGATTTCAAACGGGCACCAATGTACATTGAAATGGTTGAGCAAAAATTATGGATGACAAAGCTTCAATGTGATGCACCATTGGAAACTAAATGGGAAGCTTTCAAAAAAGCTATTTGTTCTTGTGCGGAAGAATGCTTTGCCATAAAGCATCTCCATGGTATCAACAAAGATAGATCACGCAAAAGGTGGTTTGATAAAGAATGTCAAGATGCTCGAAAGTCCTTGATAAAGCTTGATGCAACTATGGACAAAGACAACTATCAAAGTCATTTGCATACATACAAGGCATTGATTCAAAAGAAGAGAAGAAGATGGGAAGTAAAGCAACAAGAATTTCAAGTCCAAGAAAAGGCACATGCATGTGGAAGATTTTGGAGAAACTTGAGAGGCAAGCAGATTGAGAATTTTGGTAACTTGAGTCTAGTGGATATGTACACACATTGTAGGCAATTATATGAGCAAGAAAATACTGAAAAAATGCCATTTTATGGTTCACTCCCATGTATGCCGTCTTTTTTTACTATTGAGGATGTATGCGGTGGGCTTGAAAAGTTGGCCACTCGCAAAGCGGGAGATCTTCAAGGTATCAAGCCGGAGATGATCAAATGGACGGGAGATTTTACCCATGAGTGGATGTGTGATATGTTCAACCTTGCACTTCAACATGGTATGCCTTATGATTGGAGTACTAATTGGGTTAAGCCTTTGCATAAAGGAGGGGATGTAAAGAATGTAAGCAACTACCGGACTATAATGATTGGGTCTCTTATGGCAAAGTTGTTTAGGTGCATAATGGAAATGAAATTGAGTGATTGGGCTGAAGAGAATGACAAGCGTGCAAAGGGACAAGCGGGTTTTCGTCGATGCCATAGCACCATTGATCATCTTGTCACTCTTCGTGTTCTCATGGAGGAAAGTCGGTTGAAAGGCAAGCGATTGTATTGTTGTTTTGTGGACTTTAAGAAAGCCTTTGATATGATTCCACGTAACAATTTGTGGAGAAGGATGGAAGAACTCCAAGTGCCAAGTGAGTTTATGCTTGCGGTTTCTCGAATCTATGAGAAGGTGATTTGTCAATTGCGCATGGGAAGAGAAATTTCAGAAATTTTTGTAAGCACTATTGGGGTTAAACAAGGATGTCCATTGTCACCAACTCTCTTTGGTCTATGCATCGATCAATTGGAACAAATGGTACTTGACTTTATGCAAGAAGAAGGCATTGAAGAGGTCACTATTTGCAATGCGGTAATCATGCTTTTGTTGTATGCGGATGATGTAGTGCTTCTAGCACACACTTTAGAAGATGCACAAAAGCTTATGGTTGTCCTTGAGAACTTTTGCTTGCATACTGGGCTGATAGTAAATGAATCCAAAACAAAGGTTATGCTTGTGAAAACCAACCATAAGGAGAAGCCATGCATTGTGTACAACAACGAGACACTTGAAGTTGTTGAGAGCTTTAAGTACCTTGGCCTTGAGGTTCCATCCAATCACAAGTGGCATGAATGTGCTATGCGTCGTTTGGAAGCGGGAAAGAGAGCATATTATGCATTTGAGAACATGTGTAATGCAGGAAACATCAAGTGTTGGGTTCTCAAGAAGTATCTTTTTGATGCATTGGTGACACCGGTTCTTCTTTATGGAGTTGAAGTGTGGGGCGGGAGCATCTCAAAGTCTACTTGGATAGAGTTTGAGAATGTCCAAAAGCGTTTTCTTACAAACTTTCTCCAAGTTAAGACACAAACACCATATATGCTCTTACTTCTTGAGTCGGGATCTCTTCCAATTGAGGTTATGGGCATGGAAAGGGTTGTGGAGTACATGATAAAGATGCGTCAAAACCCCTCACATCGACTTCCTACAATTGCATGGGAAGCAAGCAAAAAAGTTCAAAAGACGCATAAAAGCAAGATCTTGAGCACGGGATGGATGCAAGACATAAAGAAGTGGTTTGGGAGATGGGATGCATTACACTTGCTACATGATGCTTCAATTGACTCTCAAGTGAATGAAGCTTTTCTACAACGCCAATGTATTACGGCTTGGGAGAAATCCGGTGGGTCACGCTTCATACATTACACCACCTATATTGCCCCCAACTACAAAACCATGTTCTTCGCTGAGAGAGGAAACCGTACTCACACTTACATGCTTGAGCCTATTCCCTTGTCCACGATACGCACTATCGCAGCAATTCGGCTTGGCTCCCATTTCCTTCGATGCGAAATAGGGCGTTGGGGCAATGGAGAAGAGTCAAATCGATTGTGCACATTATGCTCACTGCAAGTTCGAGAGTCTGAGTACCACACACTACTAGAGTGCTCAGCTTTTGATCACATCCGAACTTGCTTCTCTCACATTTTCAGCCATAACTTAGACCTACACACTTTCCTCTCCCAGCCAAAGTGTGGGCTCTCCATTGCGACTCTCATCACTACAATTTTGGAGCATCGAGAGTCACTCATCAGCCATACACATACTACATCACATGTAACTTTGGTCCCATAGGTCATATTTGACCTCCGAGGACGATAATAAAATCTATCTATCTATCTCTCTCTCTCTCTCTCACACACACACACACACACACACAAAAACTCTCTTAAAAATTCTATGTCTCTTTCAATTTTTAGATTTCAAGTCAGCTAAAAATAGTACTAAAAGCCAATTGAAAACTCAAAACAACCAATTAAAGGGAGGAAAAGTAGAATCCGGTTTGAAATTTCAAGAAAATAGAGTTTAATTATAAAAAATGCCGTTATTTTGGGACATTTCCTCTATGGATGTTTGTAAAGTTGATTTTTCCCCAACACTGTCTGAAGCATGTGAACTGGTTCTCTCTCTCTCTCTCTCTCTCTCTCTCTCTCTCTCTCTCTCTCTCTCTCTCTCTCTCTCTCTCTCTCTCTCTCTCTCTCTCTCTCTCTCTCTCTCTCTCTCTCTCTCTCTCTCTCTCTCTCTCTTTTGACACGCTGAGCGCCACACACTCATTAAAAGTATAACAAGATGACATTTGTCCAAAAAATGATTTGCGAGAAAAAACCAGCAGCAGTACCACAAATTGAAACTTACTTTAGCAACGCTACATTCTAGAGAGGCACCTACCTAAGATTAATTAAGCTAGTTCTCTGAAATATCAACATCCCCATCGTCAATATCTGTTTGCAAATCCTTGGGATCCTTCCCATCCACAGAGAAAACCATAGAATATAGTGTCGATAATTTCCTTTACTGTGCTAGCAAGATCCTTTGCCATTGAACGGGGACGCATCACACGGGCAATCTCGATCACATCAAAAATGTATAAGGAGAAGGAAGAGTAATGAGCACGTTGGAAACCAACTAAAAGATCATGGGGCACACTAGCATGGAGCAAAACCCTGTCGCCAATGCTAGGACTAAGGGGCAAGTAGACGAAGAAGAAAAAGGCAATCGAATGCTGCAGCGGCTTGCATGTTCAGGATAATAGGAGGAATTTTGACAATGCAATTATGAGAGTAGCCACTAGCCATCAATCATGAAGAGCACCTGTAGTATAGCAATGTCATAAATAAAAATCATGGCATCTTTGTTGTTTCTCTCAGTCGGCTTTATCATTGTGGTATTAATTATGCATTAAACGGGTAGGAATCTGTTTGTCAGATCTCGCCCTCTTCGATATTAGAAAGGGAAATAATTGTTGCACGAAACTTAGAGCGGATTAACAACACCCTTAGCACTAATCATGAGCAACTCGAATTGTCTTCAGAGGCTGTGTTCACACCAGAGCACAGGCACCCACCACAACAGTACTCGTTCTTGAGCAGGGATTATAACACATTTAGCTACTATTTCAGTCCCACGAGGAGCAGCAGCTGTAGCAATGTATTCATCTTCTTCCTATTGCGCTCGGGCTCCTTGAGGGCTTTGATCACAAGGGTAGCGGTGCTAATTGCTGCCCTACTTCTAGTCCTACTCTAGTTCAGTGTCACCATTGAGGGAGCCACCAGTAAAATCCAATACACGGTAGACATGAAGCTGAGTGATGCATGTTTTGCACCCACAACGAAGATGCAATGCTGATAAAGAAAGAGCAGCAAGAATATGAGGAGGTGGTTTTTGTTCGTTTAACAGGAGGGGAAGTTGGAGCTGCCTCTTCATTGGCGCCCAAGATCATACCTCTAGGTCTGTCGCCCAAGAAGGTAGGAGAGGACATCGCCAAGGAGACTACCAAGGACTGGAAGGGCTTGCACGTTATCGTCAAGCTCACTATCCAGAATCGTCAAGCCAAGGTCGCTGTGGTCCCTTCCACTATCTGTGAGGGATCCAATTTGGACGGCATCTCTACTGGTTTCCTTTCCTTTCTTTTTGTTGCTTCCGCTTCTTCTCCCACAACCCTACGTTGCCCTCACTCACTTGACAATCTCTCTCTCTCTCTCTCTCTCTCTCTCTCTCTCTCTCTCTCTCTCTCTCTCTCTCTCTCTCTCTCTCTCTCTCTCTCTCTCTCTCTCTCTCTCTCTCTCTCTCTCTCTCTCTCTCTCTCTCTCTCTCTCCCTCTCCCTCTCTCTCTCTCAAAAGAAAAACCTTTTCTGAAATAACATGCAACATCCAACAACAATAGGAGATAATTTAACATCAATACAGTATGTCTATCTGAACCGGTGCAAACCTCACAATTAAAAAGTGTCATTATTTGCACACTTACATCTGCAAGAACATGACATCATAGCCCACAATAAGCATGACACATTGCAGTTGTATGTATGCAGCACCCCCCAACCTCATAAGGCACGACAAAGAAAAAGGTTGCTAGAGTGCACTGACCTATTTTTCTTAAAACCATGCTTCTTATGTTCATAGAAAAAATCACTTTTGGCATTGCCAAGGTTCACAATTTTGGGGCAAGCATCTCTATCCTTCTCTTTACAATAGTAAGCATCAGAATTGCCGGCAGCTCCGCGGATGATGCAGCACCCTTGGAAGGAGTTATAATGGCACTCATCGCACACTCGAACCACAGTACAGGGGCGCAAGTATGAATTCCAAATCACGCACTGACTCCCATGTCTGCTGATGAGAGAGGAGGGAAAGAATGTTGCCTGTGGGATTTAGAGTATTTGAGGAAGCGCTAATTGCAAGGGAGAGCATTCGGCAATTGAGTTTTCTTCGTGAGCAAGGACCTAAAGGTGAGGTCACGAACAGTGGACTTTGCAGAGATGGTTGGGTTCTGGTGATAGCGATTAATGTTGGGACCCGGACAGCACAGCGCCACTATGGCCAGACATTCCCGGGCTTCCCCTTTGTCACTTCAATGATGCCGCCTACTCGTCGACTTCTTGGGTAGGGTACCATCACAGTTCTCGCAGAGTCTCCCTATAGCGATGCCCGATTGCTTGCGATTCAATATTAGATCAGGGTAATGCTTCACCATGGCTGCTCGTGACTGTCCGCATGTGCTGAGATGGGCAATGCCAAGGCCTCCACGCAGGAGAAGCTCGACAAGGTTATGGCCCATGACAAACCCAACTGCGAGGCTACTCACGAAAGAAAGGAGGCAAAGGAAGCATCAGCCAAGGAAGTGAAGCATGAGAAGAAAGCAGAGAACGCCATTGAGACGGCAATTATGCGGGCGGACATTGACCGCCAGCATGCAGCTGCGAACACTGACATGGCAAATGTGCATAACTCGAGTGGACCTACTACCGCAGATCCTCTCAACAGCAACGCCCCAGGGGCGAATTATGGCAATGATCCGCTTGCTACTACAGGCGTCAATACAAACACTACTGGGTATGCTACTGCCGGTGCGCACGCTCCCACTACTCTTGCCAATACCCCTACAGTCTAAGGCTTCTGCGGCCTGTATTTACTTGAGAGAAAAAAAAAACTCAACTCTCTCAAAGAGTGCGCGTCGGCGCGCGCTCTTTGAGAGAGTTGAGTTTTTTTAGAGAGAGAGAGAGAGAGAGAGAGAGAGAGAGAGAGAGAGAGAGAGAGAGAGAGAGAGAGAGAGAGAGAGAGAGAGAGAGAATGGCACCATGTCAGACACCTGCGCACACACACAACCTCAGAAGAGAAGCAGGATCGATGGCTAAATGTACACAACAGGCCAAGGAGGCAGTCGCTCAGAAGGCGGATGAGATGAAGTAATACAGCCAGGAGAAGACCGAGCAAGTACGCGAGCAAACCCAGGGAATGGCGGAAAGTGCAAAGGAGAAGGCCCAAGAGGCGAAAGGTACGGTTTCCGACACCCTCGGCAAGGCAAGCGAGGCTATCAAGATAGCTATGAGCAAGGTTACAGGTGGAGGTGGGGAAGAGGGTCCAGGCCAAGCCGGTCCACGCAACTAAATTTTCTATTTAAAGAAAAAGGAAGTAAGTTGCGCGGGTGGGCTACGTGCATGATGATGATGATGATGTGCAAGATAATTTCTATGCAATCCAAAAACAGTTTCTCTTTGATGGATTGCAATTTACTCCAATGTGCATACGGTTTTGTTAATTCTGGGGATTTTGTACATACGATTTTTAATTCCAGAGAGAGAGAGAGAGAATCCATCACTTGCATTCTGCACCTCTAACAAGGTATCCACTAGTCAGTAGCACTTGAGTCTGCCGTAGTACTGCAATGGCGAGCTCTTCTTATGTGGCTAGCAACAAGGATCTGGCACTACTGCTTCTTGGCATGCTTTTGGCGATGGGGGTGGCGAGATTTGCGAATGCGAGTGGGGACAAGTGTCACTATGGCAGCAAGTGCAGTGGTGGTTATGATCAGCATGGCGGTCAAGGTGGCAAGGGCAGCTATGGTGGCAAGGGCGGCTATAACAACGGCCATAGAGGCGACCAGGGCAAGGGCCATGGGGTAGCAGCTACGATAAGGGGCATGGCGGTCATGGTGGCCACAGCCTGCATGCCTAGCTTGCTAGATTCCACAAGCACCACCTATAAGCATTGGCTAGTCCTCTCTTGTATCTAAACTGCAAGGTCTCTTTAACAAGGTTGTGGGTTGAGTAGATTGTGCTCTCTCTCTCTCTCTCTCTCTCTCTCTCTCTCTCTCTCTCTCTCTCTCTCTCTCTCTCTCTCTCTCTCTCTCTCTCTCTCTCTCTCTCTCTCTCTCTCTCTCTCTCTCTAGCATAGCAATGTCTGCTCTCTCACAATGCAAGTTTAATGTCTTATCATGTCAACATAGGGTTCCCTTATGTTGCACAACACTTGAATTGGTGTTTAATCAGAATAAGCCAAAGATATCAGTAGAGAGAGAGAGAGAGAGAGAGAGAGAGAGAGATCTCCACGATGACGAGGAAGCAGAAGCAGTTGTGGCATAAAAGGTCATGACGGTCAAGTGCCACAACGGTGGACGTAACAAGCATGGAAGAGGCCACACCAACCCCATCAGGTGCTCCATATGTGGGCAATGTGTGCCCAAGGACAAGGCTGTCAAGCGGTTTCTTGCAAGGAACATTGTTGAACAAGTTGTTGTGCAATATGCTTTTGTTTATTATGGATACGCACTTCCCAAGCTTTGCGCCATATGAAGCACTGCATTTCATGCACCATTCGCTCTCATGT
This sequence comes from Adiantum capillus-veneris, assembly GCF_014529385.1. Taxonomy (NCBI): domain Eukaryota; kingdom Viridiplantae; phylum Streptophyta; class Polypodiopsida; order Polypodiales; family Pteridaceae; genus Adiantum; species Adiantum capillus-veneris. The sequence continues at coordinate 89,041,643 of NC_140932.1, forward strand.
TGTCCGTATGAGATTCCGCACAAGAAGAAGAGTTTGGGAGCCACCACAAAGGTTTAGACACAAGGAGGATATGCAGAACCAAAATCAGCATACCAATGTTTATGTTGTTATGAAGTGAAGAGGTGTCTAATTAGTGCATAAGCCAGGAGAGGAAGAAGGCTCATGAATTTTTACTTCTATCATAGAACTCTTAGAAGACGCATGCTACGACCATTGCCACTGTAGTTGAAGCCATCAATAAAATGGATGTTGAGGGACTTTTGAGTCTTTTGGATGGGCTTGTATCTGATATTGTTTTAATGTCTTTCTAAAGATTTTTCGAGAGAGAGAGAGAGAGAGAGAGAGAGAGAGAGAGAGAGTCTGAGAGTGTGCGAGTGAACAAGAGACAAGACAGTGAAAATTCACTAAACTCAGCAGCTAAGAGTGAGTGACCAGTGCTCGAAAAAAATGTTTTTCCAAGACTTGTTAAACTTACATGTTAGAAACATAGAGGTAAACTAACTAAACTTAAGCAAGAAAAGGATATCATTCAAGTTCAAGAGCTAGCTATGCATTATGATGGACATGTGGCATTTGAGTTACCATCTTTTGATCTATTTGTACATGAACTTATGAAAATTGAAACATGTAAATTTACCATGGAGAATAATTTTGCACAAATAGAGTTTTGGAATATGCTCAACAAGATGGTTCCGAGCAAGGATATGACTGTGTATCAATGTGTGTGTGAACACCTTAAAGAAAGAGTATGGCTCTTTTGTTTGAGAATATTTTAATGTGTGTGAACACATTGAAGGAAGAGCATGGCTCTTTTGTTTGAGACTATTTGAGATGCAACATGGTTATTTTGCTACACTATACTCTATAGAGTGACTATTGAGATCTTGATCTAATCTTTTTCATTGCTCATGCTCGCTCGGTTTCATGTTCGTTCGGAAGTACTCGCTCGAGGATTGGGATTCCTCTGTACATAAAGTGCATTAACAAGTGTGAAAGAACTACCATTTGCAGCAGTACGCACAATCTTTTCAACTCCTTGAACCGGATACGAGGAATTTTGGCACAAGTGATTCAATTTCTATGACGGACAAACTCGAGAGATGTGAACAATTCATGATGTGAGATAATGTGATTTGTAGCACCACTGTCAAAATACCACACATGTGAATCTGCAGCAATTGACATGCATGCATCATGGACAACAGTATTGTAAGTGCACTCTGCACTAAAAGCCCATTCTACGTCAACATTAACATCACAGTCTCCTCTCACAAAAGTCTCAAAAATGGCTGCATTTGTAGTGGAACCTGTTGGGATTAAAGCCCAAGTGGCCTCTTATGCGGATATGGCCGGCCGCCCGCCTAACTCACTTACCTCTAACTCTTTGTATATACTAACTTATTCTTTGTGAATACTAAGGATTTGGGAGATAACCCTTCTAACATCTCTCTGTGTACTGTACTGTGTAAGCTCACTGTGTGTGTGTGTGAGAGAGAGAGTCGACCCACGCTCCGCTCCGCGACTTCAATTGGTATCAGAGCCTTGGTTCAGTGCGGATTTGCGCAATCGCGCGCGCGCGCACTTTTCCGGCAGATTCTGGATCCGGAGTTCGAAAATTCACACTCGGCGTTCCGGGAGCGTTTCCATCAGGTGACCTGGGGTTTTACCCCCCTTTCGAAGCCGTTTATGCCCTCAGAATTTCATTCTGAGCACTACAGCAGAAGATAGATTTCAGCCGCAAAGAAATCCGTCTTGTGTAGATTGGCAAGCAGGAGGTGGTCGACATCAATATCGACATCAATATCGACATCGACATACATCACTTATTCGTCTTCAGAGCATCATCTATAGACCAGGTACACATATATATCATCAGATATATATATTGCAGTCTGCATTGCTACTTCTTGTGCTTGCCAGGGTTCCAGGGGAGGTGTGGCACATACGACTGCTTGACCTGACACCACTGGCATGTATTGCAGATTGATGTATCTGTAGATTGTGGGTCTGCTAGTTGTGAGTCACGCTAGCAGACAGACCGCCCGCAGCGGTCATAGTGACAGTGATTGGTCTATTATAGGATGTATGCTAGTTCTGGGCAGTTTGCTGAGCCATCTGAGAGGGTCGTGTGTGAGGTTTTTTGAAGCCAAGCACTGGGGGCTGGGTTACCCAGTGTGAGGTGGATTAGGTTGCTGGAGTTCCCCTCTACACGCATCCTCTTCGGCGACTTTTATCCCTTAGGATGTATGACTTTGTGTAGACACTGGATTGCATCTTATGCGTCAGGCCGTTGAGGCATTGCTCAGGGTTCAGTCTTGAGACAGATACAGGTTCTGTCATCGCCCAGAGAGGAGACAGTGTATGCTTACAGGACAGCATATTACAGGGATTTTTTAGATTTGTCACTGGTCAGCTATTTATGATTGTTTCTTGAGCTATCTTTTGGTTCCCAGAGCTCAGTTTACAGGGGAGACTCTGTCAAAAATTTCAAAATACTGACAGTTCCTGAGGAGAGGTTTTTCAGCTTGTTGATTATAGCTTGTTTACTGTGTACAGAGGCCAGTTTACAGGGGAAACTCTGCCGGATTTTTCTCAGGAGTAAACAGTTTGGCAGATATGGCATCTTCTCACAGTGAGACTCTTTACAACATAAAGAAGCTGGATGGCACAAACTTTCCATTCTGGAAGAAGCAGATTTGGCAGGTTTTGGTGCAGAAAAAACAAGTGAAGCCACTGAAGCTCAAAGGGGAGAGACCAGAATTTATGGCTCAAGATGAGTGGGAAGAGCTTGACGAGTTAGCTTGTTCCACAATCATGCTGACACTGGCAGAAAATGTTTACTTCAACGTAGTAGAAGAGACTACAACGTATGGCGTATGGCAAAAGCTATGTGATATGTACGAGAAACAAAGTGCTGCTTCTCAGATTTACTGGCTCAAGAAATTGGTGGATTTGAAGATGAAGGAAGGGACAGCCATGTCAAATCATCTGAATGAATTTCACTCAATTTTCAGCCAGTTAACAGCACAGGAGATAGTCTTTCCAGATTCAGTGAAGGCTATGTTTCTCTTAATCACTTTGCCAGACAGTTGGGATACTTTTCGTACAGCGTTAAGTAATTCTGTCGCGCCAGAAGGTCTTACAAGTGCCAATGTAGAAGGCAGCTTGCTCACAGAGGAAGTGAACAGGAAGAACATTGACAAAGGCAAAGGCAATAGTGCTTTGGTCGTTCGAGGGAGACAACAGTTTAAAGAGAAGAAGGGTAAGAAGGCACAAAACCGAAGTAAGTCTCGTGATTCGAAGTCAAAGGATGACATAGAATGCTACCATTGTGGCAAGAAGGGTCACATGAAGCGAGACTGTACGAAGTGGAAACAAGAAAAAGGCAAAACAAAGAGTTATGAGCAAGATGAAAAGAAGAGTTCAGTGAAGATTGAAGAGGTGAATGTCACAGGATCTGGTTCAGACAGTGATTCTGGTATAGCAGCTGGTGACATCTTCCTTACAAGCAATCTTGATTCTGTTTTCTTGACTGCAGAGGATGGACATGCTATGAGTGATTGGATTATCGACTCAGGGGCATCTTTACATGTTTCTCCGCACAAAGAGTGGTTTACATCATATGTGGCTACTAAAGACTATGTCAGACTTGGCAATGAGCAGGTTTGTGACATACTTGGAGTGGGAGATGTGCAGTTGAAGTTTCAGAATGGCTCTTCTTTATGGCTCAAGAATGTCAGACATGTTCCAGCAATCCGAAAGAGCTTGATTAGTACAGGGAAGTTGGATGATGCGGGTTATGTGACAGTTTTTGGAACAGCGCTTGGAAGATCTCCAAAGGTTCGATGACTGTAGCACATGGCAGCAAGTCAGGAACTCTGTACACTTTACATGTTTCAGAGGTTAAAAACCATGTAATTAATGTGATTGAGCAGCCAAGTGTGTCACTGTGGCATCGTAGGTTGGGACAATGTCAAAAAGAGGAATGGAAATACTTTCTCATTATGGTTATTTGCCTGGCTTTTCATTTCAAGATTTCGAGTTTTGTGAGCATTGTGTTTATGGTAAGCAAACACAGGAACCGCACAGATCAAAGAGGAATCGTAGGGACGAACGGTTAGCTCTTGTACACAGTGACCTATGCGGACCAATGCCTAGTTTGTCACTAGGGGGAGCAGCGTACTTTTGTACATTCATAGATGACTATTCTCGCAAAGTATGGGTTTACTTCTTGAAGCACAAGGATGAGGTGCTCAAGGTCTTTAAGACATTCTTGCAGCTGGTGGAGAATCAGAGTGGTCAGAAGCTGAAGTGCTTGAGAACTGACAATGGTGGAGAGTACGTTTCCAAAGCTTTTCAAGACTTTTGTGAAGCAAAAGGGATTAAGCGGGAACTTACTGCACCATATAATCCTTCACAGAATGGGGTTGCAGAACGTATGAATAGGACCACCATACAAGAGAAGGTCAGAAGCATGTTGTCAAATGCTGAGTTGCCTGATGGATTTTGGGCGGAAGCAGTGGCTACAGCAATCCATTTGATCAACAGGTCTCCTAGTAGGGTTCTGGATAAGAGTGCAGTGGCCGAGATGCTATGGACAGGCAAGGCACCTTCGTATAAGCATCTCAGAGTCTTTGGTTGTGAAGCTTATAGCCATATTCCTAAGGAGTTCAGAAATAAGTTAGAACCAAAGAGCAAGAAGTGTATATTTCTTGGCTACGGAGAATCGGGCGAGATGGGTTACCGGCTTTGGGATCCTGAGTCCAGAAAGCTTATTCGTAGCAATGATGTGCATTTCAATGAAGCCAAGTTTCACGCTAAGCCAGAGAAGACAGAGGAGATCAGAAGAGTTGTCTTCAGGGAAGATGGACCTAGTGCTAGCACATCAAGACAGCATGGTCAGGCTCAGGAACAGCCTATAGTGGCTAGAGAGGCAGAATCAGTTGTGGTGAGACGTTCTGAGCGTGTCTCCAAACCACCTGATCGTTATGTGCCATCTCTAAATTATGTCATGCTCACAGATTGCGGAGAACCATCTTGTTACAAGGAAGCATTACAAGTGGTTGACTCGAAAAAATGGCAGTTGGCCATGCAGTCAGAGATGACAGCTCTGCATAAAAACCAGACATGGAAGTTGGTTAAATTACCACAGGGCAAAAAGGCTCTACCTTGTAAATGGGTTTACAGGTATAAGATCACCGCTCATGATAGTCAGCCAAAGTACAAAGCAAGGCTTGTTGCCAAGGGCTTTAAGCAAGAACAAGGCATTGACTTTGATGAAGTCTTCTCTCCAGTGGTCAAGATGACTACATTGAGATGCTTTCTTGCATTGGTTGCTATATTGGATTTGGTGTTGCACCAAATGGATGTCAAGACAGCGTTCTTGCATGGTGATTTAGATGTGGAAATTTACATGCAGCAGCCAGAAGGGTTTGTTGAGAAAGGCATGGAACATTTGGTATGCCAGTTGTTAAAGAGTCTTTATGGCTTAAAACAATCACCGAGGGCATGGTACCATAAGTTCCACCAGTTTATGCTTTCTCAAGGCTACAAACGTAGTGAGTTCGATCACTGTCTATATACAAAGAAGGCTAAGGATGGCAGTTGGCTGATCCTTATTTTGTATGTGGATGACATGTTGATTGCTGGCAAACACTTGGAAGAAATTTCAGCTTTGAAGTCAAAGATGGCAAAATCGTTTGACATGAAAGACATGGGTGAGGCAAGTCATATACTTGGTATGCGCATTGAGAGAGACAGATCAAAGAAGTTGATTTGGTTATCTCAAACAGAGTATATTGACAAGGTTTTGCAACGTTTCAATATGGAGAAGGGAAAGGCATTGAGTGTTCCATTGCCACCATATGTGAAACTTAGCAAACAAGATTGTCCTGTGTCTGAGGAAGAAAAGGCTGAAATGGATAAGATTCCATATGCGTCTGCAGTGGGTAGTTTGATGTATGCAATGATTGCTACACGTCCGGATATTGCATTTGCAGTGGGAGTGGTTAGCAGATATATGTCAAATCCCGGCAAGAAACATTGGGAGGCAGTGAAAGGTATCATGAGATACTTAAAACATACAAAGAGTATGCGCATATGCTATGGTAGTCAGGATTTGAGTGTCAGAGGATACACTGACTCAGATTATGCAGGAGACTTGGATAAGAGGAGATCTACATCAGGCTATGTCTTTACATTGGCTGGAGGTGCCATATCATGGCGATCTCGATTACAAGATTGTGTTACGCAGTCTACTACAGAAGCTGAGTATGTTGCAGCAAATGAGGCATGCAAAGAAGCTATTTGGCTTGGTAGATTGGTTGCAGACTTGGGAATCAATGCAGATATGCCAGAGTTATATTGTGATAGTCAAAGTGCTATACAATTGGCAAAGAATCCAGTGTTCCATTCGAAGACTAAGCATATTGATGTGAAGTATCACTTCATTAGGGAAGTACTTGAAGACAAGCAGATACAACTGCTGAAGATCCACACCAAGGACAATCCTGCTGATCTACTCACAAAGGGACTTCCAGGAGAGGGCTTTGTGCATTGTCGTGAGTTATTGGGCATTGGATAGATGGCAGCCATGTAAATCTTTGTACATTTATGTTCATAGATTTACAGTTACTTAAAGTGCCACATTGGACTTTAAGTGGGAGGTTGTTGGGATTAAAGCCCAAGTGGCCTCTTATGCGGATATGGCCGGCCGCCCGCCTAACTCACTTACCTCTAACTCTTTGTATATACTAACTTATTCTTTGTGAATACTAAGGATTTGGGAGATAACCCTTCTAACATCTCTCTGTGTACTGTACTGTGTAAGCTCACTGTGTGTGTGTGTGAGAGAGAGAGTCGACCCACGCTCCGCTCCGCGACTTCAGAACCAACATTTGCAGTGGAACCACCCTCTTTCTTCTTAGCCTCTTTGGCCTTCAACTTAGGACACTGCTTGATTAGCTTTACAATAATGGTAATGCATCTTCTTTTTGCCCTTATCACCAGAATTTCCAGATGAATTTCTGCCATCAAAATCATTAGGAACTGAAGTTTTTCCACTCGCAGCAGAACCATAAGAAGTGGCTGCATTGCTATTACCATTCTTGCTTTGAGAAGCAATAAAGCATGTTCCATTGCATGCTGCCTAGTCCTATTTTTTTGGTAAAGTGACTCTTGCAACAACAATGTGCATAATGAATCAAACTTGACAACTTCTGGATTTCCTTGGGTCATAAGTCTCCAAGTACTAGCAAACGTTTGGTAAGAATCTGGTAAAGCATCAAGAACAGTCTACACAAGGGAACTGTCTGAAATGACTTCTCGTGCTACAGAAATAAGTTGCTCATTGATATTCTTGAAACCATCAAGGAAAGTGTCCATATCATCTTCCTCATGCATAATCTTTGATTCCAGCTCTTTACGCAGCAAATCTATTTTAGCCTCTTTGCAGCTTGCATAAAGACCTGCTAGAATATCCCAAGCCTGTTTTTCAAATCTCAATTTTGTTGAATGAATGTGAGGAGTAATGGTGAACCTCATAGAAAGCGCAATCAACGCATGATCCTATGCATCCTTTACATCCCAATGAGCTTGTTTTATCATAGTCAAAACAACTCTAATAGCAGCAATCCTTGTAGCAAGACCTGCAATGTCATCAATATCGCCTACATCCTTAGAACAAGGACGTACATCAATGCCCTGCACAATATTCTAGACGCCCTTTGACACAAGAACATGTTGCATCATGTAAGCCCACATAAGGTAATTGTCCCCATCCAATTTGTCCTCAGTAGCAAACATCTTGAACACATTTGTGTTGTTGTCATCCATGGAAAATGTTTGCACTTGATGTGAAAATTTCCCAAAATGAGGAGAGACTCAGTGAGACAAGCACATGCTTTATAGCACAACCCGTAGTAAACTATATAGGACCTGCTATGCAGCAATTGGCACTGACAAAATTTCTACAAAAAATGACAAAATTGCATGTGCAGACCTAGCTATAGTGGAAACGGAGGTTGAAATGAGCCCAAACCATAAATCTGAGCAGACTAAGCTCTACAAGCTCACCCAAAATATTTTTTGAACTGGGAATGCTTGCCAAATCTCACTGAAATCAAATAAAGTGAGTAGGCATGTGCTGGAGCTGCTGGCGACTAAGCCCGAGAGGATGCAACCTGCTCTGATACCAATTGTTGAAACTGGGGTTGTAGAGAAATGCACATAGCTTGGAGAATATGAAGGAAGCTCAAGGCACACAACTGAGAGTGTGTGCTACTTAGTGTGGAATATAAAGATAGATAGCCCTAGAATGAATGGGCGTATATAAAATGCATGGGGGAAGAAACCTCCTAAAGAGTGGAAAACTGCCCAGGCGGTCCTAGTGTGTTCACACACATCACTACCACATGTATATGGTAACAGTCTCTCTTCTTGTGTTGTGCAGACACATGGCTCACTTCAAGGAAGGGGTTTTTAGGACAAAACTAGATTCTCACACATGTGGTGGAGTAGTTTATCTCTTAGCATAGATCTTGGCTAGAATTTAGTGGTCGAATCGTGGAGTACAATAGGCATGATTCTACACCTCACACTTTAGAGTAACCTTTAGGATTCTCAATTTTAGATCAGGACACGTCATTTTTTGTACTACATAGAGACACAAGAGTGTTTCTTGTCAAACAAGGAATGGAGAGAAGCATCTCTAGCTTACCCACTGCTTTGGACATGTCTCTTATGAGATCAGGTTCATTATTGAGCATTGTCAAGCAGTCTATTGGGTAGATTGTATAAACTCTTAAGGAGCTAAAAAATGCTAAAGATACTACTTTGTCAATCATAGCTACTTGCATACAACTTGTGTAACAATTGTATATTGAGCTCAAGAGTAAGGAGAATCTAGAAAGATTAGAAAAGTGTACAAGAGTCGAAGCCATATCTTCTAGTGTTGTGAAAGATTCAGGACCCAACATTAGCGTAGAGTCTGATACCAGTGTGGTTATTGCTTTAGACTAGTCACAACTCCCCCATGAATTACATCTTTTGCCAGATACTACAACCTTCAACATGCAGGTTCCACAGCTGGGAGACAACAGATGGGCACATGTGAAGCGTGTAGGTGTCACACATCCTGTATTTTAAGATCCACTGTATGTAGCAAAGATCCTCAAAGTCCACTTGCATGGACCCACAGTGGATTAGTAGGTTAAAGACAAAGTGACAGTTTTGGACATTGCTCATTGCAAAATTATTTATCCACTTTCCATGGCTCTCGACGTGGATCATCCAATACTCATTTCATGTTTTTGGAATGGCAGCCATGTAGAGAGTTGGATAAAAGAGTGCAATGTAGATGGTAGTGAACCGATCATTTGCAATTATGTAACCATTGAAGTAACAATAGATCTATTGCAAAATAATAGTTTGCATATAATAAATGCTCTTCTCCAAACCTTGAAGTATCTATATGCGCATGACTACCTCCATAATGACCCATATCCTGCAACATGATGCTCCATCTTGGGCAGAGGGCATCTATGCAGGCATTGTGGATTGGGGGTCATGCACAAAGACCAAAACAACGAGCAACTTTCCTCCTCTCCGTGACTTGGATATCAAAACTAGAAACAAATTAAGAGATATTTTCCATGGGCCACCCCTTAATGTATATCTATTAATCCCTCCCACCCCCTCCGGACCAAAGCCATGGACGTCTTCTCCATGTGCCACACTTGTAAATGGCTCTTAAAGTGCCTGTTCGTGCACCAAGAGAAAAACAAAAGGGATTTTTTGAGCAATGTACTTACACACCTTGAGAATGGCAAGCAAAATAATCCATCAACCCAACCTAACGCTTTTGATCTCTCTCTCTCTCTCTCTCTCTCTATCTATCTATATATATATATATATATACATATATATATATATATATATATATAGAAACAATTCCCATAGAGTGGGTTATGATATTGTAATGACTTTTGGTCTATGACCAGCCCATGAATAAAGGGATGTTTTGATTTTTGTATTGTCTCTAGTGGAAAATATAAATTATATAACTGATCAAGCTATCTTGTATCTTTCTTAGAACATGGTGGTAGATAGCATGTCTCTTTACTATATAATAGGTATTCAATAAGAGGTTTTAATGTGCTGACTTATTAACTTCACGTCCAAACTTTATAATCATGACATGTTTGCTTGATTTGCAGATATGAAAGAACTTAACCATGCTAAAACTTAGGTGATCTATAAAGAAGAGAGAGAGAGGTATGGTAAGGACAAAGATCTTGCAACTATTTCCAGCATCAAAGAAGATGAGTTCTCGCTACAAGGCAAAACACTTAGCCTCAAAGAGTGAAGGAAGCTATTCCCAAACCACTTTCTGCATCAGTAACTATTTCAAATTAGCGACCATGCAAAGGACTCATCTCCAGTAAAGCTCTTAGATTTGCAGCACAAAGGGCTAGCACAAGTACTACTACAAAGATTCATATGATGAGAGAGGATCATGCAAAAAAAAACCAAATGGTAGCTCACTTCATACAATAGTGTTACAATTATAACATCCTAAGGAGGCAGGTAGATTGGTTAGACTTCTCAAAGAATTCTCACATTGGCCATGGTCGCACTTTAAAAAAAGTGGCAGCAAGAAACACCAATAACCCGATGCATGCACGCAAACACCCCACGGTTCTACTTCTCGAAGAGTCAGAGATTATCATTGAATTAGCAATCCAGGGGCAAGATCTTGCAAGCCCAAGAGAGATACCTTGCATGTTGTGTAGCCGAATCCTTGAGCTTAAGATAGAGATATTGAAAAGCTGCAACGATATGCCTCCTTGTATGGAACTCTGCGTGACAAGGCTAGTCCTTTGCAACAAGGACTTACAAACCAATCTCATGAGTCTAGAGGTGCTGACTTCAAAATAGATGACCTACCTGACAAGCTAACACAATCATTGGCTTAAGCACCCTTCTCAGTTTCACCGATCTCTTTCCTTAAGAATCCAATGTGCTGTATCACAATTTTTGTAATCTCAAAATTGCATTTACCCTCTCATCTCCTCCTTTTTTGTATTCTTGAAAAGAAATTGTGTTATATCTAGTTGTAATTGTAAATCTTATTGAAAAATTAGGTGTAGCACTTGTGTGTGTGAGAAAGAGAGAGAGAGAGAGAGAGAGAGAGAGAGAGAGAGAGAGAGAGAGAGAGGTGTGAACATCAAGTACCATGTAGCATTGTATTCCATCACATATTGTTATCAAACTTAACAAAATTTAAAAGGCATAATTCACAGATCATCGTCGGCGTCAAACACACCAACCATATCATCTACTTCATCCATATCTGAGCATTTTGAAGCTATCTTCCATTCCATATCATTGTCATCATCAATTTGCAGCAATAACTTCATGGGTTTGGAAGACACCATAGTGCTTTTCTGCTGCTCTTGTTGCAATTTGCACTGGCTTATGGATAAGTCTCATGCTATAGAAAACATACACCAAATCAATAGCCCATTTAGGATGAAGGCAGTTGGGAGATTTTTTTGCGTGCTTACTTCAATAAGCTTCTATTGCTAAATGGTTGATTTGCATGATATTTTCTTCACTCAAAACACATGATGAAATATTTCATTACAAATAACCAAAATCATATCTTAGTCCACAAAGATACAAAACATAAGAAATTGTCTTTCTTCTGTATGGTTTAGGAAATAATGCTCAACTCACTCTTTGAGGTCAAGAAGATACTCATACACACAAACGTTAGGATGCACAAACTACTCAAGTTTTATGATCTAAATTTTTCATTTCTAACACTTCTCCCACAAAACAATGGGAAAGGGCAAGGAATATGAATAAAGGTTGGTTTTAAGCATATTCTTCTATTTTATGTCTTGAAATTCAATTCATACATTGAACAAAACATTTGATTTGGACATGTCTTATAGCAAAAAAGGGTTATTCACTCAGATCTAGGTATGTGTATCAAACTTTGAGTGAAGAAGCACAATATAGGACTCCTACATAGTCACATTTACCTACAATTCAACAAAAAGATAGATTGGATATATCATATCCTGATGTGGAAAATGATGAAGATAAGGAGCAACTAACTACTGCCATGATATCATCCATTGCCCTAGATATTATATCCACTACACAAAATGTTAGCCAATTACAACTTCAGAGGAAAGATACGACTCATGATGTGGTGGCTTCTTGGACAATCACTTGATTTGGGATTGTTAGATGATGTGTTTTCAAAACTTTTTTGTGAAGTGTAGTTGCTCTGCTCCATTAATCCCTTTGTGTAGATTGATTTCTAATGAAGAAATCTATATCGGCTCTAGCCATGTTGAGAATTTCTTGAATCCTTTGATAGCCATAGTTATGTTGATGCATCTGCCCCTTTCTTGGTCTCCCTCACTCGACGTGAAATCTCTATCTACTTTGATGTGACAAAGATAGATTTTCAAAAGTTTGGGCCAAATTGGGTTCTTCAACATAAGAGATTTAGGATAGAAATCAATGGAAAAGAGTGGGAGGATCTCAAACGTGAAAAATCATCGTGTGAAAGCATGGGTATCATGTGTGCAAAAAGGTGGATTCCTTTTCAAAATATGAAGTTTTTTTATTTATTACGATCCAGAGAGAAATATCCTAAATTTTTTTTTCCTTTATTGATATTTTGGTTACGCATCCTCTCTTGCCATGTGCGTGTAAGGTGTCAATTTTTGGTGAGTTTCTATTGGCTTTGAAGTCTCATGATAAGGAAGTACACCACATTTTAGAATTAGGAGGGACATCTGGTTTGATTTTTTAATCATTAAATATATTAATTTTCATTGATAAAATATGCAGTATGTTATAGATCGATGCGCACAAGTGTAAGTCTAGGTGAAAACATTGGCACTAACTATGTTCTCTCAAGAACATAGTTAATCTTCCTTTAATTGATTGCGAGATAGGTGAAGAGGTCACAAAACAATTATCAAATGCTTAAAGAATTTTCATTGCAAGGAATAGTTTGAGGTGGTCTAGAAATGTAAGGTCCCCAACCCGTCAACACCGAAAACAGGATGGGATCCTTGACAGGTCTCTAGGTCTGATAAAAATCAGAGTCTCTAAACAAAAAAAATCCAAGGAATAGACCTTTACCATTGACAATGGCTTGGGTCTATAGCCTTAGAAGTAGACCTAGTCCTATCTCGTAGTGGAAATGGGACAACGTATTCAAACAGCCTACAAAAAAAAATTCTTATTCTGGCCCTATAACTTCATCATTCAGATTATGGTTTCCTTAGCCAACGCTTTTCTCCCCCTAACATATGTGAGGGCACAGCCGTTGGTGGATTCCTCTTCCAAGTGAAGAAGTTTCTAAAACGTTTTAGTGCGCGGGAATGGATAGTTACATGACTCATCAGATCCACCCGTCCATGATTGACAACCTTAGTCAATCCCCACTTACCACCCCGCACTCACACATGATTCTTTTGTTATTTAATTACTACCATGTTCTTATCACAATTAAAATAATGATTCCTTTTATCCTTCATAACATAATTTTATTAAAACAGCCCTTGCAAACAGTATTAAAAACATTATTTTAGCAAACATACATCTTTAAACTTAAGACAGGGTACTGTCAATCAAAACATTATCCATAATAACCATGACCAGTACTCTTCATGTCTCAAGACCACCTAAGGGTGAAAAAACGGCACCCATTCCTTATTCACAATCCGGAGTGGATAAACCCCCACCCAAGGTTCCCGGTGCCCATACACCAAAACCAGTTGCCCATACAACCGGGCGGCTCCCCTAGGATAAAAACGGTATCTTAACTTATATAGAAACATCAAGACATGACACGGAGTAGAAAATCATCGTTCATGGGGATAACTGACTTAACCGTGGCTAGAAATCCAATCATTATCATCAATTTATACTAAGGAGTCGGAGGTGTCTTGAGACAATCTGTCTTAAGGATGATCAATCATATCTTTCCTATTTCAACTAGTTTTAACCCAAACAATTCTTTCCAACATTATAAACAAATGCACGTTGGAAGTTACCTTCCGTTTCAACGAGTTTATCCTTCCTAACTTTATGTATGCAATGCTAACTTAAAAATGAACTTTGAAAAGATTCTAAGTGAACAAAATAGAAACCCACCTGGTGTTGCTCGGCCATCTACTGTTGGGCTGGAGCCTGCAAACTTTCCTTAGTTGTCCTATGGCTAGGCCCAGCCTCATGGTCATTAGTGGCTTTGTTTCGCTTGTTGCTAACATCCTCTTCCTCAGTAAGAGGATTTTCCCTGCTTCTCTTTGGAGCCATGTTGGCAGCCTTATAAAAAGACTTAATCCATTTAGAAGCTTAATTCAATAGTCTTCGTTTTCCTTGTTTACCCAAAAATAAGGATTTTTGGAATAAATAGGTATCTTTAATAGTTGATTTGATGAGATATTTCTTCCATAACTTATTTATGCTATAAGTAATTTTTTCCCACTCTTCAATAATGGTTTTGGACCTCATGTATTTATTTGGCAATTAGATAAATTCATTTCCTAATTTTCCTTGTCCATTTTATACAAGAATTGGTTGTTTTTATTGAAGACACATAACTAAACTATTTATCTAAGGTTGGGATATTTATCATGTATTCCTCAAGGTGTGTTCTTCCTCTGATATTGACATCAAATGTTTTTGGGTTAATTTACTATATTTCTCCTTTTATTTTACCCTAAAAATAATGTAATTTTACTAGGATATTTAGTTAACCTAATTTTCTGATGGTAACATAATTATCACAGGTTTCCCAAAGTCTAATTCACCTCTGATAAATAGTTCAATTTAATTTAAATCTATTTGGTAATTTCTCCTATTTAATTTGTCTTAAAAACAGGGTAATTTAGCTAAAGTAAGTAGTTAGATTACTCCTTTGAGCTTGTCCTAGTTATCACAGATTCCCTAACATCTAATTAATCTCTAATAAATAACTCATATCAATTTGAATCTATTTGCTAATTTCCCCTATTTAAATTGTCCAAAAAACAAAGTATTTTTTATAAAGTAATTAGCTAGATTAATCATTTGAGCTTTCCCTAGTTATCACAGGTTTCCTAACATCTAATTAATTGCTAATAAATAACTCAATTCAATTTGAATCTATTTGCTAATTTTCCCTATTTGATTAAGTATCTGAGCTTCCCCTAATTATCATTGGTTTCTTAATACCTAATTAACCACTGATAAATAACTCAAAGCATTTTAGATCAGTTTACTAATCTCCGCTATTTAATTAGCCTTTAAAATAGAGTATTTTTGGTAAAGTAATTACCTAGATTATTTATCTGAGCTTATCTTAATTATCACTCATTTTTTAACACCTAATTAACCACTAATAAATAACTCAAATCAGTTGCAATCAGTTTACTAATTTTCCCTATTTAATTAGTCCTGAAAACATAGTATTTCTGCTAAAGAAGTTTGTTGAATTAATTATCTGAGTTTCTCCTAATTATCATGGGTTCCTTAACACCTAATTAACCACTGATAAATAACTCACAACATTTAAAATTAATTTACTAATTTCCCCTATTTAATTAGTCTTAAAAACAGAGTATCTCTGCTAAAGTAATTAGCTATATTAATTATCTGAGTTTTTCCTAACTATCATGGGTTGTTCAACACCTAATTAATCACTACTAAATAACTCACAGCATTTGAAATCAATTTATTGATTTTCCCTTTTTTATTAATATTAAAAAAAGAGTATTTCTACTAAAGTAATTAGTTAAATTATTTATCTGAGTTTCTCCTAATTATCACAGGTTTTTGAACACCTAATTAACCACTGATAAATAACTTCTAGCATTTGAAATCAGTTTATTAATTTTTCCTATTTACCTAGTCTTAAAAACAGAGTATCTCTGCTAAAGTAAGTACCTATATTAATTATCTGAGCTTCTTCTAATTATCACGGGTTTCTTAACACCTAATTAACCACTGATAAATAACTTCTAGCATTTGAAATCAGTTTATTAATTTTCCCTACTTAATTAGTCTTAAAAACATAGTATCTCTGCTAAAGTAATTAGCTATATTAATTATCTGAGATTCTCCTAATTATCACGGGTTTCTTAACACGTAATTAACCACTGATAAATAACTCAAAACATTTAGGATCAATTTGATTATTTTCCCCTTTAATTTTCTCTAAAAAATAGTGTAATTCTGCCTAATTAATTAGAAAAATTACCTAGCTTAATGAATGTCTAATGCAGCTCTGATAATTACCTCAACTTAATCTAAGATTAATTAATATATTTCTCATTAATTCATGGTTAATTTGAGTGATTTCAGCCCTAATACGATAGGATAATTAATTAGCTTAATACTACCAAGCTTACTTACAACAATCAGTAGAGAATAATTAATTAAGAGAGGGTTTATGAGTATACATAGGTCTAATCTTTGATTTATTAACAAAATAGATTAATCTAGCCTTGCTAATTAAGAAGGATTAGACTAATTATCATTTAGGTTAATCAACTAGAGCTTAATCTCTAGGGATTTTTGCGTAGCATTCTCTCTAGATGAGAGAGAAAGTGTCAAGGCTTTGAGTCTATCGAATTTGTGAAGCAAGGGGTTCTATTTATAGTTTTCTGGCACTGACAAGCTCTCACAGGCTGTAAAAGGTAGTTGCTTGCAGTTCAAGCAGTCCCCAGCAAGTCAAAAAATGCCCTCTACTACTAAATGACTCCCTGACAGGTCAGTGATGACCCTTCCATTACTTGCCAGCTTTTAAAATGTCAATTCTGCTATATTTTGACCTATTTTTGCTTAATTGGTAAAATATCTTGTAAATATCTGGGAGGCCTTTAGTAAAGTCTATGCTTAAATGATTACTGCAACCCTATAATTTTTCTTAATAATTTAATTTACATTGAATCTTTCAGAAGGACTAGCGGGGTCAGTTTTTGTCTGAATTTAAATCTGAAAATTTATACCCCGGGGTTTGCTGTGCTTAAGATTCTAAAAATACCAATATTTGCCATGGTCGAACAATTCTACATTTCCTTTTCAATAATCATATCAGTTTGATTAAGCTTTATACAATCTTTAAGGTTTCAAAAACTGGAAACCTTACAATCACCCCAACTTAAGAATTTGAGATGTCCTCATCTCAACCGAAATTGGGAAAATCTTTGAGAAGAGAAATTCATCCTCCCAAGTGGCATCTTCGAAGGGATAACCTTTTCACTTACCAATGTTACTGATTACTCTAAGAGTTCTTTCCTCGAGAAACTCTTAGTGTTGAGCTCATCTTAAAAACCTTTACAAACCATTCGTATCATCTCAAAAACTAGGCTAATTCAATTCCATAAAAGATACATATATCCACCTTGTCAACATGAACGCGCTAGGTCTAACTGACCGTTCAGAGCAATCAGTGTTCGACAAGTATCATGTATTTCAGCTTTGCCAATATGAATGCGCTCGGCGTGTTCTTGCCATTCTGAGCAATCTGCATTCGGCACAAGCTTCCACCATTGCACGAGAGGTACCCCCTCTGTGCTCTAACCTGGTTAACGAACAATATGTAAAGGGTTTTAAGAAGTATCATACCAAGAGTTCTTTTTCGGCTTCTTGTTAACGTCGTAAATTAATACTTTCATATCTAGGTCATTCTTCAAGGAAGGCTATCGTGTACACAAGGAATGTGAGTTGGTTTCTTAATAACTATCTCAATCTCAAGATTCAATTTCTTCTCGCACTATCGAGAACCTCTGTCTCATTTGCTAGATCAACCCTTAACTTCTTGATTAAATACCAACTTAACTTTAGATTCATTAAGTAATTTTGGAGAAGAAAATCATGTATACCATTATAATATATAAGTAACTCAAGTTTTTACATTATTGATTTATAGTGGTTTACAAAGCTCTAAGATTGCGAACTATGGCCAAGCGAGTGGCTCTTTTATCTTTCTTATTCATAAAGTTGGTTCTCCTATGATTGCATAAGATCCGGTTCCTTGTGCTCTTCCTCTACCTCGTCCTCTATTTCTACCTCCTCTTACATTATGTCCTTGATTTTGAGGAATGGTTCTAGCATTAGTTCGAGGGTTTTGCTCTTTAGGATAGTTATTTCTATAGTGCCCCATTTGATTGCATCCATAGCACCTAACGTTTGGGACGGTCTGCTCCAAGTTTACTACTGCAGCTAGTCCATGTTGTTGGTATCCTTGGTTGAAAGTTCCCCTGGCTCTTCCCCTAAAGTTATTAAATCCATTATAGAGTTGGTTCCTTTGGCTGCGAGAGACTTAGCCCTGAGAAGGGCATCTTGTATTCATGTAGGCCTCATGGCTTTGAGACGTGTAATTAGGGGTTTGTTGAGGCCTTGACAGAAACGGGCAATTTGTTTCTCCATGGTCATCTGGAGAGCATAGCGTCGTAAAGAAATGAACTTGGTGTTGTACTCCTCTAATGAAAGTCCTAGTTGGCGTAGACCAGAGAACTCGTTCATTTTGATAGCCTGATGTGCAGGAGGGAGATAATGTTCTTTGATTGCTTGCTTCATTTTCTCCCAAGATGGACTACTCGTGGGATTATCTCTGCAGTGTTGCTTCCACCAAAGTTTGGCATCTCCACTAGGACGGAACATACCCAACATTGTTTGGTTTTCTAGAGCAGTTCCTACAGCTTTGAAATAGTCATACATGGCATCTAACCACGCTTCGGCATCTCGCTCTAAATTGGGTCTCTCTCCCTTGAAAGTAGGGAGTTGACCTTGCTTTATTAGTAATTTTTTCTCTTGACTAGCAGTGTAAAGGCTATTTACACGAGTATATCCCTGAAATTGAATTAGTGGAATTTAGTACCAAATGAAATCTCTCTTACTTATGCTTTTAACTTATCTCATACTCAAACTTTTGCACACAGGATGAAGACAATTACCAAACCATAAACAAAACTGCTTATAGCATACCCATGAGACCCATAGTATGTACAAGAGTTAATACAATCCATGAAGGTCCTACTATGTACAAGGGTGACGACAACCCTATACTAGAATCTTGTGGACTTTGGGTGGATCAGATATCAAAACAACATCTTTTGGTCCATTAAAACTAGGGCCTACACCTATGGGCCTAATTCTACCTGGGTAGATTACTTTAGACACCTGATCAAACACCCACTGATTTTGCAATACTTGGATATCATCTATTACAAGGGTTTCTTCTTAATTGTCCGTCCCAATGAAAAAGTATACTTCAATCACTTGAAGATCTTTGGCCCATTTGAGTTTCTTCATATTTAGTTCTAAACCTTCTAATTCTCCCGCATCAATGAAGAAAATTCCACCAGATCCTGACCACTTGATTCTTCAAGTGGAAGGAGAAAATCTATTATCCATCCATTTCATCATGCTTTCTCGCATTGAATAGTCTCGGGATAGGCAAGCCCTCATAAACCTAATGTTGAAATCCAAGAATTTGAAGTAGGCCTTATGGAGATTTTCCTGCAAGGATAGGGATAATTCTCTCTCTTCCTTTCACTCCCTCTTTTTAATTAAATACGTCTTTAATTGAATTTGTCAAACATCACTTATTTCGACTTAACCCTTAAACTTTTCCCTAGGTCCAAGAATTAATTTAGTTAACACATGCTCTGATACCACTTGTAAGGTCCCCAACACGTCAACACCAAAAACGGGATGGGATCCTTGACAGGTCTCTAGGTCTGATAAAAATCAGAGTCTCTAAACAAGAAAAATCCAAGGAATAGACCTTTACCATTGACAATGGCTTGGGTATATAGCCTTAGAAGCAGACCTAATACTGTCTCGTAGCAGAAATGGGACAACGTATTCAAACAGCCTACAAAAACAAATTCTTATTCTGGCACTATAACTTCATCATTCAGATTATGGTTTCCTTAGCCAACGCTTTTTCCCCCTAACATAGGTGAGGGCACAGCCATTCGTGGATTTCTCTTCCAAGTCAAGAAGTTTCTAAAACGTTTTAGTGCGCGGGAATGGATAGTTGCCTGACTAATCAGATCCACCCGTCCATGGTTGACAACCTTAGTCAATCCCCACTTACCACCCCGCACTCACACATGATTCTTTTGTTATTTAATTACTACCACGTTCTTATCACAATTAAAATAATGATTCCTTTTATCCTTCATAACATAATTTTATTATAACAGCCCTTGAAAACAGTATTAAAAACATTCTTTTAGCAAACAGACATCTTTAAACTTAAGACAGGGTACTGTCAATCAAAACATTATCCATAATAACCATGACCAGTACTCTTCTTGTCTCAAGACCACCTAAGGGTGAAAAAACGGCACCCATTTCTTATTCACAATCCGGAGTGGATAAACCCCCACCCAAGGTTTCGAGTGCCCATACACCAAAACCCGTTGCCCGTACAACCGGGCGGCTCCCCTAGGATAAAAATGGTATCCTAACTTATGTAGAAACATCAAGACATGACACGGAGTAGAAAATCATCGTTCATGGGGGTAGCCGACTTAACCGTGGTTAGAAAGCCAATCATTATCATCAATTTATACTAAGGAGTCGGAGGTGTCTTGAGACAAGCTGTCTTAAGAATGTTCAATCATATCTTTCCTATTTCAATCAGTTTTAACCCAAACAATTCTTTCCAACATTATAAACAAATGCACGTTGGAAGCTACCTTTTGTTTCAGCCAGTTTATCCTTCCTAACTTTACGTATGCAATGCTAACTTAAAAATGAACTTTTAAAAAATTCTAAGTTAACAAAATAGAAACCCACCTGGGGCTACTCGGCCATCTGCTACTGGGCTGGAGCGTGCAAACTTTCCTCAGTCGGCCTATGGTTAGGCCCAGCCTCATGGTCATTAGTGGCTTTGTTTCGCTTGTTGCTAACATCCTCTTCCTCAGTAAGAGGATTTTCCCTGCTTCTCTTTGGAGCCATGTTGGGAACCTTATAAAAAGACTTAATCCATTTAGAAGCTTAATTGAATAGTCTTCTTTTTCCTTGTTTACCCAAAAATAAGGATTTTTGGAATAAATAGGTATCTTTAATAGTCGATTTGATGAGATATTCCTTTTATAACTTATTTATGTTATAAGTAATTTTTCCCACTCTTCAATAATGGTTTTGGACCTCGTGTATTTATTTGGCAATTAGATAAATTCATTTCCTAATTTCCCTTGTCCATTTTATACAAGAATTGGTTGTTTTTATTGAAGACACATAGCTAAACTATTTATCTAAGGTTGTGATATTTATCATGTATTCCTCAAGGTGTGTTATTCCTCTGATATTGATATCAAAGGTTTTTGGGTTAATTTACTATATTTCCCCTTTTATTTTTCCCTAAAAAATGTAATTTTTCTAGAATATTTAGTTAAACTAATTTTCTGATGGTAATATAATTATCATGGGTTTCCCAAAGTTTAATTCACCTTTGATTGAATAGTTCAATTTAATTGCCCTAATATGATAGGATAATTAATTAGCTTAACAGTACCAAGCTTAATTACAACAATCAGTAGAGAATAATTAATTAGTATAGGGTTTATGAGTATACATAGGTCTAATCTTTGATTTATTAACAAAAGAGATTAATCTAGCCTTGCTAATTAAGAAGGATTAGACTAATTAATGTTTAGGTTAATCAACTAGAGCTTAATCTCTAGGGATTTCAACGTAGCGTTCTCTCTAGATGTGAGAGAGAGTGTCAAGGCTCCGAGTCTATCGAATTTGTGAAGCAAGGGGTCCTATTTATAGTTTTTTGGCACTCACAAGCTGTAAAAGGCAGTTGCTTGCAGTTCAAGTAGTCCCCAACAAGTCAAAAAACACCCCCTGCTACTAAATGAGTCCCTGGCAGGTCAGTGATGACCCTTCCATTACCTGCCAGCTTTTAAAATGTCAATTCTGCTATATTTTGACCTATTTTTTCTTAATTGGTAAAATATCTTGTAAATATCTGGGAGGCCTTTAATCAAGTCTATGCTTAAATGATTATTGCAACCCTTCAATTTTTCTTAATAATTTAATTTACATTGAATCTTCCGGAAGGACTAGCGGGGTCAGTTTTTGTCCGAATTTAAATCTGAAAATTTCTACCCTGGGGTTTTCTATGCTTAAGATTCCAAAAATACCAATATTTGCCATGGTCGAACAACTCTACATTGCTTTTTCAATAATCATATCAGTTTGATTAAGCTTTATACAATCTTTAAGGTTTCAAAAACTGGAAACCTTACAAGAAAGGCATCATATGTTCTTTTATGTGAGATAGAAACTCATCATATTCATTTGTTGTGGTTTCAAAAAAATTCTTATGGTGGAAGAGATTTTTTTTTTTACAGATGGTTAGTTCGGACTTTACGGATAAAGGAGATGCTACTTTGGAAATTTTTGTTGGATGTGGAGGCCTAGGGCATGCATGCGGAGAGCTGAAGAGACATTATCTAGGGATATAAGATGATGTCGAGCTTGAGCTAGCTAAAGCACGCCTTCTAGATTTTGCATGAGATTTGAGAAGACAAAGATATGCTTTTGTTTGCTTGTGTGTATATTTAATCATTTCTAAATCTTAAATCTATATATATATATATATATATATATATATATATATATATGACAATGGTTACTGCTCTACTAAATATGGTGTGTGTATAAAGAAGTTATAAGAGATTTGCTTCTACCTTAGTGCCTATGTTTGTGAAGGATAATTAATATCTTTTTCATTATAGTTTTTTAATCTATGTTGGGTCATTTATTAATCTTGTTTTCTTGCATACAGTAGGATGGTATCTTAGCCCGCCTAACAATCCCAAATCAAGTCTTGGTCCAAGAAGCCATTTATTCCTAGCCTCCACATCATTAGTGGTATCCTGTCTCTCAAATTGTGATTGGCTAACATTTTGTATAATAGAGATAATTGTTGGGGAGCTTGGTTATATCATGGAAATAATTAGTTTCTCCATATCTTGATAATTGTCCACATCATGGGATGATGTGTCCAATCTATCTTTCTGTTAAATTGTAGATAAATTTGTGTGTGTGTGCATGAGTCCTAGATTGCACTCCTTCACTCAAAATTTGATACACATAGATCTAGATTTAAGTGAAGAACCTATTTTTTCTCTTAGACATGATCTTTTGTTTTTTGGTCAATGTATGAATTGAAGTTCAAGACATAAAATAAAAAATATGCTAAAAACCAGTCTTTATTTATATTCATTACCTTTCGCCCTCGTTTCTTGGGATCCATATCTTGTTCACAAAGCCTGCAAAGCCAAGAAGTTTGTCAAAAATGAAAAATTTAGATTACTAAACTTGAGTAGTTTGTGCATCATAACATTTGTGTGTGTATGAGTATCTTATTGATCCGAACAAGCTAGTTGAGCCTTATTTTCTAAACCTTATAGAAGTAGGACAATTTGTTTTGTTGGTGGATGACCAAGACATAGAGAAGTAAGTCAATTTCTTTTATTGTTTGCTACATATGGTGGTTTTTTGCACAAAGTTTTCTTTTCTAAGTTGTTTATGAAATGGTGTAGCTAAATAATCAAGCCTTCACATAGTCGTGATAAAACAAAAATTGATGTGATTCTATACTAATCGGAATATGACAGAACTCAATAGGATTAGGACATTGTATGGCAAAGCATGCATGGCATGTGAGTTGAGGGGTAGGCTATGTCTGGACAGGGATGGTGTCACATTAATAGCCACAATGGTTGGCCATGAAAGTTTACCTCTAGAGGTTGCCAAAGGAATACCTAGTTGTAAATGGGGGTTCCTCTACACAAAAACGGATGACCCCTTGCCCAAATAATCTCACCCAATCTTGGCCCAGCATAATGTAATTTTCTTGAACGTTTGAACTTGAACAACCTCTCCCATTCTTGGCCAAGCATACGGATAATGCACTAAGATTGAAATTGGGGGTCCTCTGCGCTGTTAATGTAGATGACTGCTTGCTTGAACACATCATCAACATTCTTGGTCAAACATATAAAATTACAACAACTTTTTAACATGCTCTAGGCACCAAGCTCGAAAGGGGGGGTTTTAACATTAGCACAAAAATAAAAAAATTGTAAATATTAGTGATTTTTATCGATCTGAAGTTAAAGTTGTCATAGAGAGAGAGAGAGAGAGAGAGAGAGAGAGAGAACTTGCACCATTACTGACCTTCTTAATGTGTGTGTGTGTGTGTGTGTGTGTGAGAGAGAGAGAGAGAGAGAGAGAGAGAGAGAGAGAGAGAGAGATAGTTATTTCTATCATCGTCCTTGGAGGTCAAATATGACCTATGGGACCAAATGAACATGTGACGTGGTGTGAGTGGAGTTCATAAGTGACTCTCGATGCTCAAAAATTGTTGAAATGAGCGTCTCAATATAGAGTTCACAACGTGATTGGGAGAGGAAGGTATGTAGGGAGAGCTCGTGGCTGAATATATGGGAAAAGAGGACCTAATGTGGTCAAAAGACGAGCACTCAAGTAGTGTGTGGTACTCACTCTCTTGCACTTGACGAGGGCATAAGGTGCAAAGTCGATGAGACTCCTCGCCAGTGTTGTAGCATCTTGTCTCGCCACGTAGAGAACGGGAGCTAAGATAAATGGAGGCAATGGTGCAGATCGCACTCAATGAGATGGGCTCAAGGATGTAGGGATGGGTTCGGTTGCCTCGTTTGGTGAAGAAGAGAGATTTGTAGTTTGGGGCAATGTGTGTGGTGTAATGGCTGAAGCGAGAAGGTCCGGATTCTTCCAAGCCGTGATACATTGGCGTTGTAAGAAGGCCTCATTAACTTGGGAGTCAATCGACACTTCCTTGACAAAGTGACATGAATCCCATATTCCAAACCATTTCTTGATGTCAAGCATCCACCCTGAACTTAGTATTTTGCTCTTGCATGTCTTTTGGACCTTTTGACTTGCTTAATATGTGATTTTAGGAAGTCGATGCACAGGGCTACGTTGTGTTTTATGCATGTACTCCACAACCCTTTGCATGCCCAAGACCTCAATGGGAAGCAATCCGGACTCAAGAAGTAAGAGCATGTAGGGTGTTTGTGTCTTGACTTGTAGAAAGTTGGTGAGAAAACGCTTTTGGACATTCTCAAACTCTTTCTAAGTAGACTTTCCAATGCTACCACCCCACACCTCCACTCCATAAAGAAGTACCGGCATCACGAACGTGTCAAAGAGGTACTTTTTGAGAGCCCAACACATGATCTCTCTAGCATTGCACATGTTCTCAAATGCATAATAAGACCTCTTTTCAGATTCCAAGCAACACATTGCGCAATCCTTCTAGTTATGATTGGATGGAACCTCAAGACTAGGGTACTTGAAGCTATCTACCACTTCAAGTTGCTCATTGTTGTATACAATGCATGGATTTTTGTCGTTGAGGGTCTTTACAAGCATAACCTTGGTTTTGGATCCATTCACAATCAGCCCGCTATGTAGGCAAAAGCGTTCCAAAACACTCATAAGCTTTTGTGCATCTTCTAAAGTATGTGCCAATAGCACTACATAATCGGCATAAAGCAAAAGCATGATCACCGCATTTCTGATCTTAACCTCTTATATGCCTTCTTGCTGCATAAAATCAAGAACCATGCATTTCAATTCATCAATGAGTAGCCCAAAGAGGGTTGAGGAAAGTGGGCATCCTTGTTTGACACCAATGGTGCTTGCAAAAAAATTTGAAATTCCATCTCACATAAATAGTCAACATATTATTTTTTGGTAGATGTGAAAGACTGTATGCATAAGTTCTCTCAGCACTTGAAAAATTTGCATACGTCTCCAAAGATTTCCTCGCGGTATCATGTCAAAAGCTTTCTTGAAATCGACAAAGCAAAAATAAAACTTTTTTCCTTTCAATCGAGATGCTTCCATAAGAACTTGAAGAATAACAAGCACTACAAGAGGTACTTCACATTAGCGACACTCGCAGAGTGATGCTCAAAAGTTAGAGTCTTACCATAGCCCGAGCAAGATTTTTCGAGCAAACTAAAACCCGAGCAAATATTGGGTACTGGTGTCAAAGAAGTCAACCCATCTCATGCTCTTAAACCATCGCATCAACAATAGTTGAGTACCCAACAACTTTCCAAAAGAGAATGGAGCAGCTTCTCTAGCTTGAGCTCCAACTTGGAACTAGGGGACTACGCTCCATACTTGCCCCACAAAGATTTCCACCTTCGTTGGTAGTTGTATCCTTTCCAAGATGGAGGGGATTAATGCCATAGTCATTGAAAAGCAATCCATCAAGACATTCAAGATTGACAAGGTTGCCACCTCTCTTAACCCCAAAAAGCCAAGACATCTTTCCAAAGGATCAGGTAGAGACCTTTTTGGTGACCATGCAAATAAGGTAAAAACCACTGGAGGGGGTGAAGGAGAGGGAGGGGCAAGACTTCAAGAAAAAGGATGTTGATGAAGAGGACGAGCACAGGGTGACACTATGCAAAGACAAGATGGATGAAGAGCTTGCTACATGGCCACAACAACTACACACAGAAGCAAGCTTGCCAGCTACCTTTCCTCACTCTTTCACCTGCAAGCAAACTCCTCTCTCTCTCTCTCTCTCTCTCTCTCTCTCTCTCTCTCTCTCTCTCTCTCTCTCTCTCTCTCTCTCTCTCTCTCTCTCTCTCTCTCTCTATCTAT